>NC_080542.1:64197210-64523460 GCF_028640845.1 Ahaetulla prasina
AATTAGAAGAAATGAGGAAAATTCACGAGGTGAATAGTAAGGTTTGCAGTTGATAATTAGAGTCTCTAAATTGTTGTCACAGAATTTGTAAATTATATTAAAATCTTGACACCAGTTTCTATTAATATATAGGCATAAACCTCCTTTCTTTTACCAGATGTTTCTGGAATCCTGTCTGATCGTTCAATTTGAAATCCTGGAATGCTCTGGCTGCAAATTTCAATTGATTCATTTAACCAGGTTTCAGATTAGCTTAGGACTGCTGAATTTCGAAAATCAGAATAGTGTTTGTTTAAGAGAACTATTTCATCCATCTTATTTGCAAGTTCCTTGTAGGTACACATAGGTCTTCACAGAAGCTGACATATGCTGTTACAGTATCTGTGAGTTCATCCAGGTCTGCAGAGGTATCTTTAAAAATATTCCAATCAGTGCAGTCAAAACATGCCTGCAGCTTTAATTTTGATTCCTCCGTCCAGGTCTTCACTGATTTAATGATTGGTTTTGTGACTTTAAGTCTTTGCCTGTAAGCAGGTACAAGGTGAATCATGCAATAATCAGAGTGTCCTACAGCTGCACGTGGTAAAGACCGACAGGCATCTTTTAGTGTTGTGTAGCAATGGTCTAGAGTATTCTTGCCTCTGGTGGGACAATTGACATGCTGAAAGTATTTTGGTAGCTCTTTCCCTAAGTTTGCCTTGTTTAGATCTCCCAAAACAATGGCCAGTGAATCAGGTTGTTTGGCTTCAGCCTCCATGATTTGGTCAGCTAGAGTTCATAATGCCTTGTTTACACAGGCTTGTGGTGGGACATAAACAGCAATTAGAAGAAATGAGGAAAATTCACGAGGTGAATAGTAAGGTTTGCAGTTGATAATTAGAGTCTCTAAATTGTTGTCACAGAATTTGTAAATTATATTAAAATCTTGACACCAGTTTCTATTAATATATAGGCATAAGCCTCCTCCTTTCTTTTTACCAGATGTTTCTGGAATCCTGTCTGATCGTTCAATCTGAAATCCTGGAATGTTCAGGCTGCTATTTTCAGTTGATTCATTTACCCAAGTTTCAGAGAAGCATAGGACTGCTGAATTGCGAAAATCAGAATAGTATTTGTTTAAGAGGAGTATTTCATCCATCTTATTTGCAAGTGAGCGTATATTTGTTAGGAAAATTTAAGGCAGAGGAGTTTTAATGCGAGTTCTTAGCCTGATTAAGATCCCAGATCGCTTACCCCTCTTCCTTCGTTTCCGTCGTTTGGTTTTTTTAGTAATCCATGGCTCCGTGGGAATTGCCTCCTCCTGTGTTAGAATCTCCTCTGTGTTTGTAAAGACAGGCAGGGGTGAGATTAAAGAAAGCTGCTCCTTAAAGAAATGTTCCTTAATTTTTAGCAGATGGTCTCATGAGCAGGAAATCCGTAGTGAGTCACAGAGAACAATTAGAAATAAAGAAACAATTAGAGAGCATTTCACCGAGGCAGCCTTCGTCGGCGCCATCTTGGAGGGGTTTTGTTTGGTTTTCATCTTGGCTTTGTTCTTATGTTCTTATGTTCACATAAGAACAAAGCCAAAGCCTGAAGATGATGAGTGAGATCTCATCGAAACGTTGCCTAAATACTTCCAATCTTACATGGGAAAACACACGAACATACCAAAACATGCATACATATACCTGTGAAAACCTACGAAAACATACACACACACACACACACACACACACACACACACACACACACACAATTTCTATCCTGCTTCAATTGCCTGATGCTACTGTAAGTGAAATTCAATCTTAAAAAAAAAGGGGGGGGACTATAGTATTCACATCAATAGTAACAATCAGAGCAATTGTCAATATAATATACTAATAGCCACTTCAACTATATCTCTATTCATTATGTAATCCCCAAATACCATTTTAAAAATTCAAGTTTTTAAACAGTTTGCCAAATCTCTGGAGTGGATGGTAAGGCATTCTATAATAGGGGAATCCCAACATGGAATGGTCTTTTCCAACTCCCTTTCCATCTTCTTATATGGGATAGAAATTCTCAATACATATTTTTTACTGATATGCCTTGGATTCTAGTTATCATCATAGAATACCAGCTTGGAAAATCTGCAAACCCTTAAAGGTTAACACCATCATCTTCTACTTCCATTGGTCCAGTATTTGTAATAACATTATTTTTCTTATACTTCTGTATACTGTATACTTCTGCTCATGGCAATTTCATGTAGAGCAAACTATAGCGGTCCATATGGAAAATAACAAGAACATCAGGAAGTGTGCATTGTTTTCTATTCTAGGAATCACACTTTCATCTGATCTTTAAGTTGGAGTTTGGAGTCCAAAACAAAGCCCAGATAACCAATCAACTTCTGATGAAACAGAACCCATCTAGTGTTAAAACCTATCTAGAGCTAAAATTGATAGTGTCTCAGATATAGTCAAATCCTCAATCATTAGCCATCCCTTTTGCTTATCTTTAGATGTTTAAAGTTTGGAACCTAAACCAAGACTTCCACTGTTTTTCCTGAATGACCCACGGTAGATTAGAGAGTCAGTTTAGTGCAGTGATTAAGGTGCTATCCTAGAAATCAGGAGACTCTGGGTTCTAGTTCCACTTTAGACATAAAAACAGTAGAGTGACTTTCAGCCAGTCACTCTTTCTCAACCTAAATCTTCTCACAGGGCTTTTGTTGTGAGGAAAACAGGAGGACGAAAGGGTATTAGGTATGTTTTATGCATATCCCCAAAAAGATGGGATAAAAATATAATAACTACATAAACAATATACTATTATAATATTGAACTACGTGCAGGGAACAATTGAGTTCTATAGCAACTTATGCTAAAGTTGCTAAGGGCTTAACCTCTCATCTCTGTTCTATATGGATTAGAATCTTTTAATCAGCAAGGAGCTAAATCACTAAAAGGTAGTGCTTCCAACCCTGAAATGTTGAAAGATGGTCCAGAAGGCTGCCATAAGTCACTGAAAGATCCAGCAAGATTAATAGGCTCATACACACCATATCTAAATCCTGCCATAAGTGATCAGTAGTCATTTAGTGGCCTTGAGCCTTAAAAACATTAAAGCCACAATATTAGTGAAGCCTAGATTGCATATTCTGATTTGCATTGAATGGAGTATTTTACCCAGCATATTTTGCTGGTCTTCTTATTGCTCTATGTACGGTTTATTTTTATTCCTTTGTAACATCCTGAGTTATTTGATTCAGATTGGCAGCCTTATAAATTTGAACAATAAATAAAAAATAGATAATTCAACAAGAGCAACTTTTCTGCCTCATATGCCTTGACTGAAAAGGGTTTGTATAACTAATGGAAAACATATCTTTACACTGAAATGTAATGCAATGTTTTCAAATGATCCTAAAGAGGTCAATTTTAACCAAAACACTTGCTAAAAAACTTCAGTATCATATTAGAGATTGTCCTCCATTTTCAGTTTGTTGACACTGCTTGTCACAATCACTGGATTTTTAGCTTATGGACATAGTTGTTCATTTTGCATTGTTCTAACATTTGGATTAATGCAATATAACATTACAAGCTATTCTAATTTTATAAGAAGCTATTTAAATGTAATAACTAAAATCAAATATATTCCTGGTTGTGTCCAGCCTATGTGCCATCATATTTGATTTCATATAATATCATGGTGTACTGAAGTATGAATCTATGATTCTTCAGATTTGACTTGAATTTTGGTCATGAAAAAATATGTTAAACGATGTTAATGAAAAAAATGAAAAAGTTGGCTAATATTAGTATACTTCAATTTCAATCAAACCATCTATATATATAAAGATACATTAACATTCCTAATTTTTTAAAAATTAGTAACTTACAAAAACTAAGTTCCATTAATATAATTATTAACAGGAAACATGGTGGCATTTCTGGTTTTTGGCTCTGAACCTATGCCACATGTGGAATCTAAAAGAAAGTAAAATGACTAGAATTGCTTGTAATTTTAAAACAAATTTAAGCAGCCTCTGAATAATCTTGCTGCATTCCTCCCCACAACTCTTAACTTTCATGACCTCAGGATCCAGCCTTCTTTTTTCCTCTTGCCCCATCTAATTTTTCTTCTTGCTCTTTGGTCCCTACTATTTAGTATTCAGGCATAAACCCCTCTTTTTTTTCTTAAATCAGGACTGACTGTTTCCTGGTCCCAAAGCTTTTCTCCCCACTTCCATGCTCTATAGCATGTGCCAAAATTTTCTATTATATATACATTCGGGACATAATTCTTTTTAATAAATGTATTTTTGTGTGCATGTTAGCTGCAAAATTCTAACAATAATAAGCAAATATACTTTGATTCATTTATATGTTTGTAAATATGGATTTATTTGAATAAAATTATCAAGTAAAAATATTCTTTTTTACTTTTTCCTATAGAGATCAGGATGAATCAATTTAGATTTATTATAAGAATAATGAAGAACGTGACTCAATATTGTCACATTATTTATATAGTTTTTAGAATTTTAGAATATTGCCAAAGCCAAAGTTACAATGAGACAAAATATGAATATCTTACCTTATTTCAGTGGTGGGTGTCTACTGGTTCGCCCCAGTTCAGGTGAACCGGTAGTGGCGGCTCTGCCCACCCGCCAGACATCATTCCAGATGCTCTGCGCATGGACAAAGGGTTCTGTGCATGCGCAGAAGTGCTGCATGCAAGCGAAGTAAGCACATGTGTGCGCTCACAGTTCCAAACCGGTAGCGAAGGTAAGTTGAACCCACTACTGCCTTATTTGTAAATCTTTGATTTGTATTTATAGATAAGATTATGCAGTTTGAACTAAGCAAAATATGCAGAGTTCAACAATTATAAAGCATATTTAGCTATTAACATAAAAAACAACTAGAATTTATAAGAAAATATAATGGAACGTTATTTCCTTTCCCATTGGCAGGGTGAAAAATGAAACTATTATAGAATGCCTTTATAGACAAATGGAACAGGATCCAATTCTCTTTTTTTTACTTGATTGTTAACATTTGTGGGCATGAGTTTTGCTTTCATTCTGTCATCTGTGATCTTGAAAATGAAAAGCTGTGTTTGATCACAAGCATCAAGGAGGAAACCAAGCAAAAGATTCATAAGATCACATGGTCTATTGCCCACAATGATTGAGCTGTTGATGGCTTCCAAGAGGAGCTGTGCAAGCTCTTATCCACAGCCTTATTTTTTTTTTTCTGTCAAACAGAAATACACATACACACAAATAGAAGGAGACATGTATCAAGGGCACTAGAAACAATTTTTCTGTGTATTGCTTCTGGTGAAAAGATAGCCAGTCTGTTTTTTATACATGTTGTGTTTAAAGATTTTAAGTAATGGAGCACTCACCTCAAATATGGAAAAATAAAAGAGAAGGCAGAAAAAAAAGCAAGAGATTATGAAACTGGACTATAGCCAACAAAAAGGTTTCAAGCCAAACCAACTGAGTTTGGAGCAGAAATATTAAAAACCATATGGATGGTTGTCAAAGCTCTTAAGCATTCATATAAGATCTCATTTATGGAGGTGACCTTAGGCAGAATTTCCTACACCAATTAGGAGACAAAAGAAGAACCAGGGTGAACTTAAGGAAGGCAGAATTATGCAATGTCAGAAAGAAAGCAGGCAGCAAAAAAAAAATAAAAATAAAAAAAGTCAAGAATTTGAAAGTTCACAAAGATTCAGGAAATAAGCAACCCCCATTTACTCCCTGATTCCACTCCAATTAATTTAAAGGTTCAAACACAGACTTATTTCCTTTTTTTAAATTTGATATTCATCTTTTGTAATGAGAGAAATTCTAAAAATGTTGACATTTCACTTCACATGGATAATTATTGATTGATCAGTTATGTGCCATCCAAGTTGGTGTTGACTCTTAGAATCACAATGGAAGATTTACTCCATTACAATCTATTCCTATCTTTCAGGTTTTTCAATGTTACACCCATCACTACTGTTCATTCACCTTGTTGCTGATTATTTTCTCTTTCTTTCCACCTTTCTCAGCATTCCCTAGGGAACTAGTCCTTCACTAAAACATATAAAGAACAGCTGCAGGGTTTGGGTTTCTCTAGTCTAAAGAAAAGAAGAATTAAGGGTGACATGATAGCAGTATTCCAGTACTTGAGGGGCTACCACAAAGAAGAGGGGTTCAAATTATTATCCAAAGCATTGGTCACCAACCGGTGGTCCGTGGACCACTGGTGGTCCGTGAGAAAATTTTGGTGGTCCACAGAGAAATCTTTGCATTTCTCTCGAGGAGCCCAGCCGAAGTTTCCCATGCTGCTCGCGCTTCAGCGCTTTGATTCCCAGGGACAGGATGGGGTCCTTCAGGCAGTTAGCTTGGATGCCTGTTAACAGAAAGAAGCAGCCGGAATCAAGCCTGGCTTTGCTGTCCATTGCAGATGCTAGATCGGCCCCCTGCAAACTCTTGTCTCTCAAGAAGCGCTCACTGAAGTGGCATGGGAAACTTTGGCCGGGCTCCTCGAGAGGCAAGAGTGTGCAAGGGGCCGATTTAGCATCTGCAATGGACAGCAAAGCCAGGATTAACTCCAGCTTCTCCTCTCTGCTGTAGTACTTTCTGGATGCGGTTTACCGCTCCGAGCCCCAAGCACTCTGTTCTGTCCCCTCCCAGCCTCAGCCACGCGAGCTGGCTAAACGAGCCAGTAATTGAGTTCAACTGCTGCTATCAGTCCTGGCAGGGAATCTGCAACTGCCTGCCAAAGTCTCCCTTATTTTGGGGTTCCTGGGCAACCAGGGAGTCAGAAATCCAGGCCGAATGTTCAGCTCAATTCTCCACGAGTCAAAGAGTTCAGCTCAATTTTTGCTTGTGACGGAGCAGAAGTGCAGCTTTTATACTCTATAGCCAGGGCTGCTTTTATACTCTATAGGGTGTGGCTCCGTGACTCAGCACTCTCTAGGCCTGCCCCACCCCTTCCTTTGTTGTAGCCGCCTCTCGTATCTCCGAAACCTGGGATCCAGCCAGGCCTGGTTGCCATCAGCCGGGTCTGGAGGCATGGTCTGGTGGGGAGGAGAGTCAGAGGACGGACGCCTCATTATCTTCTCCACCTGGCCTGCCTCTGGCTCCTGGAGCTGAGCCAGAGGAGCTGCTGCTCCAGAAGTAAGCCCTGATGGCCCTTCCCCCTCACTTTCCAAGTCACTTTCTGGCAGGGGCCCCAGACACTTTCTGGCAGACACAACACACTCCAAGCAGTAGCTCTCCTCCAGCCAGCAAGTCGAGCCCAGCACCAGCTCTCATATGCCAAGCCAAGCCCTTTGTCTACTTCAAGTCATCCCACATCAGGGGACCCGACAAAGCCCTCACCGCCCCTTCCATCCTTCTGCCCCCAGCCAGCCTTTTGGATGAGGTGGAAATACTGGATCTTCAGAGGTTGGGTGGCTATGGCCAGGAAGAAAAGGAAGAAGAGCAGCAGAGGTTCCAGGAGGAGGAGGAGGAAACCTGGTATAGGGTATCTTTTCCTGACTTTTCTGCACAAAGGCTTGTCTCCCACCTAGCTCTTTTCCCTTCTTTCCCTGCAGCTCTATCTGGGGGAAAAAAGAGATCCTTCCCCTTTTTGTACCCAGCTGGCACTTTCCAAAGTTCACTTTTTCAGCATTAGCTGCTCAAATCCCCTTTGATTGTGATTTTTAAAAATTACTATTTATATCGGCCATCCCTTTCTGACATCTCCCATTTTCTCATTGATTTCCCCCCTCCCAACCATTACTTTCTCAAGTCTTCCATTTGCTTCCAATCTGCTTTTTTTTTTGCCTGGGTAATTTAAAAACAAAAATTTAGAAACAACGGGCTTTAAAGACTTCTCTTTGTATTGGATTGGTGGATAAATCCCAGGTACGAATATGCCTGTGCATTTAATAATAGAATGAGTATAAATTCTTAAAAGAAACTTAGCATGAAGCAGAGGAACTGAGATTTTTTAGCTTTGCTTTCTTTGCTGCATGGCTTTGGTTATGTTGTGTAAAAAATAATAATGGTGCACTGGTTAAAGGAGGCTGACCCTCACCACCAGTGGTCCGCGGGATTTAAAATTATGAACTTGGTGGTCCCTAAGGTCCAGAAGGTTGGGGACCCCTGCTCCAAAGCACTGGAGGGCAGGACAAGAAACAATGATTGGAAACTAATCAAAGAGAGAAACAACCTGGAATTAAGGAGAAACTTCCTAACTGTGAGAACAGTTAGCCAGTGGAACAGCTTACCTTCAGATATCATGAGCACTCCATCACTGGAGGCTTTTAAGAAGAGACTAAACAATCACTTTTCTGAAATTGTTTAGATTCTCCTGCTTGAACAGGGGGTTGTACTAGAAGACCTCCAAGGTCCCTTCTAGCTCATTCATTCTATTCTAGTCATTTAATATTTCTGAATAATAATACAAAAGTAGGTTGTGGTGCTCATCTCCATTTCGTAGCAGAGAGTCAGAAGCTAACATTGTTTGAAGATACTTCCATGGTCATGTGGTCGGCATGACTATATACTGAGGCACACAGAATACTGTTACTTTTCCACCAAAGTGGTACTTATTTATCTACTTGTATTTGCATCCTTTGAAGCTTTTTAGATTGGCAATACATGGGGCAAGACTAGCATCTTAATCACTTATTTATGCCTTGCATGAGAACTCTGGGTTGATTTATTCAGTGCTCAATTTGTTTGTTTTCTTGGCTCTCCGTGTTATTCTCAGAATTCTTCTCTAATACCAAAATTCAAAAATTTCAATACTATTTCTACCCTACTTCTTCAAAGTCCCACTTTCGTTTCTATAGAGTATCATACCAAATAACATTACTTACACTAATCTAATCTTTGTAGACATGTACCCACAATGGCATTTGAATATCTTCATAGCTGGTATATGGAGTATTAGCTGCAGAGTACTTCTTTACTCCTAGATATCTTCTTTGTTAGTTCTAAAACTGGTTGATGTCAGTTTTATTTTGCTTATATTTAATTTTAGTGCCATATTTTCACTATGCTTCTTGACTTTTATTAGTAGAACTTGCAGATATTTTGCCTATCATAGTATCACCAGTATAGTGCACATTATTCATGTTTTTTCCTTTTTTAAAATCGCACTAGTTGGGAAATTCCCAGTCACTCAAGTAAGAAAAATCAAGTGAGGAATTAGCCTTGAGTTGTGCAATTGTCTTCCGTGGAACTTGATCTGGTTGTTACTAAGGAAAGACCAAATTTGGAGAAATTCTCATACTAGAAGTAGAACATAATAAAGTAATCAACTTAAATCTTTCTATGGATCTGGTTGTGTGGGCCTGACACACATCTTTTCCCAACTCAACTTCTTTTAATATATATATTCAGCATATAGGGCTGAATAAACAATGGGAAAGGGCCCAGCCTTGTCTCACTCCTTTGATAAACTGCAGCCAGACTGTTTTATCAGATTCATTGTAGTTTTCTGATCTGTATATAGGTTTCACTATGAATAAATGAAATATTCTGGGTTTCCCATTTTTCTAAGCACATGCCATAACTTGATGTAATTTATACAACCAAAGGCCTCTCTAAAATCAGTAAAGCACAGAAAGCATATAATGACTTCTTTTTAGATTTTTCAGTTATCCAAAATACATCAGCAGGATCTAGGACAAATTGCTGTGGCCAACTTGTTGTAGCCAACTCATCATGGCTAATTTGCTGCAGGCCAACTTGCCAGAGGACAAGAATTACACTAATATTGAAGAAATGATGGAATAGGAACATTAAAGAAATGATGCAAAAGGAGGTACAAAATGAAATGACAAAATGACAAAAAATATTTTTTTATATAATTTTAAATAATTAAATTGAATTATTGACTTGGCAAGTTCAACAAGAACAACTTGTGGCAAGTTGTCCCATGGTGAAGTTGACCATGGTGACTTGACTGTTATGAGTTAATCGTGGTGAGTTGGCTGTGATGAGTTGGCCACATTCAGTTGGTTGTGGTGAGTTGGCTGCAGTAAATTGGCCTGGGCGAATTGTGTCATTTCAGTATCAGCAATAGCATCTCATGTTTTTTAGTCTTTATTAAATCTTGTTGAAAAAATTGCTTTTCTTTTGCCATGTATACCTCTGATCTGCATGGATGATTCTAAGCGTTTTACTGCTAGAGTGTGAAAGTATCTATGGCAGTCATTCATTGCTCACCTGCATCTAATCCAGTTACAGATAAAACAAAAACTGTACATCACAGCCAACTATTTTTACTACTTTCTTAAGCTATTTTATACAGAGGCAAATACTACTTCATGCAGTGACCAGAAAGTGATGGACATGCTTTAAAATTATTTGGTAAAGCCTGCATAATAGCACCAGAAGAACTGGCAGTTTCACATCATTCACGAGGTGCAATTTGCTACTTTTAGCCTTTGCTTTCGCAGCAACATTTTATGTAGCACAGATAATTTACTTTCACTCACCATCTCTCTTTATATCTTCTTTTTTTAAAAGTTTAGAACAATTGCTAACTCAGGCTGAACTTTGGTAACTTATGTTGCAAATATTTCTCCCCATAGATTTCCCCTGTGCCCCCCAACACTGCTTAGTTTGCTTTGTACTGGGATTTTATCTTCAGACTACATGGTGTTTTATTTATCCAGACAGGCTGAATAACATTCCTCTCTTCCTTCAAACTTTAAAGATAAATTGTTATGGTAATGTAAAACTGGGACACATTTCTGATTTAACTGCTACTAAGATCACCTGGTAATCTTCCACTGCCTTTTAACATGGGGTATTTTGTGTTTTTAAATGTGAGTCCTAAAGTAGCTGATCCAACAAAATCAAATTATTATAATTATTTATTCCATTCCCTCCTTTCCTAGATTTTAATGAATCAATCTATCTAAATTTCATGGAAGGTAAAAATAGCAAGAAGTGATATTTAAAAAAATATATTTACATGGATCCCCTTGAATACATCTCTGGAAGAGAGAATACTTCTTAGCTGAAAGTGCTGATAAGGTAAATTTATCTAGTGATGTAAGTGAATAAAGCTTGGATTTTAACATACAGCAAAGGTATTTGATTATGAATAAAACATTAGAAATAAAATTAAACTGCAGCAGTAGTAGATTACAGCAACAATTTAAAACCAAAAGAAATTGTAGAAAGAATAGTCTAATATAAGAATGCAAGTTATCCAATATGTTATGTTGAGTGTGTGTGTGTGTGTGTGTGTCTGTGTGCATGTGTGTTTGTATAAGCTGTTGAATATTAACAGGTGAGATCAGTTAGCTCTGCCTTTCGATGGTTTAATGGCCCTATATGGTGTTTTTTTATAGTATGGTATGAAAAGCTATTATGCCAGGGGCCATAATACCCAAAGTTCCTACTAGCTCTGCTTTGTCATTCCTTAAAAGTAAACTTCTTAGAGCCCTTGACAAGAGCTGGTCCACTGAATCATGTTTGACATTATCTTGCTTCAAAGGGGCTGCTTATGCATACGTGCACCTTTGATCAAATACTCAAGACACTTCTTTCTTAGGTCACACATAGAATTGCTTCTGGACTAGAATTAATTTCTTTCCCACACTAGAAATCCAGAATCTCATTTTTGAAATGAAAATTTGAAATTATTCATGAAATAATTCTGCTGAAAATATATGGTCAACGTAAGCAGCCTCTCTCTTTCATAAAGCTGAAATACATAGACATTTGCAACAGCACACAAAGCCTTGAAGACAAACAAAGCCTTGAAAACAGCAAACAGCAAATAAAACAGCACAAATACAAAGCCTTGAACACACACGTTAGAACCTCTCAGAAAAAAAATCCTGCCTTTTTTTGTTTTCCACCTCCAATTCTACTATTGATATTAGTTTACAAAAAAAAAAAAAAAGACTTTATTTCCCTTTCCCCATTTCTTGATTGTTGACATTCACCTTCACAATTATAGATACTATTGAAAGATATTCATCAACATAGCTTCTGGGTCCTAAATCAAAAGCGGCAGTGATTGGGTTAGTAAAAATAATGTGATGCATGGATGCCAGTGCAATTTACTTTATATGTTGAGTTTTGAACAAATGAATTTTAAAGGTTAATTGGAGTAGAAAAATGTGTTCTAAGGCCAATGTTAAAGATGTGAAAGGTATGTTTACAAATCTGTTTGTACTTAGCAAGGATTGACTGCCCCTACTTTTTCTTGCTTCTCTCACAAATAACACCTTGACAAAATGCCTAAGAATCAAATGAGACCCATAAATAGTAAGCACTCTTGACATAAAATAGATAGTGTGATGCAGGGTTGAATTAACAATATCTGTATTGGGTCAAAAATGTCCAACAGACCAAAATTCAATGCATGGATTCGGAGTGGGATTGTCAGTTTTTATAATATGTTTAAAATATAACAAAATAGTGAAACAAAATATTAGGCCAGTTTGAAAAGTGGAAACAGTTTGAGAAAAAACCCCAAGATTAACACAATTAGCAAATTCTTTAAAGCAGGGATCCAGTCTCTAATGTGATTCAATCTGAAAAAATTAAAAATTATAAGGACACTAAAGTCAATTTATACATAAAGTATAATGGAATAATTGTGTGTATTAATAGATGTTTGCAAATTTTGTGATACTAAAAAGCACATTATTATATGGTCTGTTACAAGAAGACTAAATGGTGAATAATGGAACATTCTTCAAAGTAATTTGAAAGCTAGATTTGTAAGGTAATTTCTTTACCTTGCTTGTTTCCTGTTTGATATTATTATTCCTCATTTTAAGATGTGGCAATAAAGCAGTAAGGCACAATAGGTTATATCACAGGTACCATTCACTGCCTTTAAGAGAAATATCTTCAAGATTCAGAAAGTGTACAATATTCTACAAGCAAGTAACAAGGCAGCCAGATAAGTTTACCCACATTGGGCCTAATAAAAGAATCAGTCTTCTATTATGGAGTCAATGATTTGAATCCATAGCCCTACCTACCATCCAACCGAAATGTTGGACACGCTATGTCAATGATACCTTCATCATCAAACACTCCTAAATTGAAGAAACACACCAGCTACTCACTAACATATTTTCTGGGATCAAATTCACACATGAAGAGGAAACAGACAAAAGACTCCCATTCCTTGACATTGATATAACTAGGCGATGGACAATTGGAAACCCAAGTCTACTGCAACCCCACTTACATAGACCAGATCTTCAGCTTCACAAGAAATCTCCCCACTGCACACAAAAGAAACTGCTTCCAGACTCTCTCCCAGCCAGGACACACTGCAGCACCACAGCACTAAGAAAAGTGGAAGAGAAGCAGCTGGTTGATGTTTTTCTCTGCACTCCAAATTGTATCCAAAACAATTTGTATTCAAAAACACCTAAACCACAACACACCGCACAGCCAACCACCCTGAAAAACTAACCCTACCACACAGAAAAGGGCTGTCAGAAATGACAGCCAGAATTCTCCAACCTATAGGAATAACAATACCCTACAAACCCACTGCCACACTCCACAAGGAATTATCTAGAACCGACAACAAAATGCAGAAGAATGAAATAAACAATGTAATTTACAAAATCATTTGTAATGACTGAAGCAAATTCTACCTGGGACAAAAATTATGTCAATTGAAAATCAAGCTCCATGAACACCAGTTGGCAGTCAGATGCCACGATCCCAAATCCCTAATCTCTACCTAGTGAACAGCATCAATTTGATTGGAGCAATACAATAATCATTGCCCACACTATCATCTGCCACACTCACAAGTTTATTGAAGCCTGGCACTCCATCAAAGACACATCAATCTACAATCAGCCTATAAACCCCTGAAAATTCAAATCAACCAACCAACCAACTAATGATAGCACTAATCTTCAACCAACCCCCAACCCCCCCAATCAGCACTTCACCTTCCAGTGACCCTCACCTGATGTGATCTCCCCATCACAAGACCCATCACTAGATCCTCATCTGACATGACCCTCCTATCACAAGACCTAATGACCACTCAAAACCCTTATAAGAGAACAACACCAACACTGACATTCCCTAAATTCCACTGAAGAAGTTGCCTACCCAGTCTGGTAATGAAACATTCAGAAACCAACCTACAAGCTCAGAGAACAAACCGCTGCTATCAATGTTAATATTCATTTCTGTTAGATACAATTTTTTTCCTGTAGTACCTTCTCATTATTCTAGATCATTCCACTCCATGGCCCATTCCAAACAGCCTTAACAGTAAAAGAGAGGCATTTAAACCAAAACAAATGCCTCTATCATCCTTGATTAAGCCCTGAAGAAGTCAGAGAGGAAGCAACTTGTATCCATGTCAAATAACTTTCCTTCTACGTGGTATTCTTTGTTTTATTGCAATTACAGAAACATGATTCAGGGATTCCAATGATTTGTATATAATATAGGAAGTAGCCTTGGTATATACCAGGTTACATACTATATAGAAAAGTCAGAATAGAAAAGGGGAGGGTGGAGTTGCAATTTATGTCAAGAAGGGCATTAAAGTAACTCAGAAAACACATAATCTATTTGAAACCCTCTGTTTGTTTAAAAAAGAGGGATCATTGGCCCTGGCTCATATATGAGGCTCCAGGTCATTCAGAGGAAAATGATAGCCTTATGGTTAAGGAGATAAGGCAATAAAGGGAGAAGTTGTAATCATTGGCAATTTCAAGATGTCCCACATTAACAGGAGTCTTTCAACTGTGCTTCCAACCAGGAGCAGGGATAAGTTAGAGGCATCAAAAGATGCCTCCCGAAAACTGTTAATAAAATGTCCCAAAAGGGGGAATCATACTCTAGACTTAGTTTTAACAAATAGGGATAGGATCCCAGAAGTTGAGGTGGAGAAAATCTTAGGTTACAGTGGTCATCAATGTCTTTGATTTGCCATTAAAACTAAAACTATTATGACATACACTAAAGCTAAAGTTTTAGACTTCAAGGAGACAATTTTTTCCAAAATGGCAGAGTATCTAAAACATAAACTTGAAAGGTGGCATAGAGCATCAGGACCCAGTGCTCAGTTAATCCTGATAAAATCTGCCATCTTGGAGGTAACTAGTCTCTATGAGAGGCACATTAGTACAAGGAAAAGAAAGGGAACCCACTCTGGTTCATAGCAAGTGTACATAGGAAAGTAAAGGGAAAAAAATCAGGATATACTGATATTAGAATAGCAAAAATGTAGTTAATAGAATGGAATATAAGAACCTACAGAAAAAATCAAGTTATTACTACTGCTAAACACAGAAAGAGGAATTGGTTAAACCTATTAAAAGGAAGTAGGGAGGACAAAACCTTTTTAGGTACATTAGAGGCAGCAGGAGAAAAAACTGTCTAGCATCAAAAATATAAATGCAAACAATTCTTAGATTAAGGGAGACCTGGCTATAGCAATCTATCTAAGCAAATATTTCTGTTCAGTCTTCTCAAAAATAGATGCCAGTAACAAAACAGATTGAGAGATCATACTAGTCCTAGCAGTGCAGGTTCTTTTGCAAGGTTTTTAGAGGTGAGATTTGCCTATTTAAAGCTTAATAAAGCAATAGTCCAGATGTTACTCATTCCATAGTTGTGAGGGAACTTCTAGGTTTAACACTGTTAAACCAGTGTCTTCTAACATGAGAACTTCCCTGGGTCTGGTGAACAAATAATATTGTACCCATCAACAAGAAGGGAGCTAGGGAAGAAGCTGGAAACTATAGACCAGTGAGCTTAAAATCTGTAGTAGTAAAATTAATGGAATCAGTCCTGGGGGAAAAAAGAATTAAAAAATATTTAAAAGCGCACAACTTGATGGACTCAAAGCAGCATATTGAGGGCAGATCAGGTCAAATTAATCTGAGTGACCTTCTTTAAAACTATGTCACAAACATTTTGAATGAAGGTTGTACTGTGGACGTAGCCTATCTGAATTTTAGCAAAGCATTTGATATACAGTAGTTCCATATAATGAACTCATTAAAAAGCTATACAGGCTAGGGCAGTGGTCACCAACCAGTGGTCCATCGACTACTGGTGGTCCATGAGAAAATTTTGGTAGTCCACAGAAAAATTATTTGCATTTTTTATATTGCACTAAATACTATTTTTCTTTTTAAAAAATTCATATTAGTGGTCCACAAGATTTAACATTATGAATTTAGTGGTCCCTGAGCCCGAAAGGTTGGTGACCCCTGGGCTAGGGCTTAACAGCTGGGTAGTTCAAAGGATAGAAGGTTGGTTCAAAGATAAATCCCAGTGTATGATTGTTAATGGGGCACTGTCTGAACAGAGATCTGTCAAAATCCGTGTACCACAAGCCTCAGTATTAGATCCTGTTCTGTTCAATGTATTGATTAGTGATATATCAGAATGATTGCTAAGTAAGATTTGTCTTTTTGCTGGTGATACAGGTTTACAAAATAAAATTGCCGTTTCTAGGGATATTCATAACATGGAAAGTGATATGGTATTGCTGGAAAATTGGTAAAAAATGTGTTGACTGCATGTTTCTAAATGTATTATCACACACTTAGGGAAAAAGAATCCTCTGGCAGGGAATAGTATTGGGGTACAGCATTAGACAGAACAACAGAAGAAAAGAATTTAGAAGTCCTCTTAGCAGATGAGCAAATAGTATGGCCAGGCAGCTGTGAAGGCAAACAAAATTCTGGGAACACTAGACAGATCATTAGCAGGTAAAAAGAGATCCTAATCCTGCTATATAGAACTTTAGTCAGACCCCATTTGAAATACTGTATTAAGTTCTGGAAACTTCACTTAAGAAAAGTTATTAGTAAGACTAAGCAAGTCCAGAGATGGGTAACAAATATAGTACAAGGTCTGGAAGAGAAATGAGTATGTACAGCCTGGATGACAGAAGAGAAAAGGGAACAAAATTGAAATCTTTAAATATACTAAGGCTTTAAATAAGGATCTAGAAGGCAATATTTTCAATGTTAAGCAAAAATCAAGTATACAGGGGTGTAACATCAGACTGACAGGAGGGAAGTTCAAAAGAAATATTAGAAAGTATTAATTCACAGAAAGAGTAGTGGATGCTTGGAACCAACTTCCAGAGGATCGAACTCACAACCTCCCGATTGGGAGACAAGAGCTCCACCTCTAGGCCATTGCTGTAGTGGTCAATCATCAATAATGGAGTTTAAACACACTTGGGATTGACACATATCCATTATTTGACAAATATTAAAAAATAAAATGATAGTGGATCAACAATTTAAAGTTTACTTTAAATTACAGCTTGAAATAAAACTTTTATAAGATGATGTATTTGTGGTCCTTGATTCCAGACAGGTTGGCAAGAATGTATAATGGAACTTCCAACAAAAGTTGGAAATGTAATCAAACTACAGCTACATTTTATCATATTTGATGATAAACATGGTAAATCATATTGAATAAATATAATAATGGCTATGTAGAAAATACCTAAAATGCAAATATTAATGAAACCTAAAGCTTTCTTCTCGAGTATTATGGATAAAATATTTTGGAACCTTATTTCTGTATGTGGATTATGTTTGCCAAATATTGGCAAGAAAAAGGAATACCAACAGTGCAGGAATGGATTTTGAAATTAACTGAGTTGGTGAGATGGCAAAATTAACCGATTAACTGAATTAATTAGAGACAACGGTTTGGACAAGTTTATAAGAGATTGGAAGCCATTTGTGGATTTTCTGTGAATTAAATACAAAAAAAAGGATTATTAACAGAGGGCTTTGATGTTTAATGTATATTTTTAGGTTAACAGTTAACAGCTTTCTTACAACGAACAGGTATTGGGTCGATCTGATTGACAGACAATAGATTTATATATTTGGTATATTTGTAAAGAGAATGTGATTAAAATAGTAATTTGTCAAGCATAGATAGAAAATGTATAAGTAGGAAATCACCAGGCTGAGCCCAAAGGATCGGTCAAAAAAGTCATCGGTCTCAAATCCCAAGAAATCTAAATCCAGCCCACCTTGAATTCTGACTCTTATTTACCGCCGATTTGCTTTGACCGTTAGTAATTCAGATTCTTATAGGGAGTTTAGAATAGAATAGAATTATTTGTTTAGCAGAGTGATGGCTTTCGGGAAAAAACTGTTCTTGTGTCTAGTTGTTCTGGTGTGCAGTGCTCTATAGCATCGTTTTGAGGGTAGTGGTTGAAACAGTTTATGTCCAGGATGTGAGGGGTCTGTAAATATTTTCACGGCCCTCTTCTTGACTCGTGCAGTATACAGGTCCTCAGTGGAAGGCAGGTTGGTAGCAATTATTTTTTCTGCAGTTCTAGTTATCCTCTGAAGTCTGTGTTTAAGCTTGCAATAAACCTTTATATATATTTGAGCCCGGATTTCTTATTTCCTCACTTGACATTTTTGCTATTTGTAGATCTGCAATGCATGGGGGAGGGAACCTGTTTGATTTGCATAAGATATAGGTATCAGCATTCCACTAGGCTGGCGGTTATATATTTACTGTTAGTTTTATATTTGTTATATACACTTCTTTTCTTTTCTTCTTTTCTGTGTCTTGTTTGTAATTGTTTTGTTTTTTAATTCTGCAGTTTGTATTTTATCTTTGGGGAAAAAATAAAAAAACAATAAAATAAAATAAATAAATAACAAAAAAACTCAAAGGGAGGACTCAGTGGATCACAGATTCTGCTGTGATTTTCTCTGTCTTTATAATTATGCCATCACAAGCATACACACAGAAACACACACTTTAGGTACTGAGGGTGGAGAGGCAGATAAATATATCATGGATGGTTAAGCAAATCTTTCATGAAGGGAAGTGAGTCGTTTTGGTACAGGTAGTCCTTGACTTACAACACTTCATTTAGTGAATGTAAAAAGTTACAAAGGCACTGAAAAATTGACTTATGAATGTTTTATGATTGTTGCAGCATCTCCATGGTCACATGATCGAAATTAATATGCTTGGCAACTGATTCATGTTTATGACAGTTGCATTGTCCTGGGGTCATATGATCTGCTTTTGCAACCTTCTGACAATGGGGAATCCGGATTCAGTTAACAACCGTGTTACTGACTTAACAAATGCAATGATTCACTTAACAATGGTGGCAAGAAAAGTTGTAAAATGGACAAACTCACTTAAAAATATTTCACTTACCAACATACATTTTGGGCTCAATTGTGATCATAACTCAAGGACTACCTGTATTGGGAAACTGGCAACAGAAAATTATACTTCTTGCTGGTTTCTTCTCAATCTGCTTCTGCCACTGCTGCCAGTTTTCCAGTTCACTGCAGAGTAGAGAATTGAGGCAGAAGATCCTTACCCCATTTCAATAGGGGGAAGGAAGCAGGTCTTTTAGGTGATCAGAGAACTACCACCCAAAATTTTTTATTCCCATTCTTCTCTCCCTGCTTCCCCTGCTAGCATAGACTGTTATGAGAAATAGGAGAGATGGGTGTTAGAGAATGTTGGAACTGATTTCCCAATGCCATAAAATGAATAGTTTTCAAAATCTATAGCTAGGGATTAGAATGCATACCAGCAGTGGCCTTAGGAAGCAGGGTGGCTCCCACCATTAGATTTGATTTTTCAGCTTTGATTTCTAGGCATGGTTTGTGCTAATGGAAGTAGAAAAATACAATTTAAAAAAAATATTTTTTAAAAAAATATTCATAAAAGAGTTGATAAATGTATGAAAAGGTAAAGGTTCCCGTCGCACATACATGCTAGTCGTTCCCAACTCTAGGGGGGTGGTGCTCATCTCCGTTTCAAAGCCGAAGAGCCAGCGCTGTCCGAAGACGTCTCCGTGGTCATGTGGCCGGCATGACTCAATGCCAAAGGCGCACGGAACACTGTTACCTTCCCACCAAAGGTAGTCCCTATTTTTTCTACTGGCATTTTTATGTGCTTTCGAAACTGCTAGGTTGGCAGAAGCTGGGATTAGTAACGGGAGCTCACCCCGTTACACGGCAGCACTAGGGATTCGAACCGCCAAACTGCCGACCTTTCAATCGACAGCTCAGCTGTCCTGGCCCCTGAGCCACCGTGTCCCTGATAAATGTATACAATATGCAAAAGATAAAGAACAAGTGTGGCCTGTGATCTGTGACCTGGTCTTGGGTCCTTATTAAAAACAACAAATACAGGCTTCTGGGTGGCGCCATCTTTCTCGCTGGGTGCTAATTTATGGCACTCCGCATTGAATATGGTAAAAGCCGGTGATAACAGCTGTTCCCAGCTTAATTTCCCTCTCTGGTTGAAAGAGAGAGAAAGAGCAAGGGGGGGGATAGTGGTAGATTCCCCTAGGGGCTTTGTTTTTGTAATGCAAAGTCCTGAAAGGTCGAATCCCCTTGAACCCTCCCCCAACCTCCAGTATTCACTGCGCTCCTGAAAAAGCAGGAAAAGAGGAAGGTGTCCACTTCTGCTAACAACTGATTTCTTTTTGTGGTTTCTAAAAGCAGATGGAAGAAGCGTGAGTGAACAATTATTGGTTTGCAAGTATTTTTGATTTTCTGACTTCCACCTTTTTTTAAAAAAAAAGAGAAATTCCCCCCCCTTCTTTTAATTGTTTAAAATGGCGTTTTAGAGAAACTGAAAGCAGAGCGATACATCAAAGGGAGCATTGCTGTTGAATCTTAGAAAAAAGAACACTAAGAACACTTAGAAAAAAAAATTCTATCAGTTATTGAACAAAGTTTCACAGATTTGATAAAACAAATTTCAACACTAAAAAATGAAAACTCTAATGATCTAAATCTCTTCCAAACTCATCTATCACCACAAAATATACAACTTACAACTCAACCTAGACATCAAATTAATACAACACAACCCAATCAACAAACAACTACTAATCAACTAATCAGAGATGCAATGGAGAGAGGACAAAAAATAAATAATGCAATATTATTTGGACTTGAAAACACAAATGAACCAGATATCAATAAGATTCACAACATCATTGGAAATTATAATTCATCAACCATCTCCCCAAATGAAATAATTGCTGTCTCCAGAGATGGACCAGAATATAAAAACAGCGATGGGACAACAGCACCAAGATTTTGTAGAGTTATATGCACTAATGAGGACAGTAAACGCAAATTCATAAAGACTATAAACTCAATTGCTAAATCCAACCCTACCTACAGTAAACTTAGATCACGGCCTGGCCTATCCTTTCTACAAAGGATACGCACCGTGAACTCCGCACAGAACTTAAAAGAAGACAAGACAATGGTGAATCCAACCTATACATCGACTACCATGCTGATTGCATAAAAAATAAAACCTGCAATCAAAAAATCACCTCCAAACCCCCCATCACCCATAACAATCAACCAGCCATCCCAGTATTCAATCAAGTACCCATCCCCCTACCTCCCATTCAACCAACCATCTTACCAGCTATCCAACCAACAGCCATCCAACCAACAATCCAACCAGCCATCCAACCAACCATCCAAACAGCCATCCAAGCAGCCATCCAAGCAGCCATCCAAACAGCCATCCAACCAGCCATCCAAACAGCCACCCAACAATCCACCCAACCAGCCATCCAAACAACCATCCATCCAAACACCCAAACTACCATCCAACCATCTATACAACCATCTATTGTCCACAACCCCCAACCTACTAACACCCAAAACTAGGTATGCACGCCCCTTACCTCTTCAACACCAATCATATCAGATCTCAAATGCAAATTGATAAATGCAAGAAGCATAGTCAACAAATTACCTGAATTTATCCTCTTATTAAACAGTGGCACATTTGATATCATTTTTGTTTGCGAAACATGGCTGAATTCATCCCTTCCTGACTCCATTATCTCAAACAAAGAATATCAAGTCTATCGATCAGATCGGGAAAACCGAAGAGGTGGTGGAGTGGCTATCTTTACAAAAGACACTGAATCTAAAAATATCCAAGTAGCACATAAACTCTCTCTTCCTGAAACCATAGTATGCGACCTATCCCTTGACACTACTCTTGATTCTTACTATGCTACAGAGCCCCCGACTATGACATTACCCACGCAAATATGCTAACCTCAATGCTAACATGGACTACCTCTTGCCCATACCCTCTTATCTTCCTTGGTGACTTAAATCTACCTCTCATTAACTGGACAACCAATGAATGTTCAACTGACCCAATCCATACTACACTATACAACGCTGTTACAAACCTAGGTCTTGAACAACTTGTAACTAACAATACAAGACTCAACAACTGCCTTGACCTCATCTTCTGCAACAATCCAAACTCAATTTACGGACTACAAATTAAAGAACCTTTTCAAACAGTGACCACTGCATGATTGATTTTCGTCTCAATATCGTCCATACTTAAATCATAACACCAGAACTCCCAACTACAACTTCAAGAAAGCCAATTACGACCTTATAAACAACGATCTTTCACTTCTGAACTGGCAAAATCTGTTTGCAACCTGCATAACCGCTGATGACCTCTATAGAATCTTCCTACTTGAAATCAATAGAGTCATTAAATTATATGTACCACGAATGACTACCATGTCCAAGAAAACAAACTACCCATATCAATAAAAAGCTTCAATCAAAAAAATCCTCTGGAAAAGAAACAAAAAAGGCTATGTTACAAACTTCAGAAACCGTTACAGAAACATATGCAACCAAATTAAAACTGAATGCACAAATTACCACACCAAGCAAGAAGAAAACCTTCTACGCACAAATTCCAATCGTGCCTTTTATAATTTTGTCAACAGTAAACTTAAAGATTCAAGATCCATCCCACCACTAAAAGATTCTAACAACAAAGAATGCAATGACGAAACAGTCAAAGCAAACCTCTTCAACATTTTCTTTGGCTCAGTTTTTGTTAACTCCGATAACACATATCCAACATTCCACAAACGAACCAGCAATGACTATGATGATTTAACTCATATAGATTTCACAGAAGACAACGTTGGTAAAGCTCTTCACAACTTAAAACCATCGCTTTCTATTGGACCTGATGGTCTATGTGCATATTTCTTAAAAACTTTCCATTAATATAGCTGAACCCCTAAGTATTATCTTTGATAAAGCTTTCACTACCAGTTCTCTTCCCAAACTTTGGTCACTAGCCACAGTCATCCCCATCTTCAAAAAAGGAGACCCCAGCTTAGTCGAAAACTACAGACCGATCTCCCTTTGCTGCGTCACCTGCAAAGTCATGGAATCTATCATCAATCAATCCATTACCTCACACTTAGAAACTAACAACCTACTCTCCAACAAACAATTTGGTTTCAGGAGAAAGTTATCATGTAACTTACAACTTCTCCACTGCAAAAACATATGGACTTCAAATCTAGATCAAGGCAAATCAATAGATGCAATCTACATAGACTTCTGCAAAGCTTTTGACTCAGTAGTACACGATAAACTTCTCCTTAAACTAACATCCTATGGCATCTCAGGACCCCTCCACAAATGGATATCTGCTTTTCTGTCTAACAGACAACAAGTGGTCAAAATTGGCAATGCTTTATCAAATCCTGTTCCTGTCAAGAGTGGCGTTCCTCAAGGCAGCGCCTTGGACCAACACTCTTTATTCTATACATTAATGATCTTTGTGACCATATCTCAAGTAATTGTGTTCTCTTTGCTGACGATGTCAAACTATTTAACACCACAGACAACACTTCTATCAATCAAAACGACCTTGAGCATCTAACCGCTTGGTCTAAAATTGGCAGCTCCAAATTTCAACCAGCAAATGCTCAGTCTTACATATAGGAAAAAGAACTCTAAAACTAAGTACATACTAGATGGACATTACCTTACAGACGACCCCATCCCGTTAAAGACCTTGGAGTTTTCATGTCAAATGATCTAAGTGCCAAAGCCCACTGCAACTACATAGCAAAAAAGCTCTAAGAGTTGTAAACCTAATTTTATGTAGCTTCTTTTCCAAAACACCACACTCCTAACCAGAGCATATAAAACATTTGCTAGACCAATTCTAGAATACAGCTCACCTGTTTGGAACCCTCACCACATCTCTGACATCAATACAATTGAACGTGTCCAGAAATATTTTACAAGAAGAGTTCTCCATTCCTCTGAAAACAACAAAATACCTTATCCCACCAGACTTGAAATCCTAGGCTTAGAAAACTTGAACTCCGTCGCCTCGACAAGACCTAAGTTTAACTCACAGAATCATCTATTGTAATGTCCTTCCTGTCAAAGACTACTTCAGCTTTAATTGCAATAATACAAGGGCAACCAATAGATTTAAACTTAATGTAAACCGCTTTAATCTAGATTGCAGAAAATATGACTTCTGCAACAGAATCATCAGTGCTTGGAATACTTTACCTGACTCTGTGGTCTCTTCCCATAATCCTAATAGCTTTAACCAAAAACTTTCTACTATTGACCTCACCCCATTCCTAAGAGGACCATAAGGGGCGTGCATAAGCGCACAAACGTGCCTACCGTTCCTGTCCTATTGTTTTTCTTTTCTTCTTCCTATATATGTTTATATGTGTATATACTACATAATCTTTTTGTATGATGTTGTGACAAATAAATAAAATAAATAAAAATGAATCGAAACTGAATGGAGATTTTATCTTATTGTGTTTGACTATGGACTGTTGGATTATATTACGTTGTTTAAGTACTTTACAAGGGGATTCTCAGCTTTGTCATGAAGGTTCTTTCAGAAGAATGGATTCGTGACTTTATACAGGACTACACAGAAAGTATGTATTTAATTATTCAAAAATACGATGTTTTGGATGAGAGCTTGGAGCAAATTAACCAGTGCAATCACTCGGAAAATGGAATGGAGGAGATACAAATAAAAGTGGATAAATATGAAGATTTGATCGTGAATAAACAAGTTGATGTAAAGAAGTTTTCTTTACATAGTTTGGATGAAATGCCTGAATTTGTGCTACAGGAGATTGTCCCTCGAACGGAAAAGACTCACAAGCTTAATTTTTCCCAAGAGTTTTCTTTTTGGACTGATGGAATATACGGCAATAATTTTTGGATTCTTGGACATAAGGAATTACTAGGAAATATTGTGATTGACTTTTTAAAAGGAGTAATGAAGGAAAGACAGAGATTAATGCATCAAAAAAAATGGCAAGAGACAAAAGTATTATCCTTGAAACAAGGCTTTTTTAAAATATTAACAGACAAAAATATTAGTGTCCCGGAAAGACAATTTGTGAGGAAGATCTGGAAGAAATGGGTTGATTATATGTTTTATATCTATCATAAAAGACTAGATATTTGGATCTATACTGGATTTTGATGAGGAAGGACTAAAGTTGAATAGATATTGTAATTTTCTGTATTGAAATTTTATAAGGTGTTGCACTAAATTTTAAATAGAATATTCTCAAAAGATCTTATGTAAGAAAGACATGGGGGGAAAATTATATGGTTATAGAAGTTATAAGGGACATATTTTTTGAATTGGATTGGATTTTTATGCTTTAGCTGGTTTTAAATACTTTAGTATTAATTTGTTCTATTGATTTATATATTTTACTACTTTTAATTCTTAATTTTAATTTTAATTTTAATTTTTTATTTTTTTGGAGGATTTTGGTTATGTTAGCAGGAAGTCAGAACTAGAGAGGGAAAATTGGTATAATAGTTTTTGGGGAAAATTTTCTTAGCATATGTTTGTTTTATTTTTAACTATACCTTGTGCTTGTTCCAGGAAGCCAGGGGGGAGGGGGGAGGGTATTAGTGAAGGGAGGGGGGTTGGGGGGAAAGGGGAAAAAATTTTTTTGTAAAACTTTTTGAATAAAAAAAAACAACAACAACAACAAATACACAATAAAGTAACTAAAGTTTGTAAAAAACAACAACATTAAAAATGTTCTTTCCACCAGCAAATTACTGCAGCTATGATCAGGCCAACAATCTGGTTAGCAATCTGGTTTTAGGGGAGAGAGGAAAGAGCAGAGCTGTTTTTTGAGTTCTTCAGGCAAATGACTGGCAAACAGACAATTTAAGCTTTTAAAAAAACCTTAATCCACAAAATGCACAAAAGAACATCAGCAATTTGTACATCTGCATGCACACAAAAATAGCAGACAACCATATAGAGTTTAGAAAACTTTGCTATCTGTTGTAATGATTTAAATTCAAATTCAACCAAGTTCCAGACCATTTCATTTCAGCCCATTTTGCATGTAAAATAGGAAAAAAATGGGAAATAGATTTCTTTCATATATAACTTTTTCAGCTCAAACATCACATTCCAATATTTTCCAAATTCCAAGTTTTTCAAAATTAGAAAATGAAGGTTAACTAGGTTTGCAAAACTGTCTGTATGCATTATATCAAATGAACTTAAAACTATGGGGTTTACTGGTGTGACATTATTATGTAACTTATGAAAATTTGAATACGAGAAGATCCCTACTTATGTTTGTAAAACAGCAGCTCATTGTGTTGTCACAGAAATTTTAGAGGTGTATAGAGATGTCTTGAAATTCCCTACCCTTTTCGGGGCAGAAGAGAGAAGAAATTCTTGAACTATTCCTCAGGAAAAAATTCATCATTAACAGTGGTATAGAATAACATATTTCTGTTTTCCTATGTATGAAGTGGAGTTAGTGTCCTTTGGTTTTGCTAATGGCATAAATGGCTATGATGCCAATAAAGTTATCTTAGACACTATTGTATGATCTCTAGAGATGCTTTCTCTGTGGTATGAGGTGAAGAGAGGAATAGAAGTTGCACAAAGTAGTGGATAATATTTGATGAACAAATTTAATAATTGTTTAAATGAGGTTTTAAAAAGGATTTTTTAAAAAGAAATAATGCCATATTCCGTATAACATTTATCCTGTGACAGATAGGTGAACTTTGGCACGTTCACAAATATGGGAAAAAATCAAATCGAAACCTACTTTATTTGATAAAGTAATATACAATGTGGCACCCCAAAAATAATAGATGGGGTAAGATAAATAAAATACATTTTATTATACATAAGTTGGGAATGTACTGCTATTTTCTCACCTGAAAAAACTCATTGTGTTTTTAGATTTATTTATAGCCAGTATATATCTGTGGATTGGCCTAATTTATTTATTTATTATTCACATTTTTATACCGCCCTTCTCCGAAGACTCAGGGTGGTGTACAGCAAATAAAACAACAATAATACAAAAACCATTTAAAATACCATAACAAAATTAAAAAACTTATTAAACTGCTGTATACTTAAAACTATTAGAATAAAAATACAAAGATAAAATCCCTGTTAAAAAACCTGCTAAAATCCCTAATTATTAAAATCAATCAATTAGGGCAGCCCCGCTTGGTGGAAAAAGAAAGTCTTGAGCTTGCATTTAAAGGTCCGAAGATCAGGGAGAAGATGGAGTCCCACCGGCAGCTTGTTCCACAGAGCCGGGGCCCCCACAGAAAACGCTCTTCCCCTGAGGGCCGCCAGCTGACATTGGTTGGCTGATGGCACCCTAAGGAGGCCCTCCCTGTGAGAGCGCACTGGACGCACCGGACAATGGGAAGGAACTGGCGGCAGCAGGCGGTCCCGTAAATATCCCGGTCCGATGCCATGGAGCGCTTTAAAGGTGATAACCAACACCTTGAAGTGCACCCGGAAGACCACCGGCAACCAATGCAGCCCACGCAGGAGAGGTGTTACATGGGAGCTATGAAGAGCTCCCTTGATCCCCCGCGCGGCCGCATTCTGTACCAGTTGGAGCCTCCGGATGCTCTTCAAGGGGAGCCCCATGTAGAGAGCATTGCAGTAATCCAGGCAGGAAGTGACGAGGGCATGAGTGACTGTGCATAATGAGTCCCGGTCCAGGAAAGGGCGCAATTGGCGAATCAGGCGAACCTGACAAAAAGGTCCCCTGGCGACGGCCGTCAAATGATCTTCTAAAGACAGCCGTACGTCCAGGAGAATGCCTAAATTGCGCACCGATTCCCTGGGGGCCAACGGTTCGCCCCCCACAGTCAGCAAAGGAGTAAGCTGACTGCCGGGCTGCTGGCATCCACAGCCACTCCGTCTTGGATGGGTTGAGTCGGAGCCTGTTCGTCCCCATCCAGACCCGAATGGCTTCAAGACACCGAGTCATCACATCGATGGCTTCGTTGGGGTGGTTCGGGGTGGAGATGTACAGCTGAGTGTCATCGGCATACAGCTGACAGCTCATCCCAAAACCATGAATGACCTCTCCCAGCGGCTTCATATAAATATTGAACAGGAGAGGTAAGAGAATCGACCCCTGCGGCACCCCAAAAGTGAGTTGCCTAGCGATCGATCTCTGCCCTCCTGTCAACACTGTCTGCGAACGGTCAGAGAGGTAGGAGGAGAACCACCGTAAAACGGTGCCTCCTACTCCCAAACCCCCCAACCGCTGCAGCAAGATACCATGGTCGATGGTATCGAATGCTGCTGACAAATCTAACAGGACAAGAACAGAGGAGCAACCTCTGTCCCGTGCCTTCCAGAGATCATCAGCCAACGCGACCAAAGCCGTCTCTGTGCTGTACCCAGGCCTGAAGCCGGACTGGCACAGGTCTAGATAAACAGTTTCCTCCAGGTACCGGGGGAGCTGCCAAGCCACCACACTCTCAACAACTTTCGCTAGAAAGCGAAGGTTGGAGACCGGATGATAATTAGCCAAAATGGGTCCAGGGAGGGCTTCTTGAGGAGGGACCTCACCACCACCTGTTTCAAGGCGGCAGGAATTTGAACTAATACAGATTATTTTGCTAGATATTTAACATCTATGTTCTTAATAATCCACAGAGATGTCCAGAGAATCCATTTGCACTCCAATGTACAAGTATGTGCTTCAGTTTGAGCTTAATCATCTGCATTATGCTGATCTATTTTTGCAAAAGTCTGGCCAGGAATGGAGACTCTTTCATGCCTTTATCCTGTAAACAGCAGCCTGAGGTTATACAGTGCTGAATAAAAACCACAAAGAAAAATTAAAATGAGTAAATAGAACAAGAAGGCAGTGTTGTGTAGTGGTTAAATTATCAGGCTATATAACTCAACATTTTAAATCCTGTAATCCTGTCTGGGCACTAAGCCAGGTGTACCTGGGTCAGACAGACTCTATCAGTTCTATGAAAGAAGTGATAAACTATTTGCAGAAAACCTTGCCAATGCAGTCACAAAGAGTAGAGGTGGTGGCGGTGGTGGTGGAGGAGAGGAGGAGAGAAGGAGAAGAAACATTATGTCTGGTTTAAAATAAAAATATAAATTTATGTAAATATTTAAAACTCTGGAAAAAAGCATGAGAAATACCTGGAACAAAAACATTTCTGAATGTGGTAAATTAATATACATCATATGAATGGCAAATTTATGAACTAGAAGTAATGTTGAATTGTGATCTTATCAAGCAAAAGGGCTAAAGTTTATTTTTAAAATTTCTATATTGCATCAGTTCTGAATGTAAGTAGAAACTGGATTTTTTTAAAAAGGAGTTGGGAAATATATTGAACTCTGTCTTCTCAGATATACAAGTCTGAGAATGCAGTGATTTTATTTATTTACTAGTTGGTTTTACGAAAGAACACTTAGTTAAATCTGAACCGGTACATTCCAATACCTTGATGAACGTATCTTTTCTTTTATGTACACTGAGAGCGTATGCACCAAGACAAATTCCTTGTGTGTCCAATCACACTTGGCCAATAAAATTCTATTCTATTCTATTCTATTCTATTCTATTCTATTCTATTCTATTCTATTCTATTCTATTTCAGCACCTTATATTCTATTTCTAAGCACTGTATCTCAAGAAAGGATGCAAATCAGGACTTAGAGCTCCATGGCACTGTAAAAAGAAAGAAGTCAGTCTCATTAAACCAAGAGACAAGGGAATGTGCCATTCTTGCTCTAGCTGTAGCCTTCAAAGAACTTTAAATTCTCACTTCCTTTGCTATCTACTTATTAATTTCTTTAAAGAAGTTAGGCATCTTCCAAATGACAAAGGTTGGAAAACTTTGTCACTGGGTGAGTACCTTCAATACGTAATATAATAAATGAAACTGTAACTTTATGAACTTTAACAATTTAAATTAAACAGCAAAAACAATAATTTGTCTATTGAAAGTTTAAAATGAATTAAGGGCTCAGAAGATGTTAAATGTTAATATTCAAGACTTTGAAATTATTATTAAAGAATAAATGAATTTCCATAGGAAAGAAAAATGACATTCAGTATTGGAGACATAACAGGAGACTTAACCTAATAGTGTTCAAATATGTTGTAGAAAAATGACAATCAGATTTTGAATCAGCCATGTGAATAATGTTGTGAATTTTTACTGCTGTCTGATGTCTTATTGACTTGACCCTATATTTTGACTTGTCTGTGCTTCCTCTATTCCAAATATTGTATGAAACAGTTGTGGACAATATGGAGATCTACAGAGAGATTCAGAACAAAGACAGAATTGTCTACTTGTGGCTTCAGGAGAAGCAAACCTAATTTGTCTTCTGCCACAGCATTTATTTAATCACACATTATTATGTTTTGCTGTACAACAATAAAATATAGATCAGACAATAAACAAGCAAACAATATATACATTGTATGACTTTTAAAATATTGTGTTTTTTTAATTATTCAGTGACAGTCATTGGTATAGATTAAGCTGGATTGAAGTAATAAGGACTGATGTCTCTTCCCCTTAATTAATTTTTAATCATTTGGAAACTTGAAATACACCTAAGTGCATATACTGAATTTATGTAGGCTTGCATTAAAGGTAGGAACCCTCACTTTTTGCCTGCACATATTTTAGGTATGCCAACATAAAACTGTGTGCCATATTGCCCATTGCTTTCTATGCAAGTTCACTATCCTAGAAAATAGTTTTTATTGGCTCCACTTCAAAAAATTGTTCTAGCTTTCAATTAAAAAAAAAACATTGTCACATTTAGATGCAATTGAAAAAATTCGGGGAAAAAGAAAATAATAATGATATGCAGAAGTGAAACTAGGAGAAGAACACTAAAATGTAAAACTTGATTGACCAGCTAGCTTACCAAATTGGATATAATAAGATAATTTCTTTGCTTAAATGCAGATGGATATTAAACACATTTTAGAAACTGCCTAGTGTTTCTGTGTATAAAGTCAAATCTGTCAAATGTATATTAAATGTGTTATTTTCTTCAATGTATATATTATGAATAGGTAAATATATATTTACCATGCTATATCAAAGACACAAAACATACATTATCACAGTTGGCATTACACTATTTCAAAATAATCATCTATTCTTTATGAACATTTATACAAATAGAGTAAGGAGAAGCACTGAAATTGCTAAGAGTCATTCACTTACTTGAAAATCATAGTGTTGAAATTTTTTGTTTTCCAGATGAAAAGAAAAAAAAACAGCTAGAAAATACACACTCTCCTTGAACAATTCCTTTAGATATATGCATTATCAAAATGGCTGAATTTCTTTTTCCTGTAACATTAAGTAGTATGCAGTTTGCCATGAATTAACAATTAACTGACTAATCCTTTTCTCAAACCCTGTCTCTATAGTTAATTTCAAAGCATCTGAGTAACTTTTAATTTGAAGGCAAAGTAGTTATACTGTACAACTGAAGAGGTGATAGGAACAGTGCCCATTGGCCTGGTTCTTGTGAGGTGATAACCACGCCCATCATGAGGGGCTGCACCAGCTTCCCCAAAGAAAAGGATGTTGCTGGAACAACATGTCTGGTTGCCTTGCTTCGTGCTCCTGCTTCCCACCTTTGGATTTATGTTTGGACCTTGGATGGATACTCTGACTTTGTGCCTTGCCTCGTGGATTACTCATAGTCCTGGACTCTTGCTATTATATTCTGTGGGTTCCGTAATAATTGAGGCTCCACAGATGTTCACACATAACATTTATTTTAACTCACAGAGACCAGCAACAACCAGAAGAGCAGGTTTTTATATTCAGCTGTCAAAAGCGGGAGCCCTTTTTATATTCAGCTGTCAAAAGCGGGAGCCAATCAGAACAGAACAAGAAACCATTTCCACCACTAGGGGCCGCCACTGCTGGTGCAGGACATAACACTTCTTTCCCCCTAGCTTGCGCAATCGTAATCCTAGAGATACGCTGGGCGCCGCTTGATTCGGCTGGACCTTCGTGGCTCCGTTGTAGCCATGGTCACTGGCTGGCCCAACTCCTCAGCCTCTTCTGTGGGGGACGTCTCTGGCCCAGGGACCCCTAGCCCCTCCACCGGCAGAGCAGACAAGGCTTCCTCTCAGTTATTAGGTACAGGGGCTGGGCGTCTTATTCCCTTGTAGCTTAGCTCCTCTGCCCGGGATGATTGGGTTGGGCTACCTCCTGGCTCTTCCTGAGTGCCCCACTCTGGCAGCTGCCAGTCCCCAACCTGATGCCGGGCCCTGAGCTGGTCACAATGTCTGCGCCACACCCTACCCTCATCCAACTCGACCCTGTATGAGCACGGGCCGGTGATTCCCACGATCTTTCCTGGGAACCATAGGGGGTGACCACTGTAATTCCGGGCATACACCGCCTCCCCCAAATCAAATCTCCTGTTTGCCCCCATGGAGTCCAATGGCTGACTAGGTGAGTATTGGGGGTGCAATCTATCAAGTGTGGTCCTCAAACGCCTGCCCATGAGTAACTCTGCTGGGCTCTTATTCGTAAGTGGGCACGGCGTGGAATGCTGCCCCAGGAGGTACTCATCCAACCTCTCCTGCCAGCCCCCTGGGCCCGACCTGGCCAATGCCTCTTTCACTGACCGGACTGTTTCGTTCTGCCCGGCAATTACTGGCCGGATGAAACGGGGAAATGAGAGCATGGCGTATTCCTAGGCCCGCTAAGAATGACTCAAACTGGGCGGACGTTAGCTGTGGCCCGTTGTCCGAGACCACAAGGTCGGGTAACCCATGGGTTACAAACAACCGTCGCAAAGTTCTAATGACGGCTTCTGAAGTGGTGGAATGGATTAGTGCGATTTCCACCCACTTCGAGAAAGCATCGACGACCACCAAGAATACTTGCCCTGGTACGGCCCGCAAAATCTATATGGATGCGGGACCAAGGACCCCTAGGCTCCTCCCACTCTAGGGGGAGACTTAGGCGGCAGCGGTCTTGTCTCCTGACACCGGTGACAGACCGACACACAGGCCTCTATGTCTTTATCTAGTCCTGGCCACCACAGGTAGCTCCTACCCAGGGCCTTCATCCTAACAATGCCCGGGTGACCCCTGTGAAGTGTCCCTAGAATGGACTGTCGGAGGGGGGGCGGAACTACAACCCTATGCCCCCAGAGGAGGCAACCCTGTTGGGTAGAGAGCTCGTGCTGCCTTCGCTTATAAGGCTGCAATTCAGGGCTGACAGGACCCTGGGGCCATCCATGGAGAACCCAATCAAGAACTTTTGAGATGACTCTGTCCAAGCCAGACATTCTAGCAATGTCACAAGCAGTAACGGGAAAGGCAGAACCGTCAATTAGAAAAACATGGGACACTGGAGCCGGGTCTTCCACCTTGGTCATCAATGGGCAACGGCTCAGCGCATCAGCATGGCCCAAATGCTTCCCAGGCCTATAGACCAGGGAATAGGAATATGCTGCCAGGAACACCGACCATCTGGTCATTCTTGGTGATAGTACTTGAGGAGTCTGTCTTTCCCCAGCCAAAATCCCCAACAGCGGCTTGTGATCAGTAACAAGTTCAAACGGGTGACCGTAGAGATACTCATGGAACCGCTTGACCCCCGCGACCAACGCCAATGCTTCTTTATCCAATTGCGAGTAGTTGCGTTCTGCGGCAGCCAAGGTTCGAAAAAAGAATGCAATTGGGGCTTCCGACCCGTTGGGCAGCCAATGACTCAACACAGCGCCAACCCCATATTGAGACACATCGCAGGAGAGGACAAGCGGCAGGTTTTCGTTGAACTGTGTAAGAACTGCGTTAGACACCAAGAGTTGCTTGACAGCCTGGAAAGCAGCAGCAGCATTCGCATTCCAAACCCACGGGGACCTGCTATCCAACAGGCGGTGGAGAGGCTCTGCAACCGAAGCCTTGTGTGGCAGAAAGATTGCGTAAAAGTTTAAGAGCCCCAGGAATGCCTGTAACTCTGACTTGTTGCGGGGTGTTGGCGCATCAAGGATTGCCTTGGTCTTGGCCGTAGTGGGGTGTAAACCCGACCTATCCACTAGGAACCCTAGGAATTCTACCTGGGGCACAGCAACTACACACTTGCTTTTCTTAACTTTGAGCCCCACATCCCTGAACTTAACTAGCACCTGGCGAGTCTGGACATCAGTTCCGGAGTGCTTGCTGCGAAACCAACACGTCGTCGAAATACGGCACTACCGGGTATTCCGTGGAGTAGGCGTTCCATGAGGCATTGAACAACCCGGGCCACACTGACGCCAAATTGGAGGCGGCGGCACTTGAACGCCTCGGTGAGTGACAATCGTCTGTGCTGCTGCTGTGGACTCATCCACAGGCAATTGTTGGTATGCCTGTGCTAAGTCAAGCCTTGCGAAGATGGATCCTTGCCCCAAGGAGTGCAGCAGATGCTGCACCACTGGCACTGGATATGCTCGATTAATGGTTGCCCTATAGTCCGCGAGATGCGGATTGAACCATCCGCCTTAATGGGAGTCACAATGGGGTCTCCCATTGGGCATAATCTACTGGTTCTAAAACGCCCTGGGCAATGAGTTTGTCCAATTCTGCATCCACCCTAGGCTTCAGGGCAAATGGCACCCGCGCGGTTTTAATCTGCGCGGCACCACCCTAGGGTCTAAGTTAAATGAAACAGGCATTCCGGTATATTTTCCCAACTGGCCATCGAACACAGTGGGAAATTCCCTGACCAGTGTATCCAGCTGACTAGCTCCAATCAAGTTAACACCCTGAATAGTCAAACCCAGGGCTTCGAACCAATTAAGCCCCAGAAGACTAGGCAATGAGCCATCTACAACTACCAGTGATAGGCGGCCTACAAATTTCTTGAATTGTACCCTGAATTTCCCACTACCCACAATGGGAATTGGCCGTCCCTGATAGACTTTTAATAACAGCGCACAAGGCTTCAGACGCTTCTTAGCGATAGTAGGCACCAGACGCTTTATCGTGCTCCAGGAGACTATGGAAGTTGCAGATCTGGTATCAACTTCCATCAAGCATGGCCGCCCTTCAATCAGGATGGAAATTCGGATTTTCTGCTGGACCGGTTCCTCAGATTGCCACCTGATCCCTGTTCCTCGCATCTCATCACAGAAAATGGCATAGCAGTCATCCTGCGGCCTCCTGGATCTCAGGTGAGGTCGTCTTCCAAGAGAAGGGCCGGCTGATGGACCCTTTTGTGGAACCCTCTCAGGCTGGACCGATCGGCAAACCCAGGCAATATGGCCCCGTCGGCCGCAACGGCGGCAAATTGCGTCTTTGAAATTACATATGATTTCCCCCACATCCAAAACAGCCAGTCAGAGGGAGGCTATCTCCCGCATGAGTATTTGGTTTCTTAACCTCTTTAAGGCGATGGACAGCGTCTTCCTCCTCCTCCTCCTCATATAGTGGATCAGCTTTGTTGAAATGAATTGTTGCTCCTTTTGCTATCTGTGGGCTCTGCCCTCGAGGCATATCAGCTAATGAGAGGGTGGCCAGCTCTGAGGCACATGCCTCATCTAATGCCATCTGAAATGTGAGGTCCTGCTTAGCGATGAGACGCCGCTTGAGGCGTTCATCCCGGACACCGCTGACGAGCCGGACCAAAAGGTAATCATCCAGATCAACAAATTCGCAATGGTGCGCCACTTTACGTAAAGCGGCTACATACTGGTTTATCGATTCCCCCTCAGCCTGATCCCTATGGTAAAACAGCTGCCGCCGGGCGATTCTGGAGGGTGTCGGCGCATCAAGGATTGCCTTGGTCTTGGCCGTAGTGGGGTGTAAACCCGACCTATCCACTAGGAACCCTAGGAATTCTACCTGGGGCACAGCAACTACACACTTGCTTTTCTTAACTTTGAGCCCCACATCCCTGAACTTAACTAGCACCTGGCGTAGTCTGGACATCAGTTCCGGAGTGCTTGCTGCCGAAACCAACACGTCGTCGAAATACGGCACTACCCCGGGTATTCCGTGGAGTAGGCGTTCCATGAGGCATTGGAACAACCCCGGGGCCACACTGACGCCAAATTGGAGGCGGCGGCACTTGAACGCCCCTCGGTGAGTGACAATAGTCTGTGCTGCTGCTGTGGACTCATCCACAGGCAATTGTTGGTATGCCTGTGCTAAGTCAAGCCTTGCGAAGATGGATCCTTGCCCCAAGGAGTGCAGCACCACTGGCACTGGATATGCTCGATTAATGGTTGCCCTATAGTCCGCGCAGATGCGGATTGAACCATCCGCCTTAATGGGAGTCACAATGGGGGTCTCCCATTGGGCATAATCTACTGGTTCTAAAACGCCCTGGGCAATGAGTTTGTCCAATTCTGCATCCACCCTAGGCTTCAGGGCAAATGGCACCCGGCGCGGTTTTAATCTGCGCGGCACCACCCTAGGGTCTAAGTTAAATGAAACAGGCATTCCGGTATATTTTCCCAACTGGCCATCGAACACAGTGGGAAATTCCCTGACCAGTGTATCCAGCTGACTAGCTCCAATCGAGTTAACACCCTGAATAGTCAAACCCAGGGCTTCGAACCAATTAAGCCCCAGAAGACTAGGCAATGAGCCATCTACAACTACCAGTGATAGGCGGCCTACAAATTTCTTGAATTGTACCCTGAATTTCCCACTACCCACAATGGGAATTGGCCGTCCCTGATAGTTTTTTAATAACAGCGCACAAGGCTTCAGACGCTTCTTAGCGATAGTAGGCACCAGACGCTTTATCGTGCTCCAGGAGACTATGGAAGTTGCAGATCTGGTATCAACTTCCATCAAGCATGGCCACCCTTCAATCAGGATGGAAATTCGGATTTTCTGCTGGACCGGTTCCTCAGATTGCCACCTGATCCCTGTTCCTCGCATCTCATCACGGAAAATGGCATAGCAGTCATCCTGCGGCCTCCTGGATCTCAGGTGAGGTCGTCTTCCAAGAGAAGGGCCGGCTGATGGACCCTTTTGTGGAACCCTCTCAGGCTGGACCGATCGGCAAACCCGGGCAATATGGCCCCGTCGGCCGCAACGGCGGCAAATTGCGTCTTTGAAATTACATATGATTTCCCCACACCCAAAACAGCCAGTCAGAGGGAGGCTATCTCCGCATGAGTATTTGGTTTCTTAACCTCTTTAAGGCGATGGACAGCCTTCCTCCTCCTCCTCCTCATATAGTGGATCAGCTTTGTTGAAATGAATTGTTGCTCCTTTGCTATCTGTGGGCTCTGCCTCGAGGCATATCAGCTAATGAGAGGGTGGCCAGCTCTGAGGCACATGCCTCATCTAATGCCATCTGAAATGTGAGGTCCTGCTTAGCGATGAGACGCCGCTTGAGGCGTTCATCCCGGACACCGCTGACGAGCCGGTCCAAAAGGTAATCATCCAGATCAACAAATTCGCAATGGCGCGCCACTTTACGTAAAGCGGCTACATACTGGTTTATCGATTCCCCCTCAGCCTGATCCCTATGGTAAAACAGCTGCCGCCGGGCGATTCTGGAGGGTGTCGGGGCGTAATGTCTTTTTAATTTAGCCATGAAGTCATCCCAAGTCCCTGCATGAATTGACTGGGGGGCCATCGAACATTTCTGCCCCACAGAAACCCAGGAAATAAGCACGCTTCCTTTCACTAGATAGATTTGTATATTCATTGGCAATAAGAAAGCATTCAAAACGGGCTACGAATGCCTCCAACGATTCGGTCACTGGGTTAAAAGGCACAAAGTTCTGAGGCGATGCCATGGTTTGCTCTGTAGGCCAGGGATCTGAATAGCTCTGAGGAGAAATTCACACTTTGGCTCGCTCAGCAGCTCAGCAACTCACATACTTTCCTCAGTCCTCATCGCCAGTATTATATTCTGTGGGTTCCGTAATAATTGAGGCTCCACAGATGTTCACACATAACGTTTATTTTAACTCACAGAGACCAGCAACAACCAGAAGAGCAGGCCTGCTTTGACAGCCCTTTTTATATTCAGCTGTCAAATCATTCTAGTCAGTGATCATTCTAGCTGCTGACTGAGTTCAATAATTTAACCTGCTCTTCTTGTTAGCTTCCTAGAAGCACCAGTGGAATCAGAACAGGGTGTGGGTTTTGGCTGCTGTAGAACTGCTGGGAACTGAAAAAGTGGGCTTTCTCTACTTTTATTTGATAAATGTCCCTGCTATTCACCAGGGATTCATTGCTTTCCATCCATTCATTTCAATCTTATACTTGTTCTGTCATAACATTTAATGTTTTGTTATCATTTATGTTTAATAAATATACATTTTTATATTGGTATTACTAAAATAATTAAAATTAAAAATTAATATTCTTTTCAAAATAAGAAGTTTGAGATGTATTGTAGTCCAAAGTAGACAAGTTTGCCTTTTCTATACTTTTATTTATGTTTCAAGTTCAGACAGCATTTTACATCTACCAATATTTAAAACAGATAATTCGAAAATGCAGATAAATTTGAAGAATGGTGATCAGATTAATTTACTCTGAAATGCTCTCTCTCTCTCTCTCTATATATATATATATATAGATATATAGATACACACACACACACACACACACACACACACACACACACACTAAAGTATCTCTATTCCTCAACTGTTTGCAACCATTATTTAAGTTTGCTTCCTCATTCATAACATTCAAGCAATCAAATACATACTGAAGGTGATAAGGCCATAACCTATATAAGCAATCTGATATGCCAATGTAACAAGGGCACTGGAAATAAATAATATTAACTTAGATTGAAAATAATGCTTTCTGGATCATATGGATAATCCAAATAAGTATCAATTGCCCATTTCAGCTTTTGCTCTATTTATACTAATCTGGAGGATGGGGAACCAAATAAGTGTGCCTCTTGCTGGTTTTAAATTATAAATTAAATTTTCTTAGGACTCATTTCTTATTTGTATTCATTGATGTGTAAAGTGTGAGATGTAAAATAATTAAACTATTTCTTTTTAAAAACGGTTTATCTATATATTTTTTCATTTTATATATATATATATATAAATAAGTGCTTAATGAACAGCGTATTTTTTGTTGTTGTTGTTTACATTTATACCCCGCCCTTCTCCGAAGACTCAGGGCGGCTTACAGTGTATAAGGCAATAGTCTCATTCTATTTGTATATTTTTACAAAGTCAACTTATTGCCCCCCCAACAATCTGGGTCCTCATTTTACCTACCTTATTTTTTTTTTTTTTTATTCAAAAAGTTTTACAAAATTTTTTTTTCCCCTTTCCCCCCTCCTCTCCCTCCCTTCGCAACCCCCCTCCCCCCCCGACTTCCCGGAACGAGCACAAGGTATAGCTAAAAATAAAACAAACAAATGCTAAAAAAAATTCATCCCAACATAATTGTACCCTACAATCATCAATTCCTAACTTCCCCAAAAGCAATCAAAATAATACATCATAATCATTCAAAACAGTCTGATAACTCTTAGTCTGATATCTACGTTGAATATAGTCAATCCATTTTTCCATTCCTTTAAGTATCTTTCTGTATTGTCTTTCAAAAGGCTGATATCTTCGCCATCTCAGCCAAATTGGCAACTTTCAATATCCATTCTTCTATTGTTGGTACTTCTTTTTCTTCCAATATTGTCCTATTAGTAATCTTGCTGCAGTTATTAGATTTAAAATCAATTTAGTCTCAATTACTGTACAATCCGTAATAATTCCCAACAAGAAAAATTGCGGCAGGAACTTTATCTTCTTTTCAGAACATTTTGTAAAATCCACCAAATTTTTATCCAAAAGGCCTTTATGTCCTTACAAGTCCACCAAATGTGAAAATATGTAGCGTCATCACAATTACATCTCCAACATTTTGCTTGCATTTCTGGATACATACACGATAATTTTTAGGATCTAGATGCCATCTATAAAACATTTTATAAAAATTTTCCTCAGATTCTGTGCTCGTGAATTTAACATTTCTAACCCAAATTTTTTCCCACGTTTCCAATAATATTGGCTCCTGAAAATTTTGTGCCCACTTTATCATACAGTCCTTTACCAAGTCCCTTTCAGAATCTATTTCAAGTAACACATTATACAATCTCTTTATATGCTCCTGAGACTGATTTCTTATTTGCTTTACCAAATTTCCTGCTCTGCTCTATACCAATTTTCTGATCTCCTTCCATCTAGCACGTAGTTGCTCATATTGAAACCAAGTATAATTTTTCCCTTCCTCTCTTAATACTTGCAGAGATTTTAACTGCAAATTACCTCTTTCAGTATACAAAAGATCTTTATATGTAATCATTTCCTGATTCTGTTCTATGTTTATATTTTCTACTGTATGTCTAGGACATGCCCATATAGGAACCTTATAATTTAGTTTATAAGAGTATTTTTCCAAACACGAGAAGGGCATTTCTTAGCACATGATTTTTAAAGGCCTTATCCACTTTTTGTCATAAATTAAATATGCATGCCATCCATATAACAAATCATAACCTTCTATATTCAAAATTCTGTCCTCTGTTAAATTAAACCAATCACTTATTGCAGAGAGAGCAGCTGCTTCATAATATAATTTAAAATTAGGCATTTTAAACCTCCCTTTCCGAGAATCTTGAATTATTTTCATTTTAACCCTAGCTTTTTACCTTCCCATATAAATTTGTTAATTCCTTCTGCCATTCCTCAAGATTCTTATCTTTCTTAATTATTGGTATCATCTGAAAGAGGAATAAAAATCTAGGTAAAACATTCATTTTAATAGCAGCAATTCTCCCAGCAAAGATAATTGCAATTTTTCCAAACAATCAACTCCTTCTGAACTTTTGCCATAAAACCTCATAGTTATTCTTATACAATTTCACATTTGATGACGTAATATAAACCCCTAAGTACTTAACCTTCTTTACAATTTCAAATCCTGTTACTTCCTCTAGTTTTTCTTTCTGTTGTCTGGCCATATTTTTTATTATCACTTTTGTCTTTTTCTGATTTACCTTAAACCCTGAGACATTCCCATATTGATCAATTATTTCCAACAAAGATTTACTAGAATTTATAGGGTTTGTTAAAGTAATCACCAAATCATCTGCAAAAGCTCTTAACTTATATTCATACTGTCTAACTCTAATTCCCTCTATCTCCTTTACTTCTCGTATTTTATCCAATAATGGTTCTAGAGTTAAAATAAACAATAATGGTGATAAAGGACCTCATTTTACCTACCTTATAAAGGATGGAAGGCTGAGTCAACCTTGGGCCGGGCTTGAACCTGCAGTAATTGCAGGCTTTGTGTTCTTAATAACAGGCCTTACCAGCCTGAGCTATCCGGCCCCTGAATTGTCTGAATCAGTTTATTTTTATACAAAAATCTATAAAATAAACCTCATGTTGAAAGTACTCTGTTTCTTCTTTTTCTTTTATTTTTAATGTCAATATATCCATTTCTGCACAATCTAAAAAATTCTTAATTACATCATCTTCTGTGGGCATTTCCTCATTTTTCCAATATTGTGCATACACAATACTTGCTGCTGTCATGTATTACAAAACATGTAATATTAAATATAGGTTCCCTTTATCATACTTTTCAGGTATTATGCCTAGCAAAAATATTTCTGGCTTATAGTCTATGTGTTCTTTTAATATTTTCTCCAACCATGTACTGTATGTATTTTTGTCCAATATTTCTTTGCTTTTTCACATGTCCACCACATATAATACGTTCCCAGTGTCTGGTTACACTTCCAACATTTGGCGGACATACTTTTAAACATCTTTGTTAATCTTGCTGGTGGTAAATGTCACCTATAAAACATTGATATAATATGCAATTGCCATTGTCCATTTACAATTCCTTTCCCAAAGCTTTTGCCATTCATCTACTGTGTTTCCCTGAAGACAGGGTCTTATTTTCTTTTGACCCCCAAAGTAATAAAGCCTTGGCCTTATTATCAGGGGGTCTTATTATTATTGAGGTGCAGGAGGCCCTAAACATGGCCCATGGCAGGGGAGCTTGTGTCAGAGAGTCAATCAGCTGCTTCACCTGTGCCGCTCAGGCTGCTGCCTCCAGCAATTGTGGCAGCTTTTTTGTTGCTTCATGTGCAAACAGCACAAGGTGAGAGGTGGGAAGGGAAGGAACATGATCCACATGCACCTGCCATCCATACGGAACAGTTTTGTAGAGGCCACTCCCACAAACCCTAGCTTGCGCACCCCTTCACTTCTCCGCCATGTCTTACCTGACTTCCAGCTTCTGCCATGCCTGGAGAGGGGGGGAGAAGACACAGCAAAGGGAGCCCCATCTTGTTCCATGTGTCTTACTTCTCCACCATCTCAACCCTCCTCACCTGCCACTTCCCCTTGCTGGCTGAGATCGGCAAGCCAGATTCAGGGAGCTGAACGTGCTCCCTGAATCTGAAAAATGTGAGAAATGGGCTCTCTTGCAGCCCCTCCTCACTCTCTTCTACTCCCGAGTGGCAGCGGTGCATCCGGCTCACTGAATCTGGCCTGCTGATCTCAGGCAGCAGTGGCAGTGGCTTTGACCCAATCCTCACCAGCAATGCTGTGGGCAAGAACTGGCCACACCAATCCTGCTTCATGGTTGCAGAGACAACCCACACCAGCCACTGCTCGGAGTTCCAGCACCAGTCCCCCTCCCCCCAGTCCCAGGTGGAAACAGCGAGGGCTGGCAACAGTTTTTTTGCAGCTGCCATTAAGAGAAGGTGTGTGCAAGCTAGGGTTTTGGGAGAAGCCTTTGCGAGGCCATTCCCCATGGATGGCAGGTACATGTGTGGTGTGTGGGGCATGTTCCCCCTCCCTTTCAACCCCTCTCTGGCCTCGCCTCCTCTCGTCATGTTGTTTGCATGGCAGCTGTACAGGTGTCTAAGTATTTAGGGGCGCTTACTTGGGGGATATTTTAGTGCATGTGCTCAAAAGCCCAATTGGGCTTATTATCCAGACAGGTCTTAGTTTCGGGAAAACACAGTAAGTCTATACTATAGTATATCCAAAGTTCTTTGCCCATACTATCATTGTTTCCATTTTTAAGCTTAACAAGAAATTATATATTTTCTTTTAATTTTTCATCTACTCTTAGCATTATTTGGTCAAATGTTGTAAGTTCTTTGTAAAAATCGTAATCCTTCATGTCTTTGTCATATCTCAATTTTATTTGCCACCATGATAAGTCCACACTTGATTCTGCAGTTCTTGTTCAGTTTTAAGTTCTTCTTCCACTTTTAAAATGTCTTTATATGTTAATATTTTTTCCATATTTACTACATTTGGATGTATAAATGCTTCCACTGTTGAGAGTCAAACTGGAATTTTAATGTAAACTTTTGCTTTCACCTTTTCCCATACTGAAAGTAGAGCATTTTTTACATAGTGAAAATATGTAGGAGTTTTGCTTTTATTATACTATAGAAAAGCATGCCATCCTAATTGAAGATCATGGCCTTCTAAAAGCAATAATCTTTTATGCCCAAGCGTTATCCATTCCCTCACGCATATTAGTGCAGCTGCATGATAATAAAGTTCCCAATCTGGTAGTCTAAAGCCCCCATTGTTTTTGGACTTCTACAACATTTTCAGTCTTATTCTTGCTTTTTCACCTTCCCAAACGTATTTCAAAATCAAAGGTATTTTGTTCAACAAACTATTTTTTTCTATTTTTATGGGAATCATTTGGATAAAAACAATAACTTCAGCAAGATATTCATTTTTATAGTTGCAAAGTCCAGAATTGACATGATTTGGAGCACACATGAATTGAAAACCAACATGCAAGAGACAGAAAGAGAAACCAATTTATGGGCCCATCATAACCCTATAAAAGTTAAATGGAAAGGAGAAAAGAAAAGGTGAATATGGATATTGAATCAATCTAGAAAAAGAGTTCATGCAAACAATAGTAAAAGAAATGGAATTTTTAAAAAAGAAAACAAAAAAAGAAGATACTTCATTACAAAACTTATGGGATACAATTAAACCACATATTAGGGACCTAGCAATTACTTATACACTGAGAAAGAATAGGAAGAAAAAACAATACCAAAAACATTAGAAGAAGAATATAAAAATTGGAATTAAGAACTGCAAAAGTATCCAATAAAGGAAACCGCAAAAAATACCAAAAAAACCAAATGGAAATAATAAAATACAAATTAAATTTAATAGAAAAACTAGAATTGGTGCAACAAATTAAAAGAGTAAGACAAAACTTTTTTGGAAATGCGAACAAACCGGGAAGATGGTTAGACTACAAACTGAGAAAAGAGAGAAGAGAGAAGAGAAAGAAGATTCAACGGAAGAGGTAGAGGAAGAAGATGATGATTAAGAGTTGCCTAAATAATATTAAAAACATAATACAACATTACAGAATTTAGATTGTTGGCCTGCAAGCAAGGATGTGTGTGTTTTATTCATATTCAGCACTTTGTTGGTTGTTTATAATTCTGTTATGAATAATGAATAGATAGTTGATGAAAAAGTGCAATGTAGAAAACACTTTCAAGAGATAATGATTCATGATATAACAGACTGATTTTGAAAACAGGATATGGATGGTTATTTTTAAATTTTGATTTTCATGTGTTGTGGAAGAAACAATGTAAAGATGATTATATAATGAGAGGATGTACAGATACCATTTTCTTGAAAGGTTACGGTGGTTTCTCAACATTATTTTGGCTTTATTTAAAAAGTATAAACTGTCTTGTCAAAAAGGAGTCCACAAATTAATATATAAATAGCACCAGTGAAAACCTACAAACTAAGCTTTATTGGAGTTACTGAAACTATTTAAGTTTCAATGGGTATAACAGAAGAATTGAACAAATTAAGAGGTAATATTGGAGACTGATGTTTAACACAGATAAGAAGGCAATATAAAATTTGCAATTCTGCTATAATATTCTTAAGTATATTCTTGTTATTACACTATTAATTTTTAAGCAACTTTGTTAACCTTTTTTAACCAATATTTAAGCGTTTTAACTTAAACGCCACTATAAAGTGGCAGCTACTTGGTAGCATTTAATATCATCAATCATGGACCCTTTGGAACATCCTTCAGGCATTGTAAATTAGTGGCATGTTTAGTTATCCTACTCTTATCTCAGTTAGGAGATTCAGTTGGTTGAAAAATCTAATCTTTTGTTACTACAGTATGGGGATACCAGGATTTTGTATTTCCCCTATTTTACATTTATACAGATGCCCCATGATCAATAATAAGGTGGAGATGTAGCATGTGGTATCAATATTCTGTTGACACCTAGCAATATATGAACATGTTCTTAGAAATAAGAACATCAAATATTTGCTGGCTGGAAATGATCTAAAAGTTGAACCACACTCTGTCAAAGACCTAGGAGTACTCATTTCAAAAGATCTAAGTCCCAGAGCACATTGTAACATCATTGCAAAAAAGGCATTAAGAGTTGTAAATCTTATTTTACGAAGTTTTCTCTCTGGTAATGCTATACTCGAAACTAGGGCATATAAAACCTTTGCAAGACTATACTTGAATACTGCTCACCTGCCTGGAACCTTCACTGTATTTCAGACATCAATACATTAGAGAGGGTCCAGAGATATTTTACTAGAAGAGTTCTTAAATCTTCTGCTCAAAATAAAATTCCCTATACCACCAGGCTTGAAATTTTAGATCTAGATAGCTCAAAATATGTCGTCTACATTCCGATCTATGCTTAGTTCATAAGATTATTTATCAAAACGTTCTACCTTTAAATGAGTACTTTTATTTCAACCATAATAAACAAGGGCTATTAATAATTTAAACTCAATGAAATTTGCTCTAATCTTAATTGTAGGAAATATGACTTCTGCAATAGATTAGTAAATGTCTGGAACACTCTATCTGATCTTGTTGTTAGTCTCTCTAATCCCCATTCCTTTTATGTTAAACTATCTACCGTGGACCTTTCATGTTTCTTAAGAGGTCCCTAAGGGGGCGTGCATAAGCGCACCAGCGTGCCTACTGTCCCTGTCCTACTGTTCCCAATTATATGTAATCATTCTATATGTTTGTGTCTATGTTTTGCCTATTTATATCCTTTTTTGTGCCAATTTTTTTTTCATATGTCCATGTCTATGTTTATATTGTTACTTGTTTCCTTGTACTAGTTGACAAACAAACAAACAAACAAACATCCTGGAGATGCTGAAGAAGCCATGGGAAGTCTGATACAATGTTTGGAAGCTATCACATCTGCATAATGCAAAACAGTTAAGCCCCCAATAATATGTATTAATAAATAGCCATCAGTCTTAGTTGTTACTTCCCTAATCAGCAGGGTGAAAGCCTGTCTAGTGGACTTTTAGCCAGCTTCAATTGATACATCAGTTGCTACTCTAAGTAGACCAGTATTTTCTGCCATTGATGATTCATGTCCTTTACATTACTGCAATGTGTTCTCCAATGTATTTGTTTAACGATGGTCAAAAAACAATATGGTAAAAAAGAAACACAAATTATTTCCTATCTTATTAATAGTATTATAATAATATTGATCTGAAGAAAGATGTACAAGCAGTCTTGATTTATATAAAGCAATTTTAATGTAATGCCATCAATTATATTAAATCCTTGATATTCTAAAAAAGATACTTTTAAAATTCTTTTTAATCTGTGCTGATTTATCATATTGCCAAGTAGTCAAAATTTTCAGAAACACCTGTTGTACACCAATACCTGATCTTTAAAGATCTCAAGATCATAAGAAAATAAATTGCACTTGTCTCATTTTAAAACCATCTATAATTGTAAGCAATTATTCTACAAAATAGTCTATATTCTGTAGAAATAGATTCCAATCAATTAATCAGGCAATAATCCTATTCAGTCTTTTACATTCCCATTTTTTAAACTGATTGCATTTATCTGTGTTTAAAATGTGTATAATTAGAAATAAGAGAAAAGGGGAAACATTGGGGACAGAGCCTGACTACACTTGCATTTTTAACTTTTTTGTAACATTTGAACTTAATTCTTTCTATTTCATTCTCTCCTACCCCATCTATATCCTTATTGGTTGGGGTTTTTGTCTTATTTTCTTTTGTTTTTGCACTTTTTGCAGGAAAAATAGATATGATATCACTCAGACAGAATGGTTAGTATATGCAGCTGGGAATCAATTATATAAATGAGAGAAAATGATACAGTTTATGAAGAAATTCAAGATTAGATATGTGATTTTGTTTGATATCTGGAGATTCCTACAGACCATTCAATCAATCAATCAAACAAACAAACAAACAAAGGTTTCCATTAAATGGTCAGAAAAATAAAAAGGAAAATGCTTGAAAATGCACAGATATAAATCTTGATTAATTGGCAGCTTGTGTCCATCTTTTGATACAACTAACTTCATAGAACAATGGTTGATCTCTACCCAGAATATTTCATTTTAATACTTGAAAATAATAATTTCATGAATTGCTGAAAATTATTTGAACTCCTTGTTGATTCTAATTAATTAATGGCACTTTATTAAATTATTATTCTCAGAATTTTCTCAATCCATGAGATTAAGTAGCAGATACTGTAATTTAATCCTGTTGTGTAGATGAAGCCTAAAAATGGAAAGAAAAAGCAATAACTGATAGAAAAGATGTCACTGTTCACTCAGCTGCTCTCCCATCAGCAAACTTACATACAAGTGCTAGCTACATTTGGAATAATACTGATTATTTTACTGTCATTAACCTCTTTAATTTTTAATAAACTGAGATTATCTCTTCCAATAGTTTGAAACATTAGGTTTCAATGTTGAATGGACTGAGTTTCCAGTTAATAAGAGTAAACTAGCTGTAAAATTATTGTTTGTACTTTATAATGCAAAAGCTAGAGTAAAAGAGGTTTTTTTCTTATTTTTTTTTTCTTCCTGTGATGCTTGAAAAAAATATCATCTACACTCTACTGATAAGCATGTAGCTAATTAAGTCAGACCAGGAACTTGAGTGTTCTGGCCAATTAACACATATTACATTCAAAAGATTACTTTCAAGCCAACTAAGCATTCTCCTGTTAAATCAAGCATTAGAAAAATGAGTTTGAGGTAAAAAAAATTGCTCCCAGATTTTTTTTTACTGTGACTACATTCAGGTCAAATCAAAGCTTTAATATATTTGAAGACCAGCATAAGAAGGTATAGTAAATTAAAAAGCATAAAAACATTTTAAAAAATAATTATAAGATCTAAAATAAATAAAATAAGTATATTTAAAAACAAAAATCTAAAACGAATCTAAAAAGAAGGGTAGGAGCATTAAATGGGTGTCAGAGAACATAAAAGCTAGTATATGACAAACTAAATCTATCACAATGCAGAGCAATCTGGGATAATAACAAAAAGGTCATTATGGCAGTCAAGGAGAACTGAATGTAAAACAAGACAAGAATTAAAAGAACAGGGTACAGAGATTGATAGTGGCCATACATCCAAATACAATCCAGACATAGGACAGATTCAACACAATATGGATTTCAAAAAGAGACACACGAATTAGATAAAATTCTAAAAGGCACAGAGGATGTGATAAATTGATAAAAAATTGTAATTATTTATTAAGGTATAAAATGGAGGAGTAGCTGGTTAAAGGAAACATGATTTTTATTTGGGCAAAAAAAATTGGATATAACATTGAAGTGGATAAATGGGAGAAATTATGGAACAAAAATGACAAACTGACAATGTCTGTAATTTGTAAAGAAAATGTGTACAAAATGTTCTACAGGTGGCATCTTCCACTGGCAAGGCTGGGTAAAATATTTCCCAATGCCTCATCAATGTGTTGAAATGTAAGCACCATCAGGGAACATACTACCACATGTGGTGGACGTGCCCTATAGTAAAACAATATTGGAATAAAATTAGAATACAATTAGAAGAGATAACCAAACAGCATATAGAGATGAATCCAGAAATATTTTTATTAGGAATACTCCCAGAGACTTATGGAAAAAAAATACAATATTCAATTATACATATTTTAACAGCAGCAAGAATAATATATGCACAAAATTGGAAAAATAATAATATACCGACGGAAGATAATCTGGTTAGAAAAGTTTTGGAGTGTGCAGAAATGGACAAACTTACAAAGGAAATACAAGAAAAAGAGGAAACAGAATACTATATCGTATAGGAGAAATGGTATGAATGATTAGAGGAGTGGGATAAAAGGCAAGGAAAGAGTAAATGAGGAAGATATAGGAGTGAAATGCAGTAACAAACATGAAGAAACAGAAAAGATGCAGATCGTAGGAATGAAATTGTGTACATTGTTTGTGTACATATGTATTTACATATATATGTAAATAAATCAATATTAAAATTATATGTATAAAGGATAAATTGAAATAAGGGGGAAAAATGGATATGTAAGAAATATTTACCGATGTGAAATTGTTCAGAAGAAGAAAATTGTAAAAGATTCTTTTTTATTTTTTTAAAAAACTGTTTAATAAAAATTATTTTTTAAAAAAAGAGTAATTTATGGCAGCATGCCATCATCTGATGAACTTTAAGGCTGCTGCACTAAAAATGCCAGTACTGATAAAATTTACACAGTCCAGAACTGTTCCTCAAAAACCCCTAAATTTATAGTCCTTAAAATTTTCCAATCTTTAATCCACAAAGTCAGATATTGAATTTCAAGGATGTTTCTTGTTAATTATAGTCCACCTTGCTTTAGAAATCTTCAAAAGGCCACTAATAATTTCCAAGCAGCCAAAAGGCCAGTAAATATGGAACCAAAATAAAAAGATCTTCCATGTGTTGTTCTTTTACTGTTTTCTTTCTTCTCCTCTTTGTTATTCTTATATTATCAACTACCATAATCCTTAGTTTCCAAGGTTATTCCTACCAAGTACTAATACAATATCTTCTTTGACCAGTAGGTGGCATCCCCACTCTAAGTTCCAACATTAAACACAGCAAAGATAAAACAGCTGACCATAAAAAGATCTGGGTTTGTTTTTTTTTAAAAACAAAACCCAAAGTTCCTATTTCTTTGTACAGATTTTTCCTGTAATCAAACAGTATTATCCACAAATTAAATCACTTTTCATGCTACAATCAGTTTCAATCCAGTGTTTCTATATTTTAAAGCTTCACAATCTTCCATTAAAAGTTTGTTTCACTTTTAGGTCTATAATCTTTCTCTGTGTATTAAATCATGACTTTCTTAATGTTTTGTAAAATCTTTTTTTTTAAAGAATTCTTTTATTTGGGTTTAAGTCTCTAGTATAGAAGTTGAAAGTTGTCTCACCCATTTCAATCCTCTGTTCACAAACCACTCCAGCACATAATCATCTTGTCCCAGTTATCACAGTCTTTCTCTAATCAGAGAAGCCATTGAGATAGAAAAACGCCCACACAGCATGAACAAACGAGATGACACCTCCCGCCTACCAGCCATTTGGAAACCCGCCCTTATTGACAAACGAGTCCCTAACACGAGGAATGACACCAGACCCACACTCACAAGGTCCACACAGGATGTCACCACCACACATCCACCCAGAAAGCAGACCCAAACCCACACTGATCATGAAGCACGACCAAGGACCAGAAGCCAGACCGCAGCTGCAACATTAGCCATTTCAAACCCCTCCAATCCATTCATGCAGCAGACTGACACCCACTATGAAGATGTAGCACGACCACAAAGCCAAACAACAGCTATGCAGCTCACCAGCTCAAATCCCCCTGCAGCACAGACTAGACTGAGCACAACCAAGCCCCCACCAACACAGGACACACCCCCAGCCAATCAGAGCACAGAAAAAACCCCATCCAATCAGAGCACAGCCAAGCTCCCACCCAATCAGTTCAAACCCCCACTAGCAGTTAAAAGGAAGAAACAGCTGCGATCACACATTGCTCCCAGAAGCATGAAGCTGAAGCCTGAAGATGACGAATGAGACTTCGCCGAAACGTCGCCAAGACACTTCCAATTTTACACGGGAGAAAACCCGAACAACCAAAGACCTATATACAAACACCCGTGAAAACCTCAGAAAACAAATATATATATATATATATATATATATATATATATATATATATATATATATTCAGGCTTCAGCCGCGCTTCTGGGAGCAATGAAGCAATGAAGCAATGCTCCCAGAAGCATGAAGCTGAAGCCTGAAGATGACAAATGAGACTTCGTCGAAACGTCGCCAAGACACTTCCAATTTTACGCGGGAGAAAACCCGAATAACCAAAGACCTACATACAAACACCCGCGAAAACCTCAGAAAACATATATATATATATATATATATATATTATGCACAAATGGCTTGCATTAGTGGGGTAGGTTCAACACTCTAATTAGTGTTTCCCCTTCCATAGCTTGAATAAATACTCATCATCTACAGTGGTGTTTTTCAAACTTGGCCACAATAACATGTGGATTTCAATTTCCAGAATTCATATTGGCTGGAGTCCATATGTCTTAAAGTTGCCAAATTTCTCTCTCCCCCCTATCCCTCCTCTTAATCCTTCCGCCCCTTGTTTATTTATCATTATTTTTTAACTTCTTAAAGATTATCAGGGATGTCACCAATAAATTTTATGAGTGAAAAAAATTGAATAATATAGACTTAATTTTTGTTTGTAATCATTTTGGTGTGATATTTTTTCAACTTGTATTATTTCCCACTTGTGTTTACATGCATTACTATATTGTAGTAATATATACTTAAGATTGTCATGGCATTTACCTTTTATATTATTATCTGTTCCTAATATTATATCTTAGAACTGTTTTTGATCTCTACATCTCTTCTAAGTAGAAGCATGTATCATCTAAGTCTCATACTTAAAAGAGTAAACATAGAAAACCGGGATTCAGGGATATAACTAAGCGGTAATTCTTAAGGTGCAGAAATAAGAGATACAGATTTTTCAAGTTTACTATTGAAAAAAAATCAAATGATATATGCTTTCTAATATTATTGTTAATGAATTTATATGGTGCAGCCACAGAATAAATTCAAAATTGTAACAGTATAACAGAGTTGGAACGGACCTTGAAAGCCATTTCCTTCAATCCCCTGTTCAAGCAGGAGACCCTTTATCATTCTGATATTAGATATTAGATATTAGAATGATCATTCTTATTTTATGTATATAAAATTATCTTCAACATCTAGTTATAAAATTAATTAATCCCCAATTGCACTTAACAACTTTCTTATAAGTAAATGAATATCCACAGATCCTTATTTCCAGCAGAATAGGTAAATATAAGGGGAATATATATGGGAAAACAGCATTAGAAAAGGGAAGAAGAAACTGGATAGAGATATGGTGAGGGGGAAAAGTAATAGCAATAGCACTTGGATTTATATACCACTTCACAGTGCTTTACAGCTGTCTCTAAGCAGTTTAAGTGCCGCCCAATTCTTAACATATGCCAATTATTGCAGCACATAATTAACCGTGCTGCAGGCGGAAACATTTGCAATATGTATCTGGGAGGCAGACACTATGGCTACTTTTTCAGAGCTCTTCTCTCTTTATCCCAGAAAAAATTCTCTGGAGAGTTTTTGTCACTGCCATCTGGCATAACCTAGGACAGAAAGCTTTTGTTATTTATAGAATTATATTAGTGGGCATTTTCATAGGACAAATACCTACCAATGCACTGCTGATCAGGAATCAGTATAAGTCAGGTTATAGAATTTTTTTGTTCTATATCAAAGCTTAACCTTAGAAGTAAGATTTTGTTCTATACCAAGGTAGTAATAAAAAAGAATACTTCCTATACCCATAAATTTAGTATAGGAAGAGTATTAGTTAACTGTGGCAGTGAACAGTGTGGTGACCTGGAGGTGGAGCTCTCGTCTCACAATCAGGAGGCTGTGGAGTCAATCCTAGGAAGCAGCAGATATTTCTCTCTTTGGGCTCAGTGAGCAATTGTGTGCTGTGAACTCCACATAGACATCAAGGATGGCATCCGGCCAGTAAAGGCTCGAGCTCCATTCAATCGCCTCAACTCCACTCTAATGCAAGGAATTACAGGGCTATTAAAAGAAAAAAATATGATCTACTGTGGCAGAATAGTTTATCCTGACTAAAGGGAATAGCCTTCTAGTTTCTTACACAAAACAAAGTATTTATCATTATTTGTAACCTTTCCAAGTGGCAATGTCAGATATTGATCTTAGGAATGCAAAATGTATTGAATACATTTGTGTGCCTGGAAAGACCTGCAGATGTGCCCCATGCTACAAGTAAATGATGGAAAAGAGAAGTCTGCATCAGTAATATCACCAGAAGCAGATTGTCTCTGTTACTCTTCTCAAGACTCAGAAACCAATAACATCATAGATCTTCTGTGTTTTGCAACTTGGAAGTCCCACCTATGAGAAATGAACAGATTGAAAATCACTCAATTGAACATTAGTTCACTGAGCTTGGTACATTCCTTCTGGATTTAAATAAGATAAGTTGTTTTTCAAGTAGAGTCAGATTGCAAACTTTATCTCTTGGAAGTTATTAAATTATTTAGCTATCTATCTTTCCAGTGATTTTTTTCCAGTAAAGGTTAAACAATATTTTAAAGTCCTGTTCTGTCAGGCAGTATGAATAATTTGATAACATCATTGGTAGTCATTAATGTACCAGATCAATTTATTGCAAAGATCACTCCAACAATACTAAAATCATGAAACATGGATTTCTCTTTTCCATTCAATGTTTTCATTCATGAGTATGGAATCACCAATTAGATGTGGGAAAATAAATAGTCTTTCCTATGTGATTAAAAGTATTTTCATGTAGCTCATGTGAAGGGTCTGAATTTCCAGCTCCAACACTGGAAATTTTAAAGAAAATGTTGGATAACCATTTGTCTGAAATGGTGTAGGGTTTCCTGCCTGGGCAGGGGATTGGACTATAAGACCTCCAAGGTCCCTTCCAACTCTGTTATTACTTTTATTATTATTATTATTATTATTATTATTATTATTTTATTATTATTATTATTATTATTATTATTATTGATGTTGTTGTTGTTGTTATTATTATTATTATTATTATTATTATTATTATTATTATTATTATTATTATTATTATTATCACTGAAATATTCAGGTAGAAACTATTATTGCAACATCAGTGATAAAAATATTCCCCATGTTCATATATTCTTTTCAAAAGAAGATTATTCCATTTTCATAATCATATGTATTTGTATTGGTTTAATACTATTAAAATTATATTTTATTTCTCTGAAATATTTTCATAGTTATTGGAGTAAAATAGTAATTATAATTAAATAAAAAATAATGAAATAATTATCACAGTAAAAATAATACTTTAAAATATTAAGTTCATTCATATTAAGTCTTGTTGTAAATAACAGCATTGTGGACTGGGTGTGGACAAACCTCAAGTCCTAAAGTGGAACGCATCATTTGGAGATTTTCATTTTTCAGGGTGAAATGGAAGTGGCTGAACCCCTCCAAATCAATGGTGAGCTTCAGTGAAACTCAAGTCTCAGTCTGTTTCTTGAACTTTTCAGGCAGAACAAAGTAATATGCCTGGAATCCATAGGAAAAATCCAATTGCCCTATAAATATTATATTATTATTATTATTATTAATAATAATAATAATAATAATAATAATAATAATAATAATAATAATAATATCAGAGTTGGAAGGGACCTTGGAGGCCTTCTAGTCCAACCCTCTGTCCAGGCAGGAAACCCTACACCATTTCAGACAAATGGCTATCCAACATTTTCTTAAAAATTTCCAGTGTTGGAGCATTTACAACTTCTGCAGGCAAGTTGTTCCACTGATTAATTGTTCTAACTGTCAGGAAATTTCTCCTTAGTTCTAAGTTGCTTCTCTCCTTATTTATTTATTTATTTGATTTTTATACCGCCCTTCTCCCGAAGGACTCAGGGCGGTGTACAGGCAACAATAAAATACAGACACTACAGTATACAATTTAAAATGCAAGTTAAAAAACATTATAATTAGCCTAGAACTTTAAAAATTTATAAAAACCAAAACCCCATTTAAAATTAGTAAAAAATTTAAAATCGATAAAATTTATGTAATTTAAAATTTAAAATTTAAGCCAGCCCCGCGCGAATGAAAAGATGTGTCTTCAGTTCGCGGCGGAAGGTCCGAAGGTCAGGTATTTGGCGTAAGCCCGGGGGAAGTTCGTTCCAAAGTGTGGGAGCCCCCACAGAGAAGGACCTTCCCCTGGGGGCCGCCAGCTGACATTGCTTGGCGGACGGCACCCTGAGGAGTCCCTCTCTGTGAGAGCGTATGGGTCGGTGGGAGGCATACGGTAACAGCAGGCTGTTAATCCTTGATTAGTTTCCACCCATTGCTTCTTGTTCTACCCTCAGGTCCTTTGGAAAAAATAATAATCTAAAACCTCAGGGCATGGAGGAAAAGGAAAGGTAGAAAGCATCTTCACTATCACTTTATCATTTGTCAAAATGTGATAAGGGTAGAGAAAACTTGAGGTAATTAAGAAATTCTTAACATTTTGCTGTGGTATTTGCGCTACATGGACCTATCTCATTGTCTTATCATGAGTTTGTGGTTAATGACCTCATTTGGTTCAATTGTTGATTGATTTTTTTCTATACCTAATTCAGAAATTCTGGGGACATCATTAATGTTATTTCCACTTCAGCAGATTCAGCAGGAATAGAAAGAAAGTGTCCTTTCAGTTTTTATATATCTTAGCTTTTCTACTATGAAATTATAAAAAATTACAATAGAAAATATGTTATTATTCAAATGATGTAAAAAAATCTTGCATTTGTCTGAAATTGTTCCTTATCATAGAGACTCCTATTGTAACAAAATTCACCAACTTCTCTTCAAAAATGAACCAATTTTATTGATATTATTAATATTAAAAAAGTTTTTCAGGAACTGACTGATTCAAGTATTGCAGAATCAAGTATGAATCTGTGATATGAATAAATGAAATATTTGTGGGTTTTAGGTAGGTATGATACAGGTTTATCAAAAGTCAGCCCATAGGCCATTCACTAGAATTCAGATTATATGTAAAGCAAGTAAGGGATAGTTCATAAGAAAATGGCAACCAACTTGAATACTTAATGTAGTTTATATAATAAATTGACTATGAAACCTGATGCATCATACACACACATAAAACCACACACATAAAGTAAAGCCAAAGTGGTTGTGGTAGTAGTGGTAGGGGGAATTGGGGTTGTACTCCTGAACTAGAAGAGTAACTCCAACAGAACTCAGGAACAACATCACAGTTCTCTGTCCAGAAAAGTATAGTACTAAAGTAAGATAAGATGTGATGAAAATGCAATTATAACACACAGTGTATAGATCAATGTATGTTGCTAATTTTTAGCCACTAACTATAAAGAAATAGGTATGTATATAAGAAAAATGGAAATAATCTGTATGTACATATTAGGTATACTGATACTGAAGTGTTGTAAAGATGAAAACTGTGATATAAAATGAAGAAAATTGTTCAATAAAAATTAATTAAAAGAAACAAAACAGAAAAGTATAGGAGTAGGAACAGCTAATATGCTGTGCAAAACCGTCAAACTCCCAAGCCTCTGGTAAAAGATCAGAGATTGAGGAAAACACATACCATGCATAAGCGTGAAAAGGAAATTATTATATATATATAAAAGCTAGTGTATGAATAGCATAGTGGTGCTGCTCATCAATACAGGAGACTGAATTACCAACCATATTAGCTGATACTTCATTTGCTTGCCTCAGATATAAGAGTGACATGAACCAAGAGAATCATGGCTTCTCGGACCTCAATTGAATTAACAAGATCTGAGCCAGATGTTAGGAAACTAAGACAATCCAACAATAAGCAGGCTACTAGAACAAGCCATACATCAATAAGTCAAGTCAACCTGGAGTTGATTAAATGCTGCTACCAAAATAGATCTAATGATAGAACAAATATGAAACATATGATGAACATACTTCCATGCTAAGAAACAGCTAGTTATCCAATGTTTTAACCTATTTAAGAGAAAGCTGCAGTCACAACTTAGAATAAGCCAACTTCACATGACATCTCAGACTCAATTGGATGTGCAGCCAAGATCAGAAGCTGAAACGTCACTGCCACTCCTTCATATCATAGCAAAGCAGTTGATATGAGGCATAAAATCAGGGATAAACTAGCTACAGTTAACCCTCAGGACTGATTACCAAGGCTCAGTGAAGAAATACCAAAGGATAGCATGGTAGAAGATGTTGTCATGAAAATCCCTACTATCACCATAATTCAAACTGATATATGCCACAGTCACTATAATCCTGAAAATGATCAAAAATAACAATAAATACCCCTCCCTAATTTCCCCATCCCCTGGAAAATGAATTTAGAGCCTAAGATTTTTTGTTTGTTTGTTTGTTTACATTTATACCCCGCCCTTCTCCGAAGACTCAGGGCGGCTTACAGTGTATAAGGCAATAGTCTCATTCTATTTGTATATTTTTACAAAGTCAACTTATTGCCCCCCAACAATCTGGGTCCTCATTTTACCTACCTTATAAAGGATGGAAGGCTGAGTCAACCTTGGGCCGGGCTTGAACCTGCAGTAATTGCAGGCTTTGTGTTCTTAATAACAGGCTTTACCAGCCTGAGCTGGTAAAGTTTAATAAAAAGTTTAATAAAGTTGGGTTCCAGCACAAGTCCAAAAGCTCAGAAGACAAAAACCTCTGGTTCTGGTGACTGACGCAGATTGGATCCTGCAACATTATCCTGAGACACGTATATTGTCTTCATTCCTGAGAGGTTAATTAGCCAGTAGAATTACAAAAGGGTGTGAAGATTAGGGATAAGACTCAACTACTGGAAAAACACAAGGGCCTGACTCCATCTGAAGTGCTAGAGATTGCTAACAAAGGTTATCAGCACTGGCACTAGGGAAGCAAAGGCAAGGAGATAAATTCCCTTCTCTCCAAAGAATCAAAGAGTATCCATGGTATACTCCCAACTGCAGTGCAACTATACATAATACGTTATGTATATACGTATAACTATACGTAATAGCAGAGCCACTAATAGCAGAAATAGGAAGAACATATGGCGGAAAGAGAAAGGAGATAATGCCAGTTCAAAATGGCTATAGGACATGAGAGCAGCAGTCTCCCAGAAGAGGAACCAGTGATCATAATGGAAGATTAAGAACATACAGAGCTGGACAATACCTTGTTCAAAATGATCCACATCAACTGGATAAAAAACTAACAGCAGTGCATGAACATCTCCAACACAGATGAATTAAGTATTAGCAGCAGACTCCCACACAGGCTGGCTAACACAGGAAAGCAGGTCTAGGTAGACCAATCTGAGCACAGTCTGGATTGACTACAGAGAATTGTACAATTCAATACCACACACAAAGATTGTGACTGCCTTGGTTTATACAAAATCAACAGGATGCTAAGATCCGTCTTCAAGCACTCTAGAAGTCAAGTTAAAACAGCTTCTGCTAATTTAGCCATCAAATGTGCCATATAACAAGGTGATGCACTGTTCCTGCTGCTGTTCTACACAGGCTTCAACCCACTCAGCCAGATAATAATGGTTAACAAATACAAGTTTAAGAGTTAAACCATCATCAGCCACTTTTTCTATATGGATGACATCAAGGTGTATATTAAGAGTGAATGAGGCATTGAGTTGTTGATCTATCTGACATGGATCTATATAACTCATAGGGATATAACTAGAGATGTGTGTCCAGATTGTACTAAAGAAAGGAAGGGAAGTTAAAAATGATAGAATGGAACTATGTATGGGCCTCATAGCAGATCTACAGATCAGAAAGAAGCATTTTGGTATCCCACAATTACATGGGAACCACAATGAGGAGACAATGAAGACAACAATAGCTAAGTACTAAGACATATCCTGAGAAGGAAAAGATAGATAATATCAGCATGTATGACCTGTAGGTATAGTGGACTGGGGAACATGGACAAAGCCCTGAATGGAATGTCAATAGCTCATGTGACAGACACTGAAAAATCCTAACAGTGGCTTGAAAGGGGTGGACTAAAAGATAGCACTGAGGCACTGATCACAGAAGTTCAAGAGCAGGCACTAAGCACCAGATTCACAGAAGCAGAGGTCTACCACATTAGACAGGACCCTCTCTGTGTAGAAAGATCTCAGAAATAGCCTAACACACAGTGGCAAGATATAAGAGACAAATATAAGAGAAATAGGATACAGTGAATGGCAAGATGAGAGGATATGGGCAAGAGATAGCCCATGTTAGCAGTGTGATTAACTTGTTCGCATAAGCGGTGTCATAGTCAGGGGCTCTGTAGCATAGTAAGAATCGAAGTGTGATGTTAAGGGACAGTCGCATACAATAGTCTCAGGAAGAGAAAGTTTATGTGTAACTTGAATATTTTATTATTTTAAAATAAAATAAAATAAAATAAGCTTAATATTAACCGCTCCCATCTTGATTGCAGAAAATATGACTTCAGTAACAGAGTTGTTAATGCTTGGAATACACTACCTGACTCTGTGGTCTCTTCCCAAAATCCCCAAAGCTTCAACCAAAAACTATCTATCATTGACCTCACCCCATTCCTAAGAGGCCTGTAAGGGGCGTGCATAAGAGCGCAAACGTGCCTACCATTCCTGTCCTATTGTTTCCTTTCATTATATCCAGTTAATATAGTTATTACATACTCATATATATGCTTATATATTGTATAATTATTTCATGCTTATGCTTATATATACTAAATAAAATAAAACCAAGTAACTGGCATTGTGTACAAGAACATGTGCACAGTATATGGGCTGGACTCTGCAAATACAAAGGAGATTCTACAGAAATCATGGAGAATAACAAGATCCTATGAGATGTCCAAACCAGACAGATATGCAGGGACTAACAAATCAAACAGACATTATGGTGGAAGGAAAGGTCCAGAAGACAGTGATGGGATATAGGTAGTGATGTCAAGTCACAGCAACATTAGGACAAGCTGGAAAAGTACCAGGTCCTGAAGGAGGAACTAGAGAGGATATGGAAAGTAAAGCCAGAGAGATATCAGTGGTGGTATGAGCACTCAGGCTCCTAGGCTGAGAGAGTGGTCTAACAGATCACAGGAATTGTTAAATTCGGGCAATAACGAGGCAGGAGACCAGGATAGTGACAACAGCTCTTTACTATATGGTGAACCCAGCCACCCGGGCTGGGAAAACCCTCTCTTTATATACAGTTTAGCCAGAGGCTTCGTCCAATCAGCAACGTGCTTTTTCCCGCTCAGTTTTTCCTCCAAACTCTTAAAGATACATTACACTCCTTCCCTCCCAGAGAACACTTTACCAACATTTACATAGAATTAACATCTTATTTTTCTACGTAATCACGCAAGTAGACTGGGTGTCTCCTGACTCTTTCGGACCTGCGCAATTCATTTTCTGGGAGTGAGTCGAGCTGACCGGAGGGACTGTTTGTTCCTCTCAGCTCCTCCTCTAGGCCATCCGGCCCTGGATTATTGGCAGAGTCGTCCCTGCTGTTTTCAGGAGGAACCGTTGGCGTCGCTGGACCTCCTGGAACTCAGATAAGTCCCGCTTGCCCCGGGTTTGAGTCAGCTGTGGATTCAAACATTGATAGTCAGGGCCTGTTTCGCCTGATTCTGATTTACCGTTATGCTTCCTTATTTGGTCTATGTGGCGCCCATACCCGCCATCCTCTATCTCTACTAGATATGATTTTGGTCCTGTTATTCTAGGATTTTTCCTGCTAACCAGGTCGGGCCTCGCTGTAGTTGTGTGCCCACACTAGGTCGCCTACTGCCATCCCTCTTGTTTTACCGCAGCCCTTTGTAACCGTCTGGTGTGTAGTTTGGGTTTAAACGGTCTAGTGGGCACCTAAGCTTCCGACCCATTAATAGCTCTGCCGGCTGCGCCAGTTGTTACACAGGGGTTCTGTGTTGGACTGCTAGAATGTATCGATTTTTGTTTGCCAATCGCCTGGCCTGATTCTGGACAATGCTTCCTTTGCGCCCGAACGAAACGCTCTGCAAGGCCGTTCGTCGCAGGGTGGAAAGGCGCCGAGAGGACATGTCGGATGCCCTCCTCTGCCAAGTACCCTCAAACTGGGTTGCCGTGAATTGCGGGCCGTTATCGGAGACTAAAGTGTCGGGCAACCCGTGGGTTACAAATAGGTGCCGAGGACTGAAATCACGGCCTCGGCTGTCATGGATCTCATGAGAATGATTTCCAGCCATTTGGAGTAGGCATCGACTACTACCAGAAAGGTTTGGCCGTGGAAGGGCCGGCAAAATCGATATGGATCCTAGACCAAGGGCCCTGGGGTCTCTCCCATTCCCGAATCGGGCCGTTGGGGTAGCGGTCTGACTCCTGGCAGGCCTGGCATTTCCTACCCTTTCAGCAATTTCCGTGTCCATTAAGGGCCACCACACATAGCTTCTCGCTAGACCCTTCATTCTCACGATCCCTGGGTGGCCTTCGTGAAGGAGCTCCAATACCTTTTCCTCAATTTCTCCGGGATCACCACTGATCCCCCATAGCAGGCACCCCTTGAGCTGTGAGTTCCCCACGTCTTTTTACAAACTCTTTAAAACGCTCGCCCGGCGCAGCGGGCCAACCTCTTTGTACCCAACCAATTACAGTCCTTATTGTAATGTCCTTGTACGAAGCCCGAGCCACCTCTTTGGATGTGACTGGGCCAGAGTCCAAAGAGTCAATTAGCAGAACTGGTGTCCCCGGAGTGGGGTCTTCGATAGTCTCTGGTAACGGGCATCTGCTCAGGGCGTCTGCATGCCCTAATTCCTTCCCTGGCCGGTGTAGTAGTTTGTAAGAATACGCTGCCAGGAAGATAGTCCATCGGGTCAGTCTGGGCGAAAGTGCCACGGGCGTTGGGCGGTCGCCTGCCAACAGGCCTAGCAAAGGTCTATGGTCCGTGATGATTTCGAAATCACGACCAAATACATATTCATGGAATTTCTTTACTCCGGAGACTATAGCCAAGGCTTCCTTATCAAGCTGGCTATAATTCCTTTCAGTTGATGACATGGTTCGGGAGTAATATGCAATAGGGGCTTCTGTGCCATTTGGCAACCTGTGGCTGAGCACAGCCCCCACCCCATAGGGAGATGCATCGCAGCTTAACACTAATGGCAGCGTGCCATTGTATTGATAAGGAGGCTATCACCGATAGGAGATTCTTTACCCTTCGAATGCCCTAGCTTCCGCCTTTCCCCAAGACCATGCAGCCGTCTTTGCTAGTAATTTATGCAGCGGCTCGGCTACTGTTGCCTTATTTCTTAAGAATACCGCGAGAAGTTGACCAGACCTAAGAATGCCTGTAACTCCGCTTTGTTCTTTGGAACCGGGCCTTCCTGATGGCCCGTACCTTGCTTTCAGTGGGTGAATCCTTCCTGTCTATCCGTAGCCCAGGAATTCCACAGATTCAACCCCGATCTGGCATTTGTTCAGTTTAACTTTGAGACCGCAGACCGGAAAATGCCCAAAACTTTTCGCAGCCTTACCCCTAATTCCTCTAGATTCTCAGCGGATACCAGTACATCGTCAAAGTATGGTACCACCCTGGTAGTCCCTGCAATAGCCGCTCCATTAGGTTCTGAAATAACCCTGGAGCCACACTAACCCCAAACTGTAACCGGGTACACTTAAAAGCCCTCTGTGAGTCACAATTGTCTGCGCTCGGCTGTGCTGCTATCTACAGGCAGCTGTTGATAGGCTTGGGCCAAGTCTAGCTTGGCAAAACCTGCCCTTGCCCCATTGAGTGCAGTAAGTGCTGTACCACCGGACGGGTAAGCACTCTTTGCAACGCTTTGTTAAGCGTTGCCTTATAGTCAGCGCAACCGGACCGACCCGTCCGGTTTGACTGGGGTGACTATAGGGTCTCCCACTTAGCATGGTCAACTGGCACTAGAATTCCTGGTTTACTAGCTTGTCCAGTTCCCGGTCAATCCTGGGCTTTAGGCTAACGGGACCCTCCTAGCCTTTAGACGGATAGGGCAACTTGGGGTCTAAGTTAAAAGAAATAGGGGTCCCGTGTACTTGCCCAGGCAGTCTCTGAAAACGCCCCAAATTCCTTCATGAGTGCGTCTTTGAGGTTGACTTCGCTTTCTGAAGATTCCAGTCACCCCATGCCCAATGCTCGAACCAGTCCAGTCCCAACAAGCTTGGCAGGGTCCCATCGACTATGGTGATGGGCAGAGTTTTCTTGTATTGTCCATACTCGACGTGGACGGACGTTACCCCTCGAACAGGGATGCGATTTCCTTGGTAGTCTTGTACCTTTAATTTCTGTGGTTTCAGCTTGCGCTTATGATGGCGGGTAAGGCTTTCACGAGTGTCCCAGGACATGATCGTGATCGCTGAGCCGGTGTCCACCTCCAATCGGCACGGCACCCCCTCAATCTTTGTTTTCGTAAAGATTTTTTTCTCTAGGCGTGTTGCTGCGTGACCCACTCTCACGACAGTCTGATTCAACTTCGCGCCTTTTTTGAATTGACCAATCACGGGCCGCTTCGCCGTTCCCGCGCTCTGGTTGGTCAGTTTGAATTTTTGGCGGGAAGGTTGGGGTGCTCGACAGACCTGTGCTATGTGCCCCTTCCTTTCGCACCGCCGACAAGTCGCATCCTTAAATTTGCATTGTTGTCGTTGGTGTTGCCCTCCACAACTCGCGCAGTCACCCCGGTCTTCTTTCTACGGCCTCCCGGTGTGGAAGATTCCTCCTCCTCACCGTCCGACTCGGCCTGGACCTCTTCATTGTGGACCGGGGTTGATTTCGCACCAGCCGTTGGTGCGACCTGCTTTTGTAGGGTTTCCGCCGCTTGGGTAGACATCTCATTAGCCCTGGCTTCATCCAAGGCGTTTGCCAGCGTCAAGTTGCTTTTGGACAGCAGCCGCCGCAAACGGATGTCCCTGACCCCACGAATGAGTTGCTCCAGCAATGCCTCTTCCAAGTCTCGAACTCGCAATGGTTCGTGGCTTTCCTCAGGGCTGCCATGTATACGCTGATGGACTCGCCTCTTGCTGCCTACGCCCCTGAATTGCACTGCTGCACATACTTGGACGGCGTTGGTGCATAATGGGCTTTCAATACGGTCTGTAGAGTCTGCCACGGCACCGATTGTACGGCGTTGGCTCCGCCAACGATTCTGCGGTGTCGAAACCTCTGGACCGCAGTGGCTCAGGAAATACGCCGCTTCCTGTTGTCTGAGACTCCTTGAAGTTCGTTCGCCTCGAGGAAACACTCAAACGAGCCATGTATGACCCCATTTTCCTTAGCTGGGTCGAATGGCGCTGGCGGTGTGTAGCTGGACATCGCTGCTTTCCGCCTTGTTTGCTGGGTTCGCCTTCCTGGTGAGTTCAGCTTTTTCCTGGCGCCTTAGCCTCGAGATCCCACCTTCGTCGCCAGTGTTAAATTCGGGCAATAACGAGGCAGGAGACCAGGATAGTGACAACAGCTCTTTACTATATGGTGAACCCAGCCACCCGGGCTGGGAAAACCCTCTCTTTATATACAGTTTAGCCAGAGGCTTCGTCCAATCAGCAACGTGCTTTTTCCCGCTCAGTTTTTCCTCCAAACTCTTAAAGATACATTACAGGAATGACATTAAATCTCTCCTAAATGTGCAGGCATATACAGAAACATACTTATATATACTTGCGCACACACATACACACACAAACATACACATACTCATGCACACATAAACCATTCAGACAGGTACACCTATATCAAATACAAAATCCACATTAATAGTATTTGATCAGAGCCCCCAAACCATGTTCTATAATTTCTGCTTATTCCTTGTAAATACTCAAAATATACTTTACTGACATTCAAGTATAAATTAATATATTAAAACATATGGCTGCAACACTAAAATCTGATACATTTCTCAGGAATACTGTAGTTGGATCTGCAAGTCAACACAAGGTTGATATTTGTTTGTTTTATGACCCAATGGCAGTATAAATTGATTTTTCTCATTTAAAAAGGTATCAAGAGCCAAGAACGTTACTTCAAATAAATTTTGCTTTTGTTTTTACAAAGGAATCTCCTCCTATACTGATGATACTAAAAAGGGTATTTTCTAAATGACCCCAGTCAATCAAAATAGTTTGTATCCAAAGAGCCACATGTTCTCTAGAGAAATACATTGAAAAGTTTGGCCTGCCTCTGAGAAAGGAATACCATTAATTGGACTGAATCACTCCAAATTACTTTGGAAACCTGTTTTGATACAAGACTTTGTCCTTCGGGAAAACTTCAAAGCCCATTTGAATTACATGCTGAGCTGGTTTCACGTCAGCCTCTGAGGAGGCTTGGCCTTTAAAGAGAAGCCCAAACAAGGAATTCATAACCCACTTGCTTATTAAACTGAGATTTGAAAATCCTTCAATTGGTACTGAGCATTTAATATATTCATCACTGCACATTCCACCCATTTTCAATTTCCTTTTTATAGAAAGTAATACACATCAAAATGCCCTGTGTATATATAACTACATTTCCCTATTACATTTTATCAAACTATGCCAAATAAAAGCATTACTTTATAAAGAAATCTCAGCAGACTCGCTAAAAAGCCTCTAAACTCTTTCTATTAGAGAGTAATACAATACTTCTAAGCATCTAGAAAAGTGTTTTGTTTAAACACTTTTAAACAAAGGAAGGGAGAAGAACTTAACTTTTTTCATGTTAAATAAAATGGGTGATTGAGCAGAAATTGCCAATTTATTAATTTCACTTTCTCCTCATTCTTCCTCATTCCAATCCCATTCTCATTCCTGCCCTCTCCAATATTTCTGGGTGTCTTATAAGCCATATTTGTTAATATACAATTAATTAGAAAATTCCATCACAAAATTCAAAGTGCAAAGAGTGCTTTACAGCCTGGAAAGTTGACGAAAGATATGGTAACTATGTTAATTCTGGCTACACAAGACCAAGCTTTAAGGACAAATGCATACAAAGTCAGAATTGAAAAGAAACACAGAGAGGAAGTTCTCCCTCTGCAAAGAAACTGAAGAAACAGTGGACCATCTGGTTAGCTGTTGCAAGATTACATAGACTGACTACAAACAACGCCATGACAAAGTAGACTGACTACAAACAATAGTATGACAAAGTAGTTGAAGGTGCATTTGAAATAACATTTGCCTGTAAGTAAAAACTGGTGGGACTATAAAATAGAGAAATTCATAGGAAATAAAAATAGAAAATAAAGAAGCTAAATTGCTCCAGGACTTTAGATTTCAGATAGGTAGGCATCCACCACATAATACCCAAGACTTAACAACAGTTGATAAGAAAGACAAAAAAGTTCGGATAATAGACATGGCAATACCTGGGGACAGTAGAATAGAAGAAAAAGACTGGAGAAGGTAACAAAATACAGAAATCTGCAAATACAGATAGGCCTATGGCAAAAAAAAGCAAATATAGTACCTATAATAATAGGTGCCTTGGATTCAATCCCAAAACAGGTGGAGCAACATTTGAACACCATTACAAAATCACTATCAGTCAATTGCAAAAGGCATTTTTACTTGATAGCTGGATAAAAATGCCAAATCCAATCTGAACATCTGGCTGTTTCTACAAAAGCTGTGTTCAATCCAGTAATTAATTGTTAAACAATGATAAATCATTCTGCTGTATTACAAGTATTTTGTAACTTAAAATCCACACAACAACTTTTAAACAGGTGAATTAACATTCCCAACAAATAAAGTTTTTATTCAAGTATGGATGGATTATATTCTGTGGGTATCCATTCACACAATTTTCTTTCATGTGTGAATCTTCAATGTAGTATTATAGTAAAATTATTTGGCTATATTGATTCATTCTTACAAACATCAGTGTGCATGTGCACATGTTTGAATGCATGCACATGTGTATTTCCAGTTTGTGCTGGGGAAGATATTTGCAAAGAATTCCCATGGATTTTGCTATTATAAATTTGCCATCTTAAATTGGCAAGAAATTATGTCATATTTTAAATATTATTTAAAGTCCAATAAATAATCAGTTATCCAAGGGATATGGGTATTTAAAAATAAGAAACATAAAATAAGGTTTAAAAATTATGAAACTGCAAAGATAGTAAATATCACATACTTAGAAAATTAATTTCTCAATCACACATGCTAAAATTAATATCCTAGCTTAGATTAACTAATTTAATTACCACTCTCTAATCTTTCTCCACATCAGTTAAGGACAAACCATTTCTTTAAATAAAGTGGAATATTGTATATAATAACTTGAAAAAATGTTGAGTTTCCTTTGTACCAGGGAATTTTATCACAAACACACACTGTTTTGAGATGCTGTTGTCATTGTATGCCAAACCCTAGGTAGACTCAAAAAGTAAAAAACAAAATATTCTCTACAGCAAAGAAGAAAAGATCAAAGTTAACAATGGTAAATAAACAGTTAAGGTTTTGAAGAGAAAAGATAAGCCAGGAATCTGAAGCATAGGCAGTAACAAGACTGAACAGATCTGTATCTTTAAACATTTAGGAATGGCGGTTGTTTGTAGGAAGATTCATGGGAAGCACATCATAATTACATTTCTCTGGCAGCACTAAGATACTTTGTTCCAGCAAGAATTTTTTTTCATTGAAGTGGGGAAGCTAGGTTTTGCTATTCTCAAGTTTTTTAAGGCTAAAGAAGCTCAACTTTTATATGAAGCCTAGGTTGGGTATTTATGCCACAAAACAAAACACATTTGAAGTGGTGTAAACAAAATTCTTAAGAACATTTTTGTATCATAAGAATATTTTTGTTTGTCACAAGATTTCTTTCTAATACTGTCCTCAGGCTCAAGATGGAAATACTCAAAATTGAGGTGCTGCCCTAGAGCCTTATCATGATGTACTGCTTAAAAATCAATTTTTTCCCAACCTGCTTCTTACCTTTTGTATTTTTAAAGAAACATAATTCAAGTTGGAATGGCCTTGCAGAATCTTAATTAGTTTCTCATGATTTTTCAGCTGAGTACCTCCTTAGTTTGAATTACAGTCAGGTTAGACCAGGGGTTGGCAACCTTAAACCCTCAGAAAGCCACAAAGGTCCTAACCAGAAGCCCCCTGTTCAATTCTGGAGCCAACCAGAAGTCTGGTTCCCCCACCATAGTCTCCTCCTAGTGCAGTGTCCTTTTTCCTCTACCTGTCATAACCAAAATTGGTTAGCTGACCAGATTGTGGAGCTGACCAGAAAATCCACCCCTTGCCATAGAGTCTCCTCCTTGAATGCCATGCTTCCCTCCCCCAAACTGAAAGCTCCTCTCAAAATTGTGGCGCCAACAGGGAGCCACAGCAGAGGGATGAAAGAGCCACAGGTTACTGACCCCTGGGTTAGACAGATGGTCCAGGATAGGAAATATCAATTGGAATGTTAATTGGAGGTCAGTAGGGTTCCATACAACAATAAAACTTAAGTCCAAGATGAGTTGGCATGCCAGCCAAATATCTGACATCTCCCACTTTCTTTACGTTGAGGAAGGATTTTTTTTTACCATGGCATTAATCTTGTTCTCTACTTATAAATTCTTAATTTCTCATCCCCCGCCCACTTTTACTTAAACAGACTTACTCATAAGACTCAGGAGGAATAAAAAAATATTTCTCATATATTTTTTGCAAGAACATTTATCTTGCAACATCATAAAAATATATTTGCTGTACATTTTTTCTGATTCCAAAGACTATCTGATATTGTGTACAAATTTTATGTTGCAGCAGTAAACACAAATAATCAGATTGTGTTCTGTCCCCCCACCTCAGTCCGGGAGGTACGAGAAATGACTCAATTAGCCGGCAATTGAGTCCACAGCAGCTATCAATTCGGGCAGCAACCCAGCGAGCGTCTGCCAAGGTTTTTCTGTTATCTTTCTTGATGCTGGTGTGTCAACCAGGAAGTTAGGAATAAACAGCACTTCAGTCAAGTTCTCTCTAGGCAGTTTGATTTGTTCGTCACGAAGCAGTATAGCAGCCCCTCCTGCTTTTATACCCTGTGGGATGTGGTTCCATGACTCAGCACTTTCTAGGCCTGCCCCACCTCTGCTTCTGTTATTCCAGCCTCTCTTGTCTATGAAACCTGGGATCTAACCAGGACTGATTGTCCTCAGCTGGGTCTGGAAGCATTTCCTGGGCGAGGGGAGATACAGGAGATATAGGAGACAGAGGCCTCATCACCTCTTCCACCTGGCCTGCCTCTGGCTCCTGGAGCTTAGCCAGGGAAGCCAGCCCTGCAAAAGGGAGCCCTGACAGCCCTTCCCCTCAGCACTCTTTGAGTCACTCTCTGGCAGGGGGCCAGGCCCAGGGGAGGGGGGCTGGAGCCACAATGGATAGTATATTCCTGATTATGATTTATTTATCTTTTTATATACAGCATGTTTAAATAAGCAGATACTGCACTAGCAGGAATACACTAGGAAGAAGAAGATACAATATATTTAAATGTTATTATGTATGCATATACATATAATGCAATCATCATTTTTCTATTTCCCTCACAGGAGTTCATGAAAATCTGAGTACAGCTATTCATATCTGGAGCAAGCAGTTAGATGTCACTATCTGTTACTGATAATGATTTTCCCACCCCATGCACCTGGAATCTGTATGAGAAAAATAACCTCCCTTCCCCAGGATTAAGCTTTTAACCAGTTTACAAGATGTCATATATATATATATATATATATATATATATATATATATATATATATATATATATATATATATATATATATATATATATATATATATATATATATATATATATAGTTCTAGTCTAATTCTTGTAACTTTATAAGAAAGTACAAACCAAACAGCTGAATAAGAGCTACATACTAAGGTAGCCACTCTACTAGGTGTTGGTTACGACCTTTAAAGCGCTCCATGGCTTAGGACCTGGGTACTTACGGGACCGCCTGCTGTTACCATACGCCTCCCACCGACCCGTACGCTCCCACAGAGAGGGAACTCTCAGGGTGCCGTCCGCCAAACAATGTCGGCTGGCCCCAGGGAAGGGCCTTCTCTGTGGGGCTCCACACTCTGGAACAGCTTCCCGGGCTTACGCCAAATTCCTGACCTTCGGACATTTCGTCGCGAACTCAAGACTCACCTTTTTATCCGCGCGGGGCTGGCTTAAATTGGGATTTTGAATTTTAAATTTATTAATTTTAAATGGGGTTTTAGTAGAGTAAATTTTAATCATTGGGCTAATTTAAATAAGTTTTTTAAATGGGATTTTAAATTTGTATATTGTATTGCTGGTTTTTATTATGCCTGTACACCGCCCTGAGTCCTTCGGGAGAAGGGCGGTATAAAAATTAAATAAAATAAATAAATAAATAAATAATAAATAATACTACGAGACAGAAAGAAAAAGGAAAGAGAAAAAAAAGTGTGAGAGATGAATGAAATGTAAACTACTGAACTGAGTAAAGCAGAACTGAAAAGGAATCAAAATATATCTGTCTGCACTATCTCTGTCAATTTTCCTTAATGAATAGTAATTCTTCCCAGACTTTCAAGCAAACAATTCATTCAGAGGCTCACTCAAGAAATGTGCTCTTCTCACATCAAAAGAATGTGGAAAAGAATGAAACTTTGACTTTGGGTTATGCAGATTAGACTAATAGACTTTTGCAAAAATGACTGTTCATACTATTATGGTAAAACAAAAATTTGTGATTTGTTGTTAATGCTCTATTCTATTGTAACAGAGAGTCAGAAGTCAATGTTTCTTTTTCTTTCCCTAACCTTCCTCATTTTTCTTTCCCCTTTCCCCTTTCCCCCACTGTCCTTTTGTTTTGAATATAACTTAGGCAGTCTACTCAGACTGGGACGCAATAGTTTCTTCTACAATGATTTCACAATGATTTTTAAGAAGTTGATTCTAAGAATATTATTCTTAACAGTATAGAATATCTTGAGTTGCTGACTGTTCTGCCCATCTACAATAGAAGACGTTCTCAAATTTTGCGATGTATTGATTTCCTAAAATAATAAATGTCACCACATAAAGACTAAAACTGCTAATAAGGAGGATAATAAGAGTGCAATTCGCAGGCAGTAATATTTTTATCAGTCTCCTGTTGATTGAAATGAGAAAAAGTAGAATATGTTAATATGTAAAAAAATAATATATACTGATGATACATCGAGAACAAAGTACAGATTAATCTACTCATTTTCTCTAGGTCACATATTCTTCATATATTCTACAGTCTCATGATGAGGTTAGGGGCAAAAGGCATCTGGTCACCATGGCTCCTGAGACCTTGCTTGTTTTTAACCTTTTGTGTATCCACTACTTTTTAGTACTGGCTGGAAATTGATGGAACAAATGGCAAAGAAATGAAAAATGCAGCAAGCATAGGCTCCGGCACCTCTTCATTTAAAAACATCCCTTTATGGATCACCTTTTTCACCCTCCACTTGCAACCCAGCATAGTCTAAGCCAGGGGCCATTTGGACTTGTTTCCCACAGAAAAAAAAACACTGGGAGCCACAAAAGTTGGGTGGGTGTGGCCAACTCAACGTCACTCCCACCCAGTCACATGACCTGTCCCAGTCACACCTACTGGGTTTTGCATCTCGGGATGTTTTCTCTGGGAAATGGGTCTCTCTCCCTCTCTCTCTTCTGTTTTTCTCTTTTTCTCTCCCTCTCCTTTCCTTCCTTCCTTCCTTCCTTCCTCCCTTCCCTTCCCTTCCCTTCCCTTCCTTTCCTGTCCTTTCTTTCTCTCCCATTCTCTCTCATTTGTTTCCCTCTTTTCCCTTTCTCTCATTCTCTCCCTCCAGCTGTTTCTCATTTCTACCTCCCTCTCCCTCGATATTGAAACACAATTCAAGAGTTTATACATTTCTCCTGGGTGACATGGTTCTTGTACTTTCCTTATAAGGTGGTTTGCAATGCAGTTGGGAGTTCTTCAGAATGAAAGCTGCTACTGAACAGAAAGTCATTATCCTTCTGTCTGCTGGGAGCTGTTACTTAGTTGGCAGTGATCAAACCAAGTAGGCTAGCAAGTTACCCACCTGTGCAACCATCCCAGTGCTGACTGCTGCTCATTTGGAAAAGCTGCATTAATCCATTTTCACTGTGCCTAGAGGAAAGCTATGAAGTTTAATTATGGGGCCTGCAGCTTTCCAAACAGATGGTCTTACCTACAGCTGGGAAACACAAAGTCTGAGTTGATAAAAAAATAAACCTTGTTGGGAAAAGCATGACTTTTAGAGCTTAAAAACCCAGAATAATAAAATCAATAACTGATGGGAAGACAGAAACAAGTTTAGAACAAGATATTTTAGCAGACAATATAATAAGGTTTTTTAATGAAATCTTTTAACTGAAACTAATTTAAGTTGATGTAATATTATTTCAATTAAATATTGGCCAGGGGACTTTGCAGGCAATACTATAAAGCTGGGAAAATATCTAAGCAGAGATCTCTGAGGAATTTTTACTATTACTTTGGCATTACTTGTAAAAATGCAGGTTGCAAAAAAAAAATGGAGTTAGTAGAAGAAGAGCCCATTGTGATTTCCAAACTGAAGTTGATTATCTGCAACAACCAACAAGCCACTCCAATAACTGAGGAAACATGATTAGGGAACATTAAAAAGTAAACAAATTAGCAAGTTTCTGCTGTAAGATTCCCCAAGATGTACACAGGAGGGGCAATCACAGAGAAGACAGTGACCACCGCTGAGAGATTTACAGAACAAGTGTTATTTAAAACAGAAAAAAATGTGTGAAAAGTGTTGAACCCCCCCTTTTTAAAGTGCAAATATATTATATTCAATATAATAATAAAATTAATAATATTATGCTCAATATAATAATCAAGGCTTATATAGGTAGGAAGAGTTTGGAGATGTCATATTTAAAAAACTCAGCCATTAATGAACAAGATGAATTTATGTTTCATCATAAGCATATTATTTTCTTCCCTCCAGCATAGGAACAGCATAGCATAATGATCTATGGAATATGTAATTATAAATTGTCCTTCCCAACAACCAGTCCATGTTCTCCTTCCTTTTACTGTGTTCCATGATTTTGAACACCAATATGATGGTGAAGCCAGTAGCATAATGGGCAAGAACAGAGATGGCTATACTGCTCACTTGTTCCCAGGTAATTTTTCTTTTAACTCTTCCAAACACAATACATTGTTTCAGGAACATAGCAATTATAATAATGTTAACTAATTTTATAAGACTTTGACTCTTAAGACATGCAGTGTTCACTCTTGATACCCAAAGTTTGTTTTGTGATGAGAAAATTTTCAGACAATTTTATGGAGTTCTTTTTACATGAACATAAAACTCCTGGGATTCTGTATGAAATCAGGTACAAAAATCATGCACGTAAATAAATAGTTTAAATACCAGCTGTTTGTAAAAATCAATGTTTCTAAAATATAACGGTAAAAGTTAAAATTTCTCAAGGGGCTAAAGTCATGTATTCAGTTAGAAAATGTTAGAACCATATAATATCATCAAGAAATGTAAGCTTTATTTTTTATTATAAAAAATATAAGAAAGTATATGGAAAAGACAGAGAATCTCAATTCAGTTAACACAACCATAATTTTAGTTGGTTGGATGTTTCTGTGTTAATAATGGTTTATTAGCTCCTGAGTTAGGTTTATTGAGTTATAATTACTGTAGTTGATTGCTTTGTTTTGAATCTTATCCTCTTAAAGATTTTCTAGAAACCAATTCAATTGGAAGCTATTTTCCCATAATTTGTTAACACTTGAATTAGTAAATAATGCACAATTTAAATTATAGATTGAATCTGGGTTTGCTTGCACCAAGAGGAAAATTCTTGTTTATTTGTTTGCTTGTTTGTTTTATGACTTGCTGCTCTCCGGATTATTCCTCCCAGGCTCTCTGGAGAAAGCCCAACCCATATATCACCATTCAAACTATTATCCCTGCCAGACTGAATTATGAACATTGAATATATTGAGCTATATTATATAATCTAGATGATTTCTTGATAAAAGCATTCAGTTTGAGGTTTTTATATTCATTGCTGCCATTTCATGATTGTCATGATTTTTGCAATCCAGATATGATAATAATAATAAAAATAAAGATAATAGGAGCTAAACACTTAAAAATCAAGCAATTAGATATCCTCAAAGAACTTTTTCCAAAAGCAACTGGACTTGCTTCATTTTGTTTTCATTGGTTTTCTTCTCATCCAAGCTTCAGCTTCAGCTTATGTTTTCAAGCATTAAAAAAAAAAAAACAAGAAAATCCAGTTGTGTTTTTTAAAAAGCACTGTTGGGACAATCATAAACTTTCTGTTAGAAAGAGAAAAAAAATGAATCTGATTTTTGACTGATGATTATGGTTATAGAAATGAGTATTTATTGTTTTAGATAGGTAAAAAGGTTGATATTACTATGTATTTACTGCAGCAAATTCACATTTCCCCTTCACTTTTCTTCCCTTTCTTTCCTTCTTTCTTTTATATTGTCTTTATTTCTATTTCCTATTTTTAAAAAACCCTTTTAATAAAAAAAACTTTAAAAAAGTATTCAAAAAACTCAGGGCCTTAAGATGCAACACTTAATAGGCACATAGAATAAAATCTGCATCATTAATTCACAAATTGTGACAGAAAGTGCATTTGATAATGTGCCAAAAGTTATATTCAGTGCATGGCAACAGATATATTTAAGTAGTGAACTTAAAGTAGTCAAATATGAATTACTATTACTGTTAATATTACTGTTATTTAAAACTATGCAACCACTGATTATGTGGCTTAGAATTTACTGTTTATATGAGAAAGTTGCTATTCCAATTACAAACAACTCTGAGATATAGTAAAATAATGCCCCAATAAAACGGAATGACCCCATCATTGTTAATATGTTTGATTAACTTCTGAAATTTTATATTCTACATTCTATCTAATACCCATTCAGAATTCCAGTTACTGTATCTCCAAATTTTCAAATAACACTTAATGTTGAGACTTCTAGTCAAATTTTTGATACTAATTGCTGCTGCTGCTACTACTACTAATTTTAATTAACTTTCTGATTTTGATGCAAATTCTGGTTTTTATCTCAAATGCACTTGCAGTTCCAATTTACTTTATGTAAACTGTACAACATTTGAAATGTTTGCTAGGGGATCAAAGTGGATCCAAGATGGCCAACCTGAATTCACTTATGAAATTATACTTGCTTCAACTTAAAAATGAAAATTATATCTCAATGTTTTACTTTAAAAGCAACAATTACAGTAAATATGATGAAGAGTCATTCTCACTGAGCACCCATTTTAGTCTAATGGATTCACCTGAGATCATCAGCTATGTTCTAATTTCTCTGACTAACTTATCTGGATCAAGTTCATAATACTAAGACATATTTCTAGACAAGGAATACTTTCATCACAATCTATAACCAATTTTATCTTGACTATAATTTGATATATACTATTAAGCTATGTAGCCAACTTCAGAAAATGCTACAAAAATATATGCAACCAAATAAAAACTGAATGCACCAATTACCACACCAAACAAGAATCTTTGCACAAAATCCAATCGTGCTTTTTATAATTTTGTGAACAACAAACTTAAAGACTCGAGATCCATCCCACCACTAAACGGATCTAACAGCAAAGAATATAATGATGAAACAGTTAAAGCAAACCTCTTTAACACATTCTTCGGCTCAGTCTTTGGTAACAGTAATGGCTCACACCCAACACACCCAACATTCCCCAGTCGTACCAGCAATGAGTGCAATGACCTAACACAAATAGATTTACAGAAGATAATGTTGAAAAGGCCCTTCGCAAACTGAAACCATCTCTATCCATTGGACCTGATGAACTATGTGCATACTTCTTAAAAAAGCTTTCCACTAATATAGCAGAACCCCTAAGCATAATCTTTGAAAAAGCTTTTACAACCAGCTCCCTTCCCAAACTTTGGTCACTAGCCATGGTCATTCCTGTCTTCAAAAAAGGAGACCCCAGTCTAGTTGAAAATTACAGACCAATCTCTTTATGCTGTATCACCTGCAAAGTAATGGAATCAACCATCAACCAATCCATTACCCTCCACCTAGAAACAAACAACCTACTCTCTAATAAACATTTGATTTCAGAAAAAAATTATCCTGTAATTTGCAATTTCTTCACTCCAAAAATATATGGACCACGAATCTTGATCAGGGCAAAGCAATAGATGCAATTTACATAGACTTCTGTAAAGCTTTTGACTCTGTGGTACATGACAATCTTCTCCTAAAACTAAAATCCTACGGTATCTCCACAAGAAAACAGGTGGTGCAACTAGAATGAGTACTTTGAAATAGTTAACAGATAGTCCTTTGATTGTGTTGAGGTTAAACATAGCTTAGTATCAAAGTTTACTCTTAAAGCCTGATGTAAGTAACTATAGCTTAGAATTACATTGGTTAAAATAAGAATGCATAAATTCCATTGTAGCACTGAGCTCTGAACCTGACATTACTTTAAGAAGCACATATTAGATCACTTTGTTTAGTGTGAAAGAACAGTTCAGTAATATAATAAAAGCCTGCATGAATTACACTGAATTAGGGGTTCAAGACTGAAAAGGGTCAGACTTGATTGAATTCAAATGTGTGATTCAAGCAATCCAATTTAATACAAGCCATTTTGAGATTCAATTTAATATGTGTGCCTATCAATCAATCAATCAAAGTAGTCAGCCATCCAAACAAAGCCTATAATGGACAAATCTTCAAAAAACCCATGTATTTTTTTAAAAGCCAAAAATAGCAGGCAGAACAGATCTATTAGACAACACAGATGTTTCTATATTTCACTGGGTTATCTTCAAGGGTTTTACAATAGCATAATTCTTTTTTAAAAAATATCTGTCGGTCTATATATCTTCATTTCCCTCCCCAGTTCATTGATGGCCACTGTCTTTTTACCATACTCTGTGCACGCCATTAATGGTATATAAGGTATACAAGGTAGCCAGAAAGAGACTACACAAAATGACATTTGTAGCACTGTCACCTCCAGTTTACTATTAAAGCAATAAAGGTTTAGTTCAATGATTGTGTTAGCCTAGCACCCACTCAGTCACTGTCAAGATTGTTCAAAATTCAAAAGTAAGGTTTGCCCTGAATCCACATTCCAAATGCTGAGACCTGGAGTGGGCTTCTAATTGTGTTTTCAGTGCCAGAATCATATATAACAATCTATTAGCACAAAGGAGAACAAAATTAAAGCTTGTGGATGTTCACAATTAAAGAAGCTGAAAAACTGAATGAAGTCAAAAGTAATATTATTTTTGCCACATTAATATATTGCTGATATTAGTTTTTAAATGAAGAATCAGTCCAATGCTTGTCCCTCCCAAGTATTTACCACATAAAAAACTGAAGTTGCAAAATTATACATTGCTCTAATAATTCCAGCAAAGCAGCAGAAAAATCTATTAATCATGTCATACTGTTGCAAAACGTTTCAGAGCCATTTAATTAATTTTGCTTCTTTGAAGCAAACATTTCAGTTTGCAAGTATGGGACTCAACTCAATCTTGGAAATGCTCTTTTGAATTATTATTTTTTGTACATACCTGGTAATTGTTAATTGTTTCTCAGTTTCTAAAACCTTTGCAAATAATTTTAAAAAGAGGGGGGGAAAAAATGACCATTCGCAGGAAGCTGTGTTGATTTCAAGGATACATGCTCTATGGAGGTGATGGCGAATCTTCTAGATACCATGTGTCCAAATTGCGTGAGTGCACAGGCCCAAACTGAAAGGTTTGTGCCTGGTAAGAGGTAAGATATTTTTCTTTCATGAGCTTCTGTTTCGTCATTTCCAGGGAAACTGATGCTCATGAAAGAAACACCACAGAAATATGACTTGGGGGCAACAGTGCACGTGTCAGCAGAGAGGGCTCTGCGTGCCATCTCTGGCATGCGTGCTATAGGTTCACCATCACGGCTCTAGGGTAAACGCAATTTTGATTCTGTGCAATGAAAGTGAATTAGTACTTAGCAAAAATCAGTCCAAGTACATTTTCTGCGTTTATTTATTATATACATATTTATCTCTCTATATTAAACAGTTGTTACATTGTATTAAATTGTTGACACAAGGAACTTTAATGTAGTTTGTATGCATCCTTGGGCATCAATCAGTTAATGAACAGAACTCAAGATGCTGTTAGTGTTGTTTTCCTCAGAACTTTTAAAATGTTTTACAGTGCTTATAAGGTTTTATATAATGCCTTAATATGTGTTAGTTGTGTTAATATGAAAAGGGGAAGATGTTACAGTTGTTTTCATCAGAACTTTTGTAATGTTTTAGAATGTTTATAATGTTTTACAATTTTTTAGAATGTTTATAATGTGGTAGTTGTGTTAATATGAAAAGGGGAAGATATTACAATTGTTTTCTTTGGACCTTTTACAATGTTTTACAATGCTTATAAGGTTTTATAATGTCTTATAATGTGTTAGTTGTTTTAATATGAAAAGGGAAGGGAAGATGTTACAGTGGTTATGTCTGCTGTGTTGGCAGGATTAGTCTGAGATGCATTTCCTGCCTCTTCAGGAGTTGCCTTCAGCTGCTCCTGTGAGGTATTTCTGATTCCTGTCATATGTAGATATATATTTGTAATGATGTCTTATCAGGGCTTTTTCAATTAAACTTCTTGCAACAGGTGCTAGTTCAAATCATACTTGGTATGAGATCATTATAACTGAAAGTCTGTATTATTTATCATTGGAAGAGGTAGATCTTTATGTTCCTTTTATATCAAATATTATATCACAGAATTATATTCTGTGATTTCATGATAATATAAACATTGCTCTCAGAATCTGGAATTTTCTATTAAAAGAAATCAGGTGCAAGGTAGCTGTAGTATATATCTGTTATCCAGCTTTCAGTAAGCTTCAGAAAAGCTTTGGGTGCTGTGCTACTGAAGTGAATTTTAATTTAGTAAATGTGATGATTGATCTTTGAATTGATTTTTTTGTTCAGCTAGAGCTTTAAGTTGCAGTGGAGGCTACTATCGATAAGAACTGTAAATGTGATCTGTCAATCAAATCTAACCTGTCGATCTAGATAACAAGCAGAGACAATCATAGGCTGGAAAATATCACTGAACAATGAATCAGAAGCAAAAAGGTTTCCTTGTCAGATTAACTTTTAAAAAGAGAAGAGGGGTAGTGGTGTCCATTTTGTTTTTCTGAATTTTCTCTTTCAAGGGAGGATATGAAGCATTTATTTCTGATTGTCTCAAGGCCAAGTAAGCAGAACCCAAATCAGAGGTGGACTGGAGATCTAGGAAGAAATATAGTTGTCTAGAGATAGTTGAAAGCTAAATATAAATCAGATTTTGAGTTGAACTGAGTTGTGCTTTTATTCTATTTTTTCTGCATTTCTTCTTTTTGTGGACATATTGTTGAGATAAAGCTCAGAATTCATTGCTGTTTTCTTTCCCTTTCTCTTTTGGTATTACAACTCTATATGATTCCTTAACCTTGATACATACTAGTCATTAAGACTTGAATTCTTAATGAATCTGAATTCTCATTCTGAAAATACCATAACCGTTGAGGTATCTTCTCATTTAAGGTTTCTCTTCTTTTCAAAGTTTACCCAAAGATGAGATAATGGAGGCTAGTACAGATAAAATCTGTGAATTATTGACATTCATGTATTTTTTATAAATATTGATTTGATTTGAATTTCTCTTGTGATCATTTACTTTCCATTTTGTTAATTGGTAAAAATAAACTATTAACACTTCTATTTCTGAAAGCATTCTTAATTTACAGCATTTTTGCACAATTGCCTAATACTTTTGCAAAATAATGTATATAACTGTACTTGTAGCTACTTAGCTTTAATTGAAACAATATTAACAGTAATGGGAAGATGTAGTGGTCTTATATCTAGACTGAATATCCTGCAACCAGCTGCCAAAGTGTCTCAGACTAGACAAAGCTTTCTTAAGCAAATTTATGGTTAAGCAGACATTAGCATAGGACTGTTGAATGTTGGTCATGTGGGGTTCTTGGTTTAGTAGCTCTTCCAAAAGGATGGAAGGTCAGAAAAACATATTAGTAGCAAATTTAGCCTCATGAATTACACTATGTTTCAAACTAAGAAGAACAGATCACAATTAGTTTGAGCAAAAATGGGTCACAAGAACCATAATGTTAATAATGTTCCCAGAAAGTTCAGGTTAGATGAACTCAATCAGCTAAAGACTCCCCTAAGGAATGCTATCATATCTCATAATTTCTTAATTCTACTATTTCTAATTTTGTTGAATAAAATATCATCATAAGGCAGAAAGAGGTCTATAATAAATCTTTTTTCAAAGATCTCCAGTGATCTCCAGTGTAACATATCAAATGAACCTGCAATTAGAACTCAGTTTCAAAAGGTCATTCTGATAATAATGATTCCACAGGATCTACAGTAACATTAAGTAATGGTAGATAGATAGATAGATAGATAGATAGATAGATAGATAGATAGATAGATAGATAGATAGATATACAGACAGACATACACATATATGTGTGTATGTGTAATTGTACATATGTATATGTGTGTGAATGTGTGTATATTCAGATATGTGTGTGTAGGTGCATGAGTGTGCATGTGTTTAAATTTGTTGTTCTTGTTAGTTGCAAAGTCATGTCCGACCCATTGTGACCCCATGGACAATGTTCCTCCACACCTTCCTGTCCTCTGCCATCCTCTGGAGTCCATTTAAACTCATGCCTACTGCTTCAGTGACTCCATCCAGCCACCTCATTCTCTGTCGTCCCCTTCTTCTTTTTAAACTTTTTTAAACATTTAAGTGTTTAAAAACTTATATAAATATACAGAAACACACACACACACACACACACACAGAGTTAGTTAGTTAGTTAGTTAGTTAGTTAGTTAGTTAGTTAGTTAGTTAGTTAGTTAGTTTCTGGCATTCAGATTCCAATGACAAAAATTAATTTAGTGACATTTGGACTGGAAAAACCTGAAGCTAACTACTTTGTAATGTATTTATTTACAGACATACAGATCAGTGTAGTAGAGCAGTATCTAAAATCCATGCTCACATTTTAGGTTGCTACAAAAACATTCCACTTTTTTTCCCAACTTAGATTTAAAGAATAGATTGGCACATTTCTGTTCTACTAGTGGGCATTATCTGAGTTTCATTTTGGAGTTACAGATATTTGATGTACTAGGAAATATACTTACATTCAGCCTATCTCGAAACCTGACCCAGAATCTCCAATGGCTAATAAATTACAATGAGATTTCATTGGTCACCACTACAGTTCCTTGGAAAAAAAACCTAAATATCTAACAATAGAAGAAAACAAAATTATGATGTCTTTTGGTGTGATCATTTTCTTTATCTCAGTCAAAACTAGTTAATAAAAATATACAATAATTGAAATACAAAAATATATGCATATATATATATATATATATATATATATATATATATATATATATATATATATATTTGTTTTCTGTTTTTTTTATATATATATATATATATATATATATATATATATATATTATATATATATATATATATATAAAAGCATATATTTTTGTATTTCAATTACCAGTTACCAACTTCTCCTAAAACTAAAATCCTATGACATTTCAGGACCCCTCCACAATTGGATAACAGCTTTCCTGTCAAACATACAAGTGGTCAATATTGGCAATGCTCTATTAAATCCTGTTCCTGTCAAAAGTGGAGTTCCCCAAGGCAGCATTTTTGGACCAACACTCTTCATATTATACATTAATGATCTCTGTGACCATATTACAAGTAATTGTGTTCTTTTTGCTGACGATGTCAAACTATTTAACACCACCAACAATACAACTACCCTTCAAAAAGATCCTGACTTTGTATCTGAATGGTCTAAAACTTGGCAACTCCAAATCTCAACCAGCAAATGCTCAGTCTTACATATTGGAAAAAAGAACCTAAGCACCAAATACAACTTGATGGACATTACCTTACAGATGACCCTCACCCTGTTAAAGACCTTGGAGTTTTCATATCAAATGATCTAAGCGCCAAAGCCCACTGCAACTACATCGCAAAAAAGGCTTTAAGAGCTGTAAACCTAATCTTGTGTAGCTTCTTTTCCAAAAACACTGCACTACTAACCGGAGCATATAAAACATTTGCTAGACCAATTCTTGAATACAGCTCGCCTATCTGGAATCCATACCACATTTCTGACATCAATACAATTGAACGTGTCCAGAAATATTTTACAAGAAGAGTTCTCCACTCCTCTGAATACAACAAAATACCTTATGCCACCAGACTTGAAATCTTGGGTTTAGAAAATTTAGAACTATGCCGCCTTCGACATGACCTGAGTTTAACTCATAGAATCATCTATTACAATGTCCTTCCTGTCAAAGACTACTTCAGCTTCAATTGCAATAATACATGAGCACACAATAGATTTAAGCTTAATGTTAACCGCTCCAATCTTGATTGCAGAAAATATGACTTCAGTAATAGAATTGTTAATGCTTGGAATAAACAACCTGACTCTTCCCAAAATCCCCAAAGCTTCAACCAAAAACTGTCTACTATTGACCTCACCCCATTTCTAAGAGGTCTGTAAGGGGCGTGCTTAAGAGCATAAGTGTGCCTACCATTCCTGTCCTATTGTTTTCTTTTGTTATATCCAATTAATATAGTTATTACATACTCATACTTATATATATGCTTATATATTGTATAGTTATTACATGCTTATGCTTATATATACTGTGTGACAAATAAATAAATATAGTGTGACAGCCAAATTTGTGAATAGATCAAAGGGATCCTGATGAGATTTTCCTCTTAGGACCCATAGCGGAAGTACTAATGAAATGTCCAGAATTTCCTAATAATTTAACCCAATATATGAATTCCCTAGGTAAGTAATCTGTTTGTTATATATTTGAATTAACCTCAACTATAAACAGTAGAAATCTTAGAACAAGGCAGGCTGAAAGCTGCAAAAGAAAGAAGCATGGCATTCAAAGGACATACAGCAATCAAACAAGAGATTATAAACATGGTTTATAAACATGGAGGGATTCAAAATTTTTCACTACTGATTCTGTGGGCATGGCTTGGTGGACGTGGCATGGCTTGCTGGGCATAGCTTAGTGGACGTGGCAGGGGAAGGATACTACAAAATTCCCATTTCCTTTTGATCAGCTGGGACTCAGGAGGCAGACAATAGATGGGGGTGGGGCAAGTCAAAGGTGGTATTAACCGGTTCTCCGAACTACTTAAAATTTCCTCTCTCAGTTATCCAGAACTGGTCAGAACCTGCTGAATACCACCTCTGATTATAAAGTAGAAATGTCACTTTATCAATAACTAACAAACAACTAAAAAGCAATCATAGGATTATTGAGGAAACAGGATTCTCCCTTTTTCCTGGCAATAAGGATAAAGGTAAAGATAAAGGTTCCCCTTGCACATATGTGCTAGTCGTTCCCAACTCTAGGGGTGGTGCTCATCTCCATTTCAAATCCGAAGAGCAAGGGCTGTCCGAAAACGTCTCCGTGTTCATGTGGCCGGCATGACTAAACACCAAAGGTACATGGAACACTGCTACCTTCCCACCAAAGGTGGTCCCTCTTTTTCTACTTGCATTTTTATGTGCTTTTGAACTGCTAGTTTGGCAGAAGCTGGGACAAGTAATGGGCGCTCACCTCATTACGCAGCACTAGAGATTCAAACCGCTGAACTGCCCATCTTTCGATCGACAAGCTCAGTGAGCCACTGAGGCACCACATCCCACTGGCAATAAGGATAGCAAACTACAAAAAGCTATCCAGTGGCATTGTTCAGTGTAATCTGAAGAAGGAAAGTCTGTGGTAGGTACAGTATTTACCTCTGGTAGGTACAGTGAAGACCATTCCAGGCACCTATAAGATAAAGATACTCACATTTGTTCAAAACTAGATTTCAGGTTTTTATGGAATTGCCTGTGGGTTATGTGGGAGTGAGTTCTGATGAAGTAGACAAGTCTTTGGAGTTACGTGCTTGACCAACTTAGTCAAAGATCCTGACCTTCCAGGTTAATTAAAGTCTTGTATGGTGGTGAATGTGGAGAGGATTCAATCTAGTTCAAGAAGGTGATCTAATGATAAGACTATGTTAACTGATTTTTTTTTTAACCTCTGGTGTGCTGGACAGTGTAAGGAATAAACTCTGTCAAAGAATTACTTGATATCAGCAAATGCTAAGGTTCTCCTAAGACATGAAAAAATATGTGGAAGTAGTCCAGAATATTTCTTTTCTTCTCTCTTCCTGAAAAGAGGGGTCAGGCTCTTCCCCCTCTACAGTTCTTACTTGCTCGGTGTTGAATAAATTTCATCTACCGGTAGGTCTTCTGCTGTCCACTGTCCACTTAAAAATGCTGGAATTGTAATATGTCTGAAACAAACTCATGTAAACACTTAAAAAATCTATTATGTGATACTTTTATTTTGTTAGCTCTTGCCCTGTTGTTGTTTCTTCGCCAGAGGGATTTTTTTTTTTTGGATTGGAGCTTTTTTATTGATATGGGTAATTTGATTTTTTTTTCTGATTTTGGTGGTGGTTTGTGGTATGTTAGTTTAATGACTCTATTGACTTCAAGTAGGAAATCTCTGTAGTGGTATTCTTAAAAAATGCTAGTTCAAAATAATAAATGCTGGATGATGAAGTTTCTAAAGATTGTGTCTATCTAAGGAAGCCCAAGACTTTCTACATATTTTACCCCAACTTTATTCATATTTAACAAGATAATATAAAGTTTATTACTGCCTCTAAAATAGATTCACAAGAAAATCTGAAATGGTAAAGGTTAAAATAAGACCTCATTTATATTTTTTTAAGCATTGGGTCAGGAAGCAATTATCTTCTTAGTAGACAATGACCCACTTTACAACAGACTGTGGACTTTGAAAAACTGTCTTTTACCCATTCCAAACCAATTTTCACAGTTGATTCCCTTATATTTACATGTAAGAAAGTATGTATGTTCAAGTTATCAGCCACAAACCATTGCAATGAAGGGTTGGTTGGAAAGCCATGAAAGTAAGTATAAACTTATCATTACAGAGCATTATTAATTAATCATTATAATACTTCATTTACCTGATAATCAATTTTTTATTTTCTTTATTACATTCACTCAGATTTCAAAATAAAATATTTGTTGTTAACTGTTTAATTCCTCTCAAGGTAGCTTAATGAGCTATCAGTATACATCTATGCAGGGGTGGGATTCAAGTAATTTAACAACCGGTTCTCTGCCCTAATGATTTCTTCCAACCATCAGTTTGCCAGAAAGTTAATAACCGGTTCTCCTGGAGTGGTGCGAACTGGCTGAATCCCACTATTCCTTTTTGCTTTCTTTGAAATAAGCTCTGTTGTGTTCAGGGGTGAAATGCTCCCAGTTTGGACCAGATTGCCTGACCCAGTAGCAATGGCAGTGGATGGTTCGGAGAACCAGTAGCAAAAATCCCTCCCCCCACCTATACCCAGCTGAGCTGCGCGATCATCAGAGGTTTTTTTTTACTATTAAAAGCATTTTTTTCCGATGATCATGCGGCTCAGCTGGGATCGTCAGAACCTTTTAAAAGCATTTTTTCTACGACCTCTTCAGCTGAAGAGGTTGTAGAAAAAATGCTTTTAAAAGTTAAAAAAAAAGTTTGCCTCACCCACCCAGTCACATTACCCCCCACCAAGCCATGCCCACAGGACTGGTAGTAACAAATTTTACATTTCACCACTGGTTGTGCTCTAGAGAAACATAAATAGGATTGCAACAAAACAATACAATTCTATCCATTTTTTATTGAGAATCATTTGAATTCAGTCAAACTTCTAAATAAATTTCTCCGTTTGCATGTCCATATATACATACACCAACCATAACACATATACACTCATGCACGCAAAGAGATACAAACACACACTATTAATTACTTTCAAGTATGGTTTTCAAACCAGCTTGAAAAATGGTCTATTTGGGGGCGGGTGGGGGGAATTCAGTACCTACATACAGAATGACAGGTTTCTAAGAGATACTGGTTTTTTTTAAGGTAGCATTTTGAAAGCTTCTCTGGAAGGATAGTTCCAAAAACAAGAATTCACATCCAAAGCGATATGATCTTAACTGTGTTTCAAATGGTTTGGGGAAAACAGAGAATAGTTTCTACTCATGCTGTCTGGTTGCCCTTGTGCTGGAACAATACAGAAATATTTTATTATTATAATTATGAGAAGCACTGCTTGGAATTGAAGTTGTTTTGAGAGCAGAGCAGGATCATATTCAATGGTAAAAACAGATATTCCTAATTCTATCATATAATAAACTCACAGGGAATTAGAGGGAGTCTACAATGATTGCCATGCAAATATTGCTTCATATTAGTCATAATAAGACATCTGCTTAATATAGAATTTTACAAAACAATATTAAGGTTCCAGGACAATCAAGGACATACAAAGTTTCAAAATCCCTTATATGACTTTAATCCTCTTTTTCCTCAGAACAGAATTTGAGTGACTGCCTCTTCCCAATTTCATCTGCCCATACTACCAGGTACAACATAATGGGTACATTATGGGTTCTGTCTTCTAGGGTGCTTCTTGGGAAAAACTTAAGTAGTGGCCCTTTTTACTGTGGTTCCCATATTGCAGAATCTTGATGGTTGACTTCATCATTTCTGTATTTTCAAAGCAGTGGTGCACATCTGCCTGAATGTCATCAAATATGCTCTGCGCATGCGAACCGGTACCAAAGGTAAGTGAAACCCACCACTGTTTCAAAGGTCACTACAGAGCCATTTATGTCAAGAGGACTAAGAACCTTGGGAAATAAGTGAATTTGTGAGACAAGTATATTACTAATATATCCTCATTTCTTTTCTTGCTTTAGTTTTTGCTTTTATAGTTTGTAATCCTTTTTTTAAATAATTTCCTGACATGGGCAGTCATGCAAATTTCATAAATTTTATTGATTTATAAAATTCATTGTCCACTCATCTTACCATGGGTTAACTCTGGGTGGCTCACAATGTTAAAAAAAATTATTCATGTACTTATTGAATAATTAATTTTAATTTTAAAAACCTCAAAAAATGGGGCAAGTTATGTACAAGAGAACGTCCTTTAGCAGGCAAATTTCTAGGACAGACATTAACATGCTGTTTCTGTTGTGATACCATTTAAACATCAAGCTTTTTGTTATTCCCTTATTGTAAATGAGACAGATTGCTACAAATCCAGTTTGCATAAAAATAACTTGCTTATTCAGTACCATTAATTTATGAAATTTTAATTATATTGAAATTTCAATAGCCGAAAACTATAATTGGATCCAAATTATATACACAGAATTGTAAAATGTAAAACAAAAAATAAACAAAAGGTTAGAAAACTTTGCAATAAGCATTTATGTGCATAGTTCAATATACATACCAATTAATTCATATTCGCTACATAAACTACCAGTATAAGCATGTTATTATATATTATAACCAACAAAGCATGTTTATTTGTGAAAGTGGAATCTCATTTGTATTTGAAAATCTACAAAACTAGGCAGAGTTTATGTGGTATGCAAAGAGTCTTATTGTATGAAGATAAACTCATTCTGTTCCAGCAGATGTACAACTAGTGAATTCACCAAAATATTAGAGGCAGTATCTAGAAACTTCCGAAATTGCTATAGAATTCTAGTATGATTAAAGGGGAAAATACTGGATTTAGTTACTTTTAAGAAATTTAAATTAAATTAAATTAATTTGAATTTACCGGGCTCCAGTAACTTGCCTTAGTGGCAAGAGCCAGCAGGTACAAGAAAGACCATTCATTAATAACCCCACTTTATGTTTTGTCCAAAACTGGGCTAAGCCAAGCTTCAGTCTTTAGTATTTTTTAATGTGAATGACAGCCGCCTTCTCTGCATGCATATCTAAATTAATATTTTAATTTAAGAAAATAGACTATTCAGTTTAAGCAGGACTAAGGGCCAGGGCTGCCAAGAGAGAGTGAGAGTGAGAGTGAGAGAGAGAGAGAGAGAGAGAGAGAGAGAGAGAGAGAGAGAGAGAGAATGACGGTTCATGGCACTAATATTAACATTTTATCAGACAAGTGAGGGCATTTGAAGCTTCTTTAATTATTTGTTTGATTGTTTGGGGGAATGTTAATGCATTCATTCTATTATTCTGTAAAAATATTATCCATGCACCAATTTGTGCAATGCAAAAGTGGGAGAGCAGAAGAATGTTCCAGAAGTATAAAAAGAAGACTATTAAGTCAATGATTGCTACTTTAAGTATTTAGATATCAAAACCTTTAATACGGAGGCATATGTGTTAAAGAATATTTAGAAGAATAAAGAAAAATATACCATCATGTCTATTCTGCAAACATATTGAAAGTAGATAACATAGATGTGGCCCAATAAAACTAAAGAATAAGAGCTATCAATCAATTTGTTTACATCATCAACTTTCTTTTAACTTCTAATTTATTCTATCTTGTATAACAATTGAATTTCAATTGTGATGAAATATTGTATACAAATATATCACTGACAGTTGTATAAGTTAAATAATTAATATTTGATAATGAGCAAGGAACTGAATTTTTTGAATATATATAATATAGTATCAGTGATGTTTGTAATCTGTAAGAGATGACATGCACAATTATTTCATATTCATATTGGAAAGCATATGATAGATATTTTGAATTGCAACTCTTACCATTTCTGATTATTACCTAGCTGAGATGATGAAAACTGTACAATATATCTAGAGGATACCATGTTGCTTATTTGCAAGCTTTAACAAAACCCTAGAAGTTGAGAATTCAATATATTATTTTAAATTATGAAATAATTACAAATTCAGCTAGCTGCTATCTAGAGGATGTAGTAAATAAAAACTGAATACTGAATACTTTCTGGTAACCCTGAACACTCCCTTGTAAATGATGTATATAATAGTACATACCATGTTTCCTTGAAAATAAAACCTACCCTAAAAGTAAGTCCTAGCTTGATTTTACATGTGCGCCCAATTTAAGCCCCAGTTAAGACCCCACCCAATTTGGGGTGCTCATGTGCAACATCCCCATCTGTTTTGCCATCAAAGGCCTTCAAGAAAGGCCTCTGCAGCCAAGAAATAGGTTCTGGATTGATACGCATGTCGCCCCCTGCCTCCATTTCATTATCAGAGGCCATTCTGAAAAGTCCTCTATAGCTGATAACAGAACTCTGGATCAATTCTTTGGATGTTAGCGGCAGCAGAGGCTTTCCAGAAGGCCTCTGATGGCAAAACAGAAGCCAGGGGCACCATGCATGTCAATCTGGAAGGCCTTTCTGGAAAGTCTCTGATGTGAAATGGAGGCTGGAGGCAATATGCATGAGTAGTGGCAAGCAGCTGCAGAAGAAGTGGGTTGGAAGAGGGCCTGCTAGGCTATCAGTGCTGCTGCCATAAGGTGAGTCAGTAATTAAACATGCCCTGAAAATAAGATCTGGTGCCTTTTTTTGTGGCAAAAAATATACAAGACCAGGTCTTATTTTTGGGAAACACGGTATAAATTCATAAATGTGACATCTAGTTTAATCTTTTAGCCACATTTATGTCTTTTTGAAATCAGTATTAAAATGTAGTGGTTAATAAAGACCTACTGTATTTAACTGGAATGAAACACAACTATTAAATATATAAAACTATAGTCCATATTATAAGGGCCATGATATGTTTCCACCTAGGCAATAAAACTTGTGACCTTTCATGTTTTTTCTGTAAATCTGTGATTTGATTCTAGGTGGATACTTGTAAAGCAAAGTTTGTGAATGTACAGAAAAGGAAGAGAGAAGACAAATTCATTGTGTTGGTGGATGCTACGATATCAATTGACTATCCTTAAATGCACTCTACTATTTTTGGAATTATGTAAATTTTTAATGAAGAAATAATTTTAAAAAATCAATCAGTAGTTATAATATTCCAATGTTTAGATTAAAAATAGTATTTTAGATTATTCAGACATATAATTATAAATAATCATAACCCAATTAAGCAGATAAAAGTTGATTTGGTTCAAATTTATAATCTAACTCTGAATGCAGTTTTCTGTAGTGTTGTCATTGATCTAGTCTAAGTTTTAATTTTAATTTTTCTTTTTTTTAAAATTCAGATTTAAATTCTTTAATTCTTAAAATAATATTTATAGTGTGCAGCACAAAGTTGAACATATACTGTATATCTATGTTATTTCTTATATTAATAACAGAAAAAGTTCATCAGCTATCAAATTTCCAGTCATTAAACATTTTTATTCTTAGCACTCTCCTAAAAGACTAGAAACATCCATTATGTTGGTGCTCTTCTTTTGCTGATTACATCAATATCATTTGACATTAAAAGATGAGGCATATATAAGTGAATTCTGATCATACACTGACCTTTTGCTATAATGGTAGTCATGTGTAAATCTAATCACTATACTATCTGAGAACACGCTATAATCTGGGGAAATATTTGGCATTTAAGATTCCCATTCTAAGAAACATAAAGAGCAAAACATAAGCTGTACAATCTACAGACTATTTAAAAAACTAGTCTTGTATTTAATATTTCCACATCTCTAAAGCATATATATCTGTAAATAGATCTGCACATTTATCTAATGGTACATAAGATCCTTCAGTATGTCAAGCTTGCTCATAAAATATTATTTCTGTAAAAATATATGCACCTCTTGTCATTGGCCACATACTTATATGTTGGGTAGTGGGGATGGGTTACAGGTGAAAGATTTGGACTGATTTTAAGTTTCTCCCTTTTGCTTTAAGGAGTGGCATGGTGACTCAATGGTTAGGCTTCTTGGCTAGAGAGACCCAAATGCCACATAACAGGGTGAGCTCCAGTCCTTTTCCCCAGCTCCTCCCAACCTAAAAGTTCAAAAGCATTCAAATGCAAGTAGATAAATAGATACCCACTGTGGTGGGAAGGTAACAACACTCCATGACAGCATGCTGGCCACATGAGCATAGATCTTTGGACAGTATTGGCCTTCAAACAGAGATGAAAAACGCCCCCTATGGTAAGCAACGACTAGTGGAATAAAATCCTGCAGGGACTCCTTTACCCTTTTGTTTTATGGTGTTAGTTTTAGACTTCCATCGAATAATAATATGACACATGACAGTTGCCTCTTAACATAATATACATTGGGGAACTGTTTGTTCAGAAAAATCTTCCATCAATATGTCCATTAAAATGGGAAAATAGATTGATGTTTATCTAAGCTATAATTTGAAATATGAATTCTGGACAATTGTTATTGCCCATATGCCACTGAATTGGCCAACACATGTGATATAACCACAAGGAGACTGAAAGTGTACATGGATCTAGTTTAAGGTAACTAGCTCCATGTACATTTTCACAAATATTAAAGAATGTCTTCTGTTTCTTTTCAATCACATTAGTGTTATTAACATCCAGTTTGGTGCTTTCTGTCCCTTGGTTCTTTCTTCTGATTATATCATTAACAACCCTAATAGATTGGACAGCAAACAAAAGTAACTCAGTAGCAAATTTAGCAAGCAAGGTGATTTTTAATGCATTTGCATTAATTTGCATTAATGCATTTGCATTAATAAATTAATAAATTATTGGAATTAAGGCATATTATGTTAACTAGTAACAGACTTTTTGTTTTCTTTTTCAAGAAACCTCCTTTGAAGTACCTTACTCTGTGAATTCCTTCCACTATTTCCAAATTAAAGCTAATGGTTTAATATAACAAACATTAACATCTTGTAACAAATATGAAAATCTAGAAAAAAACCTAAATATATAAGAAATATTATGTTATTTAAGTTGTGTTTTCAGCATTATGTACATTTGATTGAACAAATTATCCACATAGATTACAAAAATTAATTTATTTAATTCTGTGGTAAATATGCCTCTTTTTATTAATATAGTATTTGTATATAGAGTTATCTACAAATAATGTTTAATAAAATGTATTCATGGTGACATATATTGACCATTTCTGTAATCTAAATTAGCTGACTTAACTGAAGCAAAAATCTAATTTTAAGATACATCATTTGATGCCTCAGTCGTTACTACTTTAATCAGTTTTCATGAAAAAGAATTCCTATGAAAATACACATTTGGAAACATATATGTAGGGTAGATTGGGGGCAGAATGGCTCAGCACTTAAACATAGTGACAACGTCAGTTGGAAATTTGACAGACTGAATTCAAGATCCGACTGCTGTGTCCCATTACGTGCACAACTCCTCCCTACGTAGCAGTTCAAAATCATGCAAATGCGAGTAGATAAATAGGTATCACTTCATTGGGAAGGTAACAGCATATAGTCATGCTGGCCACATGACTACAGAAATATCTTTCAGGCAATGCTGGATCCGTCAGCTAAGAAATGCCATCCTAGAGTCAGACACAACTTGTGATAGGGGAAACTTTTACTTTTATGTTAGGTAGAATTGAGCTTTGGATCTAAGGAAAAGATTTTCTGACACTTGAGGAACCATCTCATCCACTAGAACTGGCCCACTCTACCTTGCCAGCAGAGGAGCAGGCCCTTTTGATCAAGGTATTTCATGTGGAGAGATTCAGAAGAGCCTTCTCTGCCATGGTTTGTGCCCTTTGGAACATTTTACTGCCTAAGGTGAGATTGGCTTCCACAAGAGCCTGAAGATCAGGATCTGCCAGATGACATCGAACCCTAACAGTGGAGTATCACTTGGAGATGGTTATTGAATTAAGATGCAAAATCCCACCTCTCCTCCAGGAATCCCATTCCCTCCCTTCTTCACTTTTAGTTATATTTTATCTTGAGTGAAATTTCTATTTTTATTCTTTTTAAAGATATTTGTTAGGATTTTGATGTTTTAATGCTGGAAGCTACACCGAGTCATTTTGTTATGGCAAATTCAATCAATCAAATAATCAAATACTTCATTGGAAACTGCAGCTCGCATATTCGGAGAACTTCTTTGCTTAAGTAATGCTTAAGACATCAGGCTAGAAACAGAGAGACCATGAGTTCTAGTCTTGTCTGATAGGTACTCTCTCTCTCTCAGCCCTAGGAATGACAAATTACAACAACCACAACAACAAAGATCTTGCTAAGAAAACTACAGCGACTAGTCTAGGCATTTACTAAGAATAAAAAAACTGACTTGAAGACACACACAAACACAAAAATATAATACCTATGTCAATCTAATCTAATGCAATAGCATGGAGTGACAATGGTGGTGATATGTTGCTTCTGTAGAAAAAAATCCTTGTATTTATATTATATTTTCCAAATATATCATCTGGAAAAAATATAAAAGGGACACTGAGATAAAAGGAATAGCATAACAAATCAAGGAAGGGTTCTTAGAATAGAATTGTGAAAATTTGTGTGTGGGGGAGGAGTTGTGAGTTCATTCCCATTCAGGGCAGGACATCCTTTATTTCATGTCCCTTTCAAGATTTGAATCAAAGTTTGACAGTATAATTCTGTCAACTTTTGAAATCTTATAATTTGAGTACAAATCGTTATTCCAGAGGAAACCAATATTGTATAGAATAGGAGCCTCATTAATCTTATTAAAAATCCAAGAAAATATGGATCAAAGGAAAAGAGCTGCATTCACCTTGAAACAATCCCTCTTACCTCTACGTTACTATCAGATGTTTGATCTCTTTTTCTAATGCATACAGATGAGGATCATTTCAAACATTTGTTCTCCCACATATTTTTCGTTTAACCATATTCTTTTTAATATATATTATTTCTTCCTGTTTCTGCATGAGCTGTGTAAGGTTACTTTAAATATATGGGAACCAAGGATTATTTATTTAATTACACAATGAACAGAAAAACAAATAAATCGTTAACGATCAGGAAATGGGCTCTGTCACACACTTGTGCTCCCTGGTTGGGCCACAACGTTTTCAAGGCCTTACACAAGACAGCGAGGTGATTTGGCATGATATCCAAGGAGGTGGTGGGCAAGCTACAGAGCAGAAAAGGGCCTCCTTCTGAGTCTTGCAAGTCAATGCATTTTAGTTAATGAGACTTGAAACATAGTCTTATTGCTGGGATGTGGATTCTAATTATGGATAGAAATAACCAGGAAGAGACAGTCCTGGGAAGGGCTGAACCAGACAGTCTATTTAAATAGAATGTAGCCTCTTTGAAAACTTACCTGGCTGATAATTTTCACAAATACTCTTGATATTGGAATTTATATGAAAAATATTCAAGTCTACAAATTTTGAAACAGACCAACTGAACATATAAGTGCATAGAAGCACAAAATATGCCAACTAAAACACTAACATGCTATGAAACCAGAAGATAAAGAATTATTGATGGATAAAATAACAGGAAATAGGACATGAACTTCCACGACCAAGAACTAGTCAAGAACAGCTAATCCCTTCATAATTTCTTTGTGGATTATGTTATTTTGTGATATTATTGATGAAAATTAGTTGGGCGGAGTCCAAATTTTAAAGTAAAAAAAATTAAAAAGTTAAATAAGTCATGTATGGGTTTATGAACGGAAAAGGAGTGTTAATGTCTTGCTTTTCTCACCCTCTCTTCTGCCCTGAGAATTTTTGGAAGCAAGGAACTGAGACTTTTCTGTTTACATTTGTTAGGAAAATTGTATTGTGTATCTCTGATTAGTTGTGCTGAAATTCAGAAATATACCAAGAGGACAAACAAATTCAAATACGAGTCAATATATGTAGGCAATTGTTGTGATGTACAGTGCTTATGCTCACTGGAAATAATGCTTACAACCATAAGAAAAAATGTTTCCTGAGTTTTCATCTCCAAACATGTTCCCAGACTGCTTTTTTTCATTATTCATCTCCTTATTTTTCAGATTTTGTCTCCTGGCTGTCATTTGATATTAAACTGATTTACTGAGAATATTGCTGATTTCTGCAATTTGAGTTTCTTATTCTTTTTATTTCCTCATTTAAACTGAGTTAGCAAAGCAATCACTGTGCTTATGTAAAGAAGGAGCAAAGAGCAAGAGCCATATAAACCCAGATATTGCCTGAATATGTATTCTGTAATTTAAAAATAATGTTCCCAAAATACTGTGCCAAGAAAAGCTGAATGTCACATTCTATACATTATGAGCGGTTAGTCTACCTGCATATATTAGCTCAATTTAGTTAATTTACTAGATTTCTGCAGGCAGTGTCAAGGAGAGAATCAAGAATTTGGGCAATGAAAAAATATATTCAAACAGACTGAATCATATTGATCCTCACCACTGGCTTTGAATATTATTTTTTAAAAAATAGTCACATCTTTTCAAACTTATATTCATTTTACAGGAAAAACACTGCAGGCTTCACCATGCTGAAGGCTGGTGTGTTTGCTCTGTACTGATACTCTCCAATATAATAAGATTGGCTGAAAATTTCATCCGGTACTAAATTCTCTCTCTCTCTCACCCTCCCTGCCTTCCTCTCCCTCTCCCTCTCCCTCCCCCTCTCCCCCTCTTTCTATCAAGATTATAGGAAAAGAAAGAAGTAAGTAAATAAAAAATAAAAATATTAAAAAAAACAGTATTAACAAACTAGTAAATGTTCTACTCTTACTTCCCATTTTACCCCAACTTATAGTTGCAATCAATAATTTGTAAGCATCTAGACTTGTTTCTGGTTTCTGTTTATCACCTTCTGTCATTTTTTAAATTTAAATTAGAAACCATACTTAAAGTATCTGAATTTGCGCTGAATTCAGGTGAATAATATATATGGAAGTAATTCTTGCTAGAATTATAGGAGTTATAGTGGTGCAGTGATTAGAATGCAGTATTGCAGGCTAATTCTGCTCATAACCAATTTGATCCTGACCAGTTCAAAGTTGATTCAGCCTTCCATCCTTCTGAAGTTGGCAAAATGCAGATGGAGATTGCTGGGCACAATATGCTGATGTTTTAAACTTGTGAGAAAATGCTGGAGTGTAAATAAGTCTAAGTGCTATTGATATTCAGTTAAGCTGGGAATCCATGCAATTAGTTTTATCATTGCTGGGTATACTCCTAGTATGGTTTTCCAATCTGATGCCAATCTGATTCTAATCTGATACCATCAGTCTGATCAAGGGTGAAATCTAAAAATTTCCCCTGCCGGTTCTGTGGGCGTGGCTTAATTGATGAGCCTGGCTTGGTGGTTAGATGACTGGGTAGGCATGGCCAATAACAATAAATAATAAAAATAATAAACAAAGTATACAAAACAGTAAGAGGTACCAAACCCAACTTTCACACTTTACACAGACACAACACAACACAACTGACTCACACACAATGTAAAAGCAGCTGCATTTCACCCAAAATGGCCCCTGCAACAGGCAGGAACCTCACACAGCCACAAAAAGCTCAAAACCCAACTTTTACACTTTACACACACACAACACAGCTGACTCACACACAATGTAAAAGTAGCTGCACTTCACCTAAAATGGCCCCTGCAACAAAGCAAAGCACAGCCCAAAAAACTCAAAACCCAACTTTCACACTTTACACACAACACAACACAACACAACTGACTCACGCACACACACACACACACACAAAATGACACATACAGCTTTGTGAGATTTTGTGTGTTTGTGTAGTTAGAGTGAAACACTACAGAAACCCACCAAATCTCAGAAAGCTGCACAAATATTTCATTTTATTATTTTATTTTATTTATATTTTTTAGATCAAGGGTCTCCAACCTTAGTAACTTTAAAGTTTGTGGACTTCAACTCCCAGAGTTCCTCAGCCAGGAAAACTGGCTGAGGAACTCTGGGAGTTTAAGTCCACAAGCCTTATAGTTACTAAGGTTGGAGAGCCATTTTAGATAAAAGCAGCTAAATTTAAAACTTCCTTAACTTTAAATTGCTGTCTTAAAAAACCCAACTCCTTAAAAAAACACCAATTAACTATTTTTTAGTAGTTAACCTACCCAATTGGAGGCAGGCAGATTGAGCTGCTCACCGAGGAGATTGATTGCAGGCAGGCAGATTCAGTTGCTAGCTGATGCAACTGATTGCAGCAGCCAAAGCAAAGCAAATAAGCAGAAATTAAGTAAGTGGGGACAAGGTAATTGGGTGGGCATGGGTGGGGGCTGTTGTAAGAGGTTGTTAAAAAATGATTTTAAAAGCCTGTGATGATCAGAAAACTCATCTGGGATCACCAGAGGAAAAAAAAAGATTTTAAAAGGCTCCTCTGATGATCCCAGCTGAAGTTGCCTGATCGCAGTCCAGATCCTCTTAAAAAGATTGTTTTAACAACTTCTTTGGCCAAAGAGCTTGTAGAAAATATGTTTTTTAAAGATTCTGGTGATCAGGCAATTCAGCTGGGATTGCCAGAGGAGCTGAAGAGGTTGTTTAAAAAAAGGGTTTAAAGGGTTCTGATGATCCCAGCTGAGCCACGGGATCATCAAAGCCTTTTTTTTTTTACTTTTAAAGGCATTTTTTGGCTGAAGAAAAAATGCTTTTAAAAGTTAAAAAAAAACCTTTGATGATGGCACAGCTCAGCAGGGGTAGGGGGCGGGGCCAGGGTTTTTTGCTACCGGTTTTCTGAACCACCAGCTGCCATCACTACCGGATCAGGCAATCCGGTCCAAACTGGGAGCATTTCACCCCTGAATCTGATACCATCATTGGAAAAGAGATTGACCAATTTCTTTTCCAATGATGGGATGAATTTGTGGTTGTGGCCATCAATATGTATCTTAATAAATAATACTGTTTCTTGTTTATATATTCTAAAACAATTCCTAGTAAAGATATTTGAGGTTTCAACATGAGTTTTCCCTGTAATAAAAAAGCTCCAAAGGTTGACCTTTATAAATTTTATTTGGATATTTAATGATGAGTCCTTTTGTTTTTTAATTTTTTATTGGATTTTTATTTTTAAATATACATCAATATCAGTGAACAGTGTGGCTTCTGGGTATAATTCATTTTAATACAAACAACAACAACAACAACAACAACAACAATAACAACAACAACAGTTGTTACATTAATCAAATTTATATAATCCTAGTATTAGTCATCAATACATATTTGTTTTAGAGTTAGGTTTAGGGTTAGGAACTGAATGTTCCGTTTAGTCATTTCAATGTTCCATTTTAATTCCAATGATATTATTAAGTGTACATAGTAATACCATCTTTCAACCTCTAATCTTTTCATCTAATTATTAGTTATATTCTATTATATAAAAATTATATCTGCTAATATTCCCTCTATTTCTTATTTCTACCTCTATTCTAGCTTCTAATCAGGCCACAATTACTAATCCTAGTGTTTAGTAATGGTGTATTAGTAATACACATTAAGACATAGTCCTTCATTATTTGGTTGTTCATAGTCACAAATTGCCATTCAAGTACCAATCATCCAATTTTTTTAACATACCTAATAATATCAGCTTTCAACATCAAATCATTCCATCTATTGCTTTATATAAAGGTGTGTATTCTTATTTCTACCTCTATTCTAGTCATTATTATCTTTATCGCGTCTTCTTATCTTCTTGTTTGTTTGCTGATTTGTTTGCTATCTTTTCTTCCATTCTTTCTGCTGTCTCCTCTCTTTCCTGGACTCTTTGATCTTCATTATCAGTTGTAGGATATTTTCTATTTTCTCATTTATGTCTTGCAATAAGTCCTTATCTCTCTTTGATTCATTGTCATAGTATCCCATATGCTTTGAAACATCCACACCATTTCTTTTGAAATCTTACTCATTTCCCCTGATGGAGCATCTTGTCTTATTTTAGTAAGTCTCACTCTTATTCAATGGTCCAAAAACAATATATTCAAGTCCAATGATACTCCTCAGAAAGTTCAATACTCATAATTCTGTACATCTCAGGATTATTAATCCATTCCATTTAAGTAGTCCTGGCAGCTTCCACAAATCAAAAGTCACTTTACTTTACTTAAGAGTCTTCCTTATTCTCACAATAGAGTCACCACAGTCCTCCAGATGAATGTTGTTTATTTCTCTTATCAGGAATTTTCTCAGGCTTGGTATATTTTCCTTTCACCAGTAGATGGCACCTTCAACTTAGGTTTCAGCATTGTTTTAAGTCTGATAAACTGATTAATCCAATTTTAGTTCAATTTATGGAAACAAAGTTCACTATTCAAGTAGATGGTTCCAGCATCTTATAATGTCTTTCCAAAACAATGCCTACTCAGTTTAAAAATCCAATTTTCTATGTTTTAAAGGTTTTTAACTTTTCTCCCTTGAGTTTCTTTCTTTTGGGTCTAGGAATTTTTTCTCTATTCTCTATAGCGGTTGTTCTCTATAGTGGTTGTTCATCGCTTTAAGAAATAGTTCTAAGAGTATCTTTTCCTGGATATTCTTCTTCTTTTTTTCTTTTTAGCTCCAGTCACTGTTCGTCTACATCGCTCCTGCACATTTCTTTGTTTCCTCAGTTGTCCCAGCTTCATGGCAGCCATGATGGCTGCCTCTTCTCATTGTGGATAAGAGGGGGAAAACTTTGGATCAAGCAGGAGAGTTGCTGCTCTCTGTGACTTTCAGAATGCTCCTCTTTTCTTCACCATCCCTACAGGGTGGCTTTAGCTCCTTTTGGAGCCCTCCAACAAGAAGAACTTGGCGTGGGAGCACGGAGACTCGCTCCTCATGTCCAATCTCGCCACTATGTCAGCCAGAAGTCTCCAGGATTTTTTTAAAAGATATGATACAATGGTTCTGAGATAACATCTGCCAACTCCTTCAGAACTCTGGGATGTAATGAAGAGTCCTTTTAATACAGCTCATATAATACTACAGTTCAGGGCATGCTGAATTGTCCTCTTCGTTGGCATTTGACAATTTTCTGGGAATGCATGCACCAAAGGCATTTCTACTAAAGGGAAATAGTCCATTTTAACTGGACTACTAGAGGTGACAAAACATGAAGCACACTTTTGCACTTCGAACAAATATCAAAATAAATTATTTAGGATCAATCAGGAGGGATTGACTCAGTATTTTTTTGTATATCACAACTGAAATCACCTTGGTGCATAAGGTTCATCAACTCCTTGATCATTTTCTAGAAATTTTATCAGATGACTTGTTCTTTGTGATATGATATTATATTTTTATCTATGTTCTCTATTCTGTGTGAATCATTCAATAAACTTCCATAAATTAAATCCCTTTTTTCATACATTTAAATGAATCCCACATGTACTTCCATTGCACATTAATAATATAGCTATCATCACATAAATAAAATGTTATTGAATAAACTACTATTATTCAGTAATAGATAATTCTATTCTATTTATGGAATCAGAAAATAAATTACATGGTCAGTCTGAATATAGTTTTAGGGAATTTGAAGGAAGCAATAGTATAATTAAAATGCATACATTACAAGTAACTTACCCAAACATTTCCATCTTGGTGATATGGCTTCCAATTTCTCCCTGTATCACTGTAAAGCATTCGATACTGAGTTACCCAGTCAGAACTACTATATCTGCCTTGAGTAGCAATTGAGCTGATCTGTTTCCTATTGCCAAAATCAACTTGCAGCCACTGGTAATGGTTACTTTCTGATGGGCACCAGCCTCCAGCACCTACGGAAGTAAAGAAAAGATGATACTATTAAATTTCTAATATGATATTCATGGAAAGTGATTCTTTCCTGAGATATATCTAAGTGTACACTCATTAGAACTTTCCATGTTTCCATTTTCAGTATGTAACTGAAGTATTTCAGATGAACTTCAAAGCAGCATAAGTCAACAATGGTAGGGGCTTCTGCTTGGCGCCACCTTTCTCGCTGGGTGCTAATTTATGGCACTCCACACTGGATATGGTAAAAGCCGGTGTAAACAGCTACGAACAGCTGTTCCCAACTTAATTTTCCCTCTCTGGTTGAGAGAGCAGGGGAAAGAGCAGGGGGAGAGTGGTAGATTCTCCTAGGGGCTTTGTTTTTGTTATGCAAAGTCCCGAAAGGTCGAGTCCCATTGAATTCCTCCTATCTCCAGTATCCAGCGCGTCTCCGGCAAAAGCAGGAAAGAGGAAGGTGTCCAAGTTCTGCTAACAATTGGTTTCTTTTTGTGGATTTCTATAAGCAGACGGAAGAAGCATGAGTGAACAATTATTGGTTTGCAAGTATTGTTGATTTCCTGACTTCCTCCTTTTTTTAAAGAGAGAGGAAAAAAAATTCCCCTTTTTTTAAAATGGCGTTTGAGATTAACTGCAAATAGACCGATAGCCTTGCTGCGAAATCAAAACTGAATGGAGACTTCATCTTATTGTGTTGGATTGTGGATTGTTGGATTATATTACATTGTTTAAGTATTTCATAAGGGGATTTTCAGCAAGAACTTTGTCATGAAGGTTCTTTCAGAAGAATGGATTCGTGGCTTTATATAGGATTACACAGAAAGAATGTATTTAATTATTCAAAAATATGAACTGATAAAAAATGGGGACTTTTTGGATCAAGGCTTAGAGGAAATTAACCAGTGTGATCAGGACTTAAATGCAATGGAGGAGATACAAACAAAAGTGGATAAATATGAAGATATGATCGTGAATAAACAAGTTGATGTAAAGAAGTTTCCTTTAAATAGTTTGGATGAAATGTCAGAATTTGTGTTACAGGAGGCTGTCTCCCGAACCAAAAAAACTTACAGGCTTAATGCTTTTCAAGAATTCTCTCTTTGGACTGATGGAATATATGGTAGTAATTTGTGGATTTTTGGACATAAGGAATTATTAGGCAATATTGTGACTGATTAATTTGTTCTATTGATTTATATATTTTGTTACTGTTAATTGTTAATTATTTTTTTTCTTCTTTCTCCTGAAGGATTTGGTTATGTTAGGAGGAAGTCAGAGCTAGAGAGGGAAAATTGGTATAATAGTTTTGGGGGAAAATTTTCTTAGCATATGTTTGTTTTATTTTTAACTATACCTTGTGCTTCATCCTGGAAATCAGGGGGGAGGGGTTAGTGAAGGGAGGGGGGTTGGGGGGAAAGGGGGGGAAATTTTTTTTTTGGTAAAACATTTTGAATTAAAAAAAAAAACAATGGTAGGAAACAATGAATGCTCTGATAGAGAAGGAGAGATACTCTCAGAGTATCAATCTGTTTTGTTTGTTAGTTTATGTCAGTTCCTGAAAATGACTACCATAACTTTAATGGCATTCTCTGTGTTGTTAGTGTACTAAAGAAGAATGACAGAAGTTAGAGTTTCATTCCTGCTCCTTTACTGATAAGTGCACCACGGAGAAAGCTGTTTATAAATTGGAAACAGATATTTTTCTCACCCTAAGTCATACTGACAGCCTATGAAGTTGTGCATACTCTTTAAAATTTCCACATGAATGTGGTATATCACAGTGCTTTAGTAGCCATTGCAAGATCATAGGATTGTTTTTTCCTTCTACAATTAAATAATGTTAAAGAGCTTTGCTAAACTTCCTGTAAAGGACATTAGGTATTCATCAGCCTAACCTCATATGTACTTTAAATATATTATGAAAATATCTAGTTCTCTAGACAAGAATCTAATATTGGAAAATGACCAGGCTAGAAACAGATCATCCTGAAGAAAATTTATCTATGTGGTCATTCATTAAAAATAAGCAGCAACTTTATGGCATACAATTAGGCAATAAATCAAAACCTCTTATGGTCTATTAAAAAAGTAGTACCCGTAAAAAATAAGATATAAAATTTAGCAAATTCTTTTATCAAATGGCCTTTAGATCTCTTCAAGTACTTTTCATTATTATTCTTTGTCTAATAATTTATCAACTTTGGTCACTTTACAGACTTATTCTTTCTTTAAAAAATCTCACAAATATCATCTATGCAAACTTCCAGGGAAGAATGGCAGACTAAACATGTCTGTGTGGGAAGTGGAGCAGATAGTTGCATATATGAATAGGGGGCAAATAAGAAAATTGTTCATCTATAGATAAAGAGAGGATGCAAGATTGCCCAAACTATGCTCCATAATGAGGAAAGTGCAAGTTAGCAGTTTCTGGGGGTTGATGGTATAGAAACTCTTGCTTGAGCCAGGGGTTGGACTAGAAGATCTCCAACTCTGTTAGTCTGTTATTCTGAGGGAGATTCAGGAGGCAAGAGAATTCACCATACTTTTCAAAGGACACTAAATTTCTATTATCTTGGCAAGTCATTTTTGGATATTACAAATTAACTGCTTTAAAGAAGTTACTGTAGAAATCTACAAGGCTGGAAATACTGAGTGACAGCCTTCTACCCTTAATGAAGGAAAATGAAACTATTTCTGTATAAACTTTAAGAATGTAAAATAATCAAAATCAAAACAAGGTTTTCCCTACAGAAATGGGCTAAGGCTTAGAAAGTGTAATATTTGATTTTTAAATATTATGGTTTTGAATCTGACTTTAAAGAATGAATACCTTTTGTGGAAAATAAAATATTGGAGACATAACAAGGTAATAGCATTAAGGAACATTTATGAGGAATTGAATTAAGTCAATGTCAGCTATATTGTGTGTTCTTAGGAACAGCCAGTTCCCAACAAATCTTTTATTGAAAAAGATTTGCAAAAAAAAATTATCAGAGAAAAATATGAACCAAATTTGTCATTAGACATACAAAAATGGCTGAAGCTTTAAAAATTAAGAAATATAAATACCGATTCCAGAAATCAGTTGGTATGATTTCTCTTTTTAGACTTATAAAAAGAGCTTTTTAAAGTTTTGATGACATTCAAGACATCACTATTTATAATGATGAATGAATTAAATAGCAAAATTATTTTATACTAAATGAAGGAACATACTGTAAAGTCTGTTTATCTGATCAAGGATAAAATGCCCGGATTTGAGGTTGTTCTTTTGGATCTGCTGAGATCTGGATTGGAAAATGTTGTATACTGGATTACTTACAGTTAAAATAGTGTTTAAGCTTTTTCCCTACAGTCACTTTATGTATCCTGATAATATTTAAATTGGCTTTGTACTTAATTGTCCTTTCACTTAAAGTAAGAAATCCTGGTTTCTCTTTAAAGGAGAAATTGTCCCTCTTTGTCATATTAAAATTTCAGTCTTTTTTTTTTTATCTAAATAAGAATATTGAGACTATTTGTGCCTTCTAAATGTGAATTTGCTTGCAGTTGATTTGATATATGGAATGATAGCAATTAATATTATTCTTATTTTTAGGGCTCTGTTTGGACTTTTTGCTGACAGTGGATGGAAAAAGACATACCGTATATACTCGAGTATAAGCCGAGTTTTTCAGCACGTTTTTTGTGCTGAAAAACGTCCCCTCGGCTTATACTCGAGTCTACGTCTTCGGGAACCCCGCACAGGAGGGGGTACCGAACGGACTCCCATGGGAGGGACGGGGAGCGGGCCCGCCGAGGTCTCGCGGGATTTGTCGCCCCCAGGCCGGCCCCCATTCCCGTGTCTGGTGGGCGGACGGCGCAAACTTGGCGGACTGTGCATTGGCGCGGGGAAGCCCTGGTGGTGCAGTGAGAGGGCTGGGCAGGGGAGCCGCCAGCCTTCTCGGCTGAGGAGGAGGTTTCCCGACCGAGCTTCGCCGCCGCGAGCCACCCCAAAGGCCAGAAGAAAGGTCATTCCATCGAGTAATGGGCGAAGGCTCCTTCCTCTCCGCCTTACCCATGCTGTGCGAGCCCGGCTGGGCTGCAACCGCCGCCGCTCCTTCCTCAGCCTCCCGGGCTCGCGCTCTAGCAGCCGCCAAGCTCAGGCGGACTCGGCAGCTCCCCATCAGCACTCGCGCGGCGCGATTCGGGCAGGAGGAGTCGGGCTCGCTCTGTGGCGGTGGCGCCGCTGCCGCCGCCGCCACCACCGCCACGGAGCGAGCCCGACCTCCTGCCCGAATCGCGCCGCGGCGAGTGCTGATGGGGAGCTGCCGAGTCCGCCTGAGCTCGTTGCAGAGCGAGCCCCGGGAGGCTGAGGAAGGAGCGCGGCGGCGGGGTTGCAGCCCAGCCGGCTCGCATAGCATGGGTAAGGCGGGAGAGGAAGGAGCCTTCGCCCATTACTCGATGGAATGACCTCTTCTGGCCTTTGGGTGGTTTCGCGGCGGCGCAGAGCGCAGCGCCATCCCGCCCGCGACCCTCAAACTCGCGTTCCGCTTTCTGGTAAATTGGAGACGCCCCGGGTGAACAAACAATGCAGCAACTCAGAGCAAGCCGGCGATTGGCCAAGCTCAACCAGTAGAAAAAAAGGTTCTCCCCGTGTCGTCATTGTTGCTAGGCAGATGTTCAGGCGCAACGGGAGAGAGAAGAGGGGGGGAAAACCCTCCCTCCCTCAGCCGAGAAGGACTGCACCGCCAGGGCTTCCCCGCGCCAATGCATAGCCTGGCGGGAGTTACTGCAGCTCACCCGGCTCCCGCCCCAACTGGTGGTGTTGGGGCAGCAGCTGCCGCTTTCTAGCAAAAAGGTCGCTCGCCCAAAACTCCTCGCCTTCTCCTGGGAAGGGCTGGATGGCTAGCCGGGAAGGGTTGAATAAGCAAGCCAACCTCCCTCCCTCCCTCCCTCCTCTCCCCCGCAAGCGAAAGAGCGTTTTCCCGTTGGAAGAGAGAGAGAGAGAAAGGAGGGGCCGTTCCTCCCCTTCTTTCATTCTTTCTTCTCCCTCCGTGCTTCAGAAGCTGGGCGTGTGTGTGCGCGCCCTAGTCCCCTTCTGTTCCGTGGCGCTGGAAGAGAGAGAGAGAGAGAAAGGAGGGGCCGTTCCTCCCCTTCTTTCATTCTTTCTTCTCCCTCCGTGCTTCACCGTGCTGGGCGACCTGGAGCAGCTGCTCTTCAGCCAGATGCTCGGTGAGTCAGCCCGTCCCCTTCCTTCCCGTGGGGGTCTGCCTTGCTGGTGAAGGTTATTGGGGCTTTTGAGCAAGGGAGGAGGAGCGAGCACCGCCTTCGCGCTGGCATTCCGGGATTTCCTTTGTTTAGAGCTGGGAATCCTCCTTCCCCTTTTGCACTCCTCCCTCCTCCCTCTCTCTCTCTCTCTCTCTCACACACACACACACACACAGACATCTAAAGTCGATTGGCACAATGCTAAGCAAACACAGCAGTGGGACAAGGGTGAAGAGCTAGGAACCTGGCAGGTGAAAGGTTGAGCGACATGAAAGGCAAAGACCACAATTGTTTTAAGAAAGAAGCTTTAGCAGGAGGGGGATGGAGGGTGTTTTAAGTTTTGGCAAACAGCCAGGCCAACTGTATTGGAGAAGGTCACACAACTGGCCTTAACATTTTAGCTGCTGTCTTTTCCTCACACTTGGGTTTAATGATATTAGAGATCCTTATTGCCCTGCCAAAAAAAAAAAAGAGCCACCCCAACGTCTATGAAAATTAACCTTCTCTGCCAAGAGACACTGTGCAGGGTATTTTCACTATTGGTGTGCATACAGGCTTAGATTTGTGCTGGGTTCTTAGTGCTTAGAGCACTGTCCTTCAGAGCACCCTGGTCCCTTGGAAGCTAAAGGAGGACTCATTTTCATGCTTGCAGTTGTATTGTCAATTTCTGTGAGACAATGTTGTTGAAGTAACTCACTCACTCATTCATTCATTCATTCATTCATTCCTTGTGTGTCCAATCACACTTAGCCAATAAAAATTCTATTCTATTCTATTCTATTCATTCATTCATTCATTTTATTTTGTCAAATACATATTAAATAATTATATAAATATAAGCATGAATTGAATACATAAAAGGAATACAACTAAAGGGAACATTAGGACAGGGACGGTAGGCACGCTGGTGCTCTTATGCACGCCTTACAGACCTCTTAGGAATGGGGTGAGGTCAATACTAGATAGTCTTTGGTTAAGGCTTTGGGGATTTTGGGAAGAGACCAGAGTCAGGTAGCACATTCCAGGCATTAACAACTCTGTTACTGAAGTCACATTTTCTGCAATCTAGATTGGAGAGGTTCACTTTAAGTTTGAATCTATTGTGTTCTCGTGTATTGTTGTGGTTGAAGCTGAAGTAGTCATTGATAGGAAGTACATTGTAGCAGATAATTTTATGAGCTATGCTCAGGTCATACCAAAGGTGGCGTAGTTCTAAATTTTCTAAAGCTGGGAATCCTCCTTCCCCCTTTTGCACTTTTATTGTTTTTCGTTCAAATAAATATTCATGTTATTTTACTTGGCTCTATCTTTATTTTTTACATTGACCAGTAGCTGCCTCATTTCCCACCCTCGGCTTATACTCGAGTCAATAGTTTTTCCCAGTTTTTGTGGTAAAATTAGGTGCCTCGGCTTATATTCGGATCGGCTTATACTCGAGTATATACGGTAACTATTAGATTTTTCTATAGTTAATAGCTTAGTTATAGGATGAAGAATTTAATATTTGCTAATTAAGAGGAGGGAAGAGATAGTGAAATTATTTATGGTATTATGATGAGGATGGGAAGCATCTTAGAGTTTTTTTCTTCCTCTTTCTATGTTTTTTTTCTTTTTTGTTTTATTGCGTATTTTGTTCTCTTTTTCTTTTAAGTTTTTACTATTATAATTAAAACTTTTAATAAAGTTTTTTTTAAAAAAAGAAGAATATCAACTATTTTAATGATCATCAGGCAAAATTCAGTTGCAATTATATTGTGGTACTTGTCAGCCCGCACTTACTCTTTCCTTACATTGAACATATCTTTTCAATTTTGTATAGTAATCACATGTCGTTTATGATTTTAATTTAATCGTACTGAAAAGGACCATTATGAGTAAGAACCAAGCAACTTTATAGGCATTTAATGACATCATCTTAGTAACTGTCAAATTATAATCATTTTAAAGTTTGACCAAATTATCCACAACATCCCTTGTCAGAGTTTGCCGGCATGACAAAGACAGCTGATTGATTCTTTACTCTCTAATTAAGCCACTGTTTCAAATTAAGTGGGAGGGAATAACAGCACCCACATCTGTACTCTCCAAAGCACTATAGCGTTTATTAAAATATATAAGCTTCAAAAATTTCAACAGAGGCCACTAATAGTATATGTCCTATTGCCTGGTCAATGTTTTATATTCAGGTTACATCAGAAATGAAACTATCAACATTCTGTTTCGTGAAGCTATGTTGCCCATTCCAAGAAAATTGTCCCACAGAAAGCATGAGCAAACATTTCACTTATGGATTGGGATTAAGATATATGGGAATTTTTTTTGTCTGTCCTCCTTCCCAACAGCCTCATCTTCATATGCCACAAAAGATGGAGGGGCTTCACAAAACAGGTTAAGCTGAAATCTATAAAGTAAAAAATTCAAAATATTGAGCAGAAACATTCTGAGATGAATACAGAGATGAATACATTCATACAGAGGAATTATTGAGTCTGTCATTTGCACCTCTATAACTGTCTGGTTCGGTTCTGCAACCCAACAAGAAAAACACAGACTTCAGAGGATAATTAGAACTGCAGAAAAAACAATTGCTACCAACCTGCCTTCCATTGAGGACCTGTATACTGCACGAATCAAGAAGAGGGCCGTGAAAATATTTGCAGATCCCTCGCATCCTGGACATAAACTGTTTCAACTCCTACCCTCAAAACGACGCTATAGAGCACTGCACACCAGAACAACTAGACACAAGAACAGTTTTTTCCCGAAGGCCATCACTCTGCTAAACAAATAATTCCCTCAACACTGTCAGACTATTTACTGAATCTGCACTACTATTAATCGTTTCATAGTTCCCATCACCAATCTCTTTCCACTTATGACTGTATGACTATAACTTGTTGCTGGCAATCCTTATGATTTATATTGATATATTGACCATCAATTGTGTTGTAAACCTTGATGAACATATCTTTTCTTTTATGTACACTGAGAGCATATGCACCAAGACAAATTCTTTGTGTGTCCAATCACACTTGGCCAATAAAATTCTATTCTATTCTATTCTATTCTATTCTTCCTCTCTTTAGTGGTATAGTAATAGTGGTTAGGTGAAAAACTGGTTTTATCAGGAATAGCTTGATAACTTGATAAATGCAAGAAGCATTGTAAACAAACTGCCTGAATTTTTCATCTTGTTAAATACTGGTACATTTGACATTATATTTGTATGCAAAACATGGCTGAACTCATCCCTCCCTGACTCCATTATTTTAGACAAAGAGTATCATGTTTTTCAGTTAGATCGTGAAACCCGCAAAGGAGGTGGAATGGCTATCTTTTACAAAAAGTCACTGAATCTAAAAAATGAATAAGTTGCACATAAACTTTCTCTTCCTGAAACTATTGTATGCAAACTGTCCCTTAACATCACACTTCACTTCTTGCTATGCTACAGAGCCCCTGACTACGACATCACACATGCGAACATGTTAACCACACTACTAACATGGGCTACCTCTTGCCCATATCCTCTCATCTTCCTGGGTGACCTCAATCTACCTCTTATTAACTGGATAACAAACGAATGTACAACTGAACCCATCCATACTAATCTGTACAATGCTGTTACAAATCTAGATCTTGATCAACTAGTAACTAACAATACAAGACTCAACAATGCCTTGACCTCATCTTCTGCAACAACACAAACTCAATTTATGGACTACAAATAAAAGAACCCTTTTCCAACAGTGACCACAGCATGATAGACTTTTGTCTCAATATACGCCCTTACAAAAATCTTCATAATAATGGTATTCCTAACTACAATTTCAAAAAAGCCAACTATGACCTTATAAACATTGACTTCTCATCTCTTGATTGGCAAAATCTATTCTCAACCTGTATCCAGCTGAATACCACTACAGAGTTTTCCTACTTGAAGTCAATAGAGTCATTAAACTATACATACCACAAACCACCACCAAAATCAGAAAAAAAAACCAAATTACCCATATCAATAAAAAAGTTCCAATCCAAAAAAAAAATCCATCTAGCGAAGAAACAAAACTGGCTATGTAGCCAACTTCAGAAACCGCTACAAAAATATATGCAACCAAATAAAAGTTGAATACACCACCACACCAAACAAGAAGAAGACCTTCTGCGCACAAAATCCAATCGTGCTTTTTATAATTTTGTAAACGACAAACTTAAAGACTCGAGATCCATCCCACTCCTAAAAGGATCTAATGGTAAATAATGTAATGTAATGTAATGTAATGATGAAACAATTAAAGCAAACCTCTTTAACACATTCTTCGGCTCAGTCTTTAACAGTAATGGCTCATACCCAACATTCCCCGGTCATACCAATAATAAATACAACAACCTAACACAAATAGATTTCACATAAACTTCGCAAACTGAAACCATTTCTATCTATTGGACCTGATGGTCATCCCTATCTTCAAAAAAGGAGGCCCCAGCCTAGTTGAAAATTACAGCCCAATCTCTTTATGCTGCGTCACCTGCAAAGTAATGGAATCAATCATCAACCAATCCATTAACCTCCACCTAGAAACAAACAACCTACTCTCTAATAAACAATTTGGTTTCAGAAAAAAATTATCCTGTAATTTACAACTTTTTCATTGCAAAAACATATGGACTACAAATCTTGATCAGGGCAAAGCAATAGATGCAATTTACATAGACTTCTGTAAAGCGTTTAACTCAGTGGTACATGACAAACTTCTCCTAAAACTAAAATCCTACGGCATCTCCGGACCCCTCCACAATTGGACAGCATTCCTGTAAAACGGACAACAAGTGGTCAAAATAGGCAGTGCCCTATTAAATCCTGTTCCTGTCAATAGCGGCATTCCCCAAGGCAGCGTTCCTGGACCAACACTCTTCATATTATACATTAATGATCTCTGTGACCATATTATAAGTAATTGTGTTCTCTTCACTGATGATGTTAAACTATTTAACACTACCAACAATACAGCTACCCTTCAAAAAGACCTTGATTTTGTATTGGAATGGTCAAAAACTTGGCAACTCCAAATATCAAACAGCAAATGCTCTGTCTTACACATTGGAAAAAAGAATCTGAACACTAAATACAAGCTTGATGGACATTACCTTGTAGATGACTCTTACCCCATTAAAGATCTTGGAGTTTTCATATCAAATGATATAAGTACCAAAGCCCACTGCAACTACATCGCAAAAAAAGGCTTTAAGAGTTGTAAACTTAATCTTGCGTAGCTTCGTCTCCAGAAACACTACACTACTAACCAGAGCATATAAAACATTTGCTAGACCAATTCTTAAATACAGCTCACCTGTCTGGAACCCATACCTCATTTCGGACATTAATACAATTGAGCATGTCCAGAAATATTTTACAAGAAGAGTTCTCCACTCCTCTAAATACAACAAAATACCTTATGCCACCAGACTTGAAATCCTGGGTTTAGAAAATTTAGAACTCCGCTGCCTTCGACATGACCTGAGTTTAATTCAAGAATCATCTGTTATAATATCCTTCCTGTTGAAGACTACTTCAGCTTCAATCACAACAATACTCGAGCACACAGTAAATGTAAGCTTAATGTGAACCGCTCCAATCTTGATTGCAGAAAATATGACTTCAGTAACAGAGTTGTTAATGCCTGGAATGCACTACCAGACTCTGTGGTCTCTTCCCAAAATCCCCAAAGCTTTAACCTAAAACTATCTACTATTGAACTCACCCCATTCCTAAGAGGTCTGTAAGGGGTGTGCATAAGAGCACCAACGTGCCTACCGTTCCTGTCCTATTGTTTCCATTCATTATATCCAATTCGTATAGTTATTTCATGCTTATGCTTATATATATGCTTATACATTGTATAGTTATTTCATGCTTATGCTTATAATACTGTTGTGACAAATAATATAAATAAAAATAAAATAAATAAACTTTTCAGCAATTAATTCAATTCAATTTACTGTGGTCAAATATCAGTATGGATAATGAACAAATATCATTTAAGAGAAAACTAAAATACAATTGTAATATAACCTTACTAACATCTGGTGACAGAGATTCAGGATATGGCCTTTATTAAATTATAATGTAAACACTATAATTATATTAAATATGGTAACATTAACAAAGTAAAGGTATATGTTTGTTGACATTCTTAGTCATCCAGCTCATGGTTGTCCCAAGGGGCTTTTTAAAAAGGCAACTGGACTTTCTTTGTTTTTTCTCTTTAAGACTTTAAACTTTTCACCCAAAAGGAATCTTCAATTCCAACTAAATGGTGGGGAATGGAAGGACTTTTTGCTAAAAATCAGATGACTGCAAGGAGTAGAAATCCTTTCATTGCCCACCATTAAGTCAGAACTAAAAATGCTTCTTGGATTAGAAGAAAACATATTCAAGAGAAAAATGAATATAAAGTCCAGTTGTCTTTTGAAAAAGTACCTTTGAGACAAAGTAAAGATATGTAAAATTATTATTATTAGTGGAGTAAAAATATTTATATTGGCCCAGAAGGTACTGGATCTTCTCTGCTACTGTACAAAATCTAGGTACATGTGCTGTAACAAGGGCTATTTGTCTATGAGCCTGGCAGGCACAGTGGTGGCAAGAGTATGAAAACGGGAAGCCCTTAACTGCTGCTTTCTCACTACCCACCCTGACTGCCACCACTTCCGTTCCTGGCTTCTTCTGCTCAGTGCCATGGCAGTGCAGGGGTAGTGGAAGTGTGGAAATGGGAAGACCCTGTATGCTACCACCTTCCTACTACCTGCCCCAATATGCTCTGCATTATGCCCATCCTCTCACTTGCCCTCCAGCTGCCACGAGTTGTCCCTACAGCAAGTAGGCCATATGCAGTTGTCCTGCAGTGACTTGGTGGTGGTGATTTGGCAGAGGTGAGTTGATAGTGAGGAATTATCCTAGACCCATCTGTACAGCTGCTCTGATGAATTTAGGTTCACCTTTCAAGAGGTGAGAGGGCACAACTAGAGTGCCATAAAAAAAAGCAGAGAGAGAGACTTAGCCTGAAAGAGCCTGAAAGAGGTAAGTATGTCTGGAACATAATATCCTTCGTTGGATTAGAAAAAAATAAGGATGATATTGGCAAATCTTTGTCCAATAATAGCAGAATATTCACAGCAGTGGTGGGTTTCAATTTTTTTTACTACCAGTTCTGTGGGCGTGGCTTGGAGGGCGTGGCAGGGGAAGGATACTGTAAAATCTCCATTCCCTCCCCAATCCAGGGGAAGGTTACTGCAAAATCCCCATTTCCTCCCAATCAGCTGGGACTTGGGAGGTAGAGAATAGATGGGGGTGGGGCCAGTCATAATTTTTACTACCGGTTCTCCGAACTACTCAAAATTTCCACTACCGGTTCTCCAGAAGTGGTCAGAACCTGCTGAAACCCACCTCTGATTCATGGGGTTTTTCCTCAAGCCAGTGGTATGCATGATTACTCCTAAACATCATATTTATTCTAATTTTTTAATTTTTATTTATTTTATATTATTACATTTACTTAATGCTTAATAAACATCATGTTGTCTGGGTTATTTTGTTTGCTTACCAATACAGTTTTTATTCCTAATCTTTACCCCTTTTTTCAGCCATTGATAAAATAAATTCTATGTTTGAAAGTATTCTGTATTTTCTTTCTGTTTGATCTTCAATGTAACAGTCTAGTATTGTCTTAATTATCTCTTCATCTAGTGATATTTCTTCATTTTTCCAATGCTGAGAAAATACAATCCTCACTGCTGTTAATATATGTAATATTAAATATATACTTTATTTATTGAATTCTTCTGGTACTATACCTAATTAAAAAAGGTTTAAGACCTACATGTTTCCTGACATCTTTTCTAACTATATGTGTATCCCCCCCTTTTTTTTTTTTGCTTTAACACAAGTCCACCACAGATGGTAATATGTGCCAAATTTTTTGTTACATTTCCAACATTTACTAGACATATTTTTGAACATTTTGGCTAACATGGCAGGTGGTAGATGCCATCTATAAAACATTTATATAAGTTTTCTTTATAAGAAGTTGCCATTGTTAACTTATTGTTTTTTTCCCATATATTTTGCCATTTCTCTAGTTTTATATTATGTCCAAAGTTTTTTGCCCACCGTATTGTTGTTTCTTTTACTTGTTCATCTTCCATTTTCAAACTTAATAGAAAGTTATATAGTTTCTTAATCATTTTTAATCATGGAGTTCAACAATATCTGGTCAAAGATTGTCTGTTTTTTATAAAAGCCATACATTTTTGCATCTTTATCATATCTAGGTTGTATTTGCAGTTGAGGGCACCATGATAACTCAATACCCTGGTCTTTGAGCTCGTTTAGATTTTAGTTTCCCTTCAAAATATCTTTATACTTAACACTGTATTTATGAATGTACCTACTTTTATTTTAAATAAATAAATAATAACAACCAATTAATCAAAAGTGGCAACTTTTCACTAGCAATGCAAGCTTTACAAAAGTTCCTTTTCTTTTCAAATCAATTTTACAATAATACCTTTTCATTGTTAGTGGATAAATCTTCTTTTAACATTTTCTAAATTTATACAGACTTTAAATCAGGAGATGGCTTAACTTTTTTATGTCATGGACTCTTTTGAGAGCCCACTGAAATCTATACAGTATATCCCAATTATACGCAAATAAAATTATTAAAATATTAAAAATAATAGCAAATATATATATAAGAATAAAGTTGCAACTTTTTTCAATCCAAAATATTTTCCCATTAAAACCTGTTCATAGATGCTCAAGGTTAAAAATTCCCGCTATCAATTAAACATTGACTTTATCCATCAGTTGCTACTTTATTTATCTGGGTAATTCTGTTCATAATTTAAAATAATAAAAAAAATGTCTTCTAACTGCATTTTTATCCCAATCACCAATTTATGTACATATATGTCAAATCAATTATCTGTTGATCCTGATCAATAAAGCAAAATATGGCAATATCTGTTGCTATATGCCATTACTATTGCCATATCTGTCACTAAGATGCACATGACCTCTTAGTAGCATTTGAAATAACTAAATCATAAGAAGAGACATCTCCCTAAAAAAGAGTTCCCACTAGCAGAAGTCTATTTAGTAACTTTGTAATTTTGACTGACAGATAATAGTCAGTTGTATCTTCACCATCTGTGTTGTTGCTGCTTACAAATGAAAACATGGAAAGAAGAAGAAAAAATATTATGCAGTCTCACAACAAAAAAGAAACTACATTCTGTAAAAAGTTTAAAATGCCACATGCAAGAAGTTTCTATCAAGAAATTTATTGTAGACAGATTTCTAGAAAGACCAGTAATCTAAAATGTTTCTACAGGAGCTAATTTTGGCAGCAGGGACTTGAATAAATTGTGTACTTACCATAGTGAGACTATAAAAACTGACAGGAACATTAGGTGAATTTGTATGCGTGATCTTTAAACAGTTATTAGCAAAGATTAGAATGAAGACATAGTTTGCTCTGCTATCCTTTTGTTATGAGTAGATTCACAGGAATGCCTTTCTGATAACTTCTAATAGTTAACAATTCCCAAGAGAACACATTATCAAATAAAAATGCAGGTAGATGTAGAAAAAAAAGGTATATATCTATATATTGCCTCATCAACCCTCAAGACCAGTTACCAAGGCTCGATGGAGAAGTAGCATCAGATAGTATGCTGGAGGATGCCAACAGAGCCTCATGGCAATCCCTGCTATCACCATAACTCAAACAGTGTACCGATATACACTGTAATTATAGAGATGTGTGGCTAAATGATCAAAAGAAACAGCACTACATACCCCCACCTCTTGTAAAATAAGATTAGAGCCAAAGATCAAGGCAACCTGGAAAGAGAGTCAACTGGTGGAATTACAGAAGAGTATGAAAATTAGTTATAAAACTCAATTACTGGAAAAATACAGTACAAAGAAGCCTGACTTCATCTGAAGCCCTACAGACTGATAAACATATTCTCACAGCACTGTGATCAAGCTAAGGCGATAAACTAGAGAAGCAGAAGCCAAGAAGATAAATGTTCTTCTCTTTAAAAAAAACTTCCAAAACATATTTCCAACTGCAATGCTTCAACCCATCAACAGCCAAAACTGAACACTACTGGAAGAACATATGGCAGAAAAAGAAAACACAGAATGCCTGTTCAAATTTATTTATTTATTTATTTATTTATTTACACAGTATATATAAGCATAAGCATGAAATAATTATACAATATATAATCATATATATGAGTATGAGTATCTAATAACTATATTAATTGGATATAACGAAAGGAAACAATAGGACAGGAACGGTAGGCACATTTGTGCTCTTATGCATGCCCCTTACAGACTCTTAGGAATGGGGTGAGGTCAATGGTAGATAGTTTTTGGTTGAAGCTTTGGGGATTTTGGGAAGAGACCACAGAGTTAGGTAGTGTATTCCAAGCATTAACAACTCCGTTACTGAAGTAATATTTTCTGCAATCAAGATTGGAGCAGTTAACATTAAGCTTAAATCTATTGTGTGCTCATGTATTGTGGAAATTGAAACTGAAGTAGTCTTCGACAGGAAGGACATTGTAATAGATGATTCTATGAGTTAAACTCAGGTCATGTCGAAGGCGGCTTAGTTCTAAATTTTCTAAACCCAGGATTTCAAGTCTGGTGGCATAAGGTATTTTGTTGTATTCGGAGGAGTGGAGAACTCTTCTTGTAAAATATTTCTGGACACGTTCAATTGTATTGATGTCAGAAATGTGGTATGGGTTCCAAACAGTTGAGCTGTATTCAAGAATTGGTCTAGCAAATGTTTTATATGCTCTGGTTAGTAGTGTAGTGTTTTTGGAGAAAAATTGCTGCAGGGTCTGAGAGTAGACTACAGCAGTTATCCAGAACAGAAACCAGTCACCATCGTAGTATCAGAAATTTAACAGTAGATGTAGAAAAAAGGTATATATATATATTGCCTCATCAACCCTCAAGACCAGTTACCAAGGCTCGATGGAGAAGTAGCATCAGATAGTATGCTGGAGGATGCCAACAGAGCCTCATGGCAATCCCTACTATCACCATAACTCAAACAGTGTACCGATATACACTGTAATTATAGAGATGTGTGGCTAAATGATCAAAAGAAACAACACTACATACCCCCACCTCTTGTAAAATAAGATTAGAGCCAAAGATCAAGGCAACCTGGAAAGAGAGTCAACTGGTGGAATTACAGAAGAGTATGAAAATTAGTTATAAAACTCAATTACTGGAAAAATACAGTACAAAGAAGCCTGACTTCATCTGAAGCCCTACAGACTGATAAACATATTCTCACAGCACTGTGATCAAGCTAAGGCGATAAACTAGAGAAGCAGAAGCCAAGAAGATAAATGTTCTTCTCTTTAAAAAAAACTTCCAAAACATATTTCCAACTGCAATGCTTCAACCCATCAACAGCCAAAACTGAACACTACTGGAAGAACATATGGCAGAAAAAGAAAACACAGAATGCCTGTTCAAATTTATTTATTTATTTATTTATTTATTTATTTATTTATTTATTTATTTATTTACACAGTATATATAAGCATAAGCATGAAATAATTATACAATATATAATCATATATATGAGTATGAGTATCTAATAACTATATTAATTGGATATAACGAAAGGAAACAATAGGACAGGAATGGTAGGCACATTTGTGCTCTTATGCATGCCCCTTACAGACTCTTAGGAATGGGGTGAGGTCAATGGTAGATAGTTTTTGGTTGAAGCTTTGGGGATTTTGGGAAGAGACCACAGAGTCAGGTAGTGTATTCCAAGCATTAACAACTCTGTTACTGAAGTCATATTTTCTGCAATCAAGATTGGAGCGGTTAACATTAAGCTTAAATCTATTGTGTGCACGTGTATTGTTGCAATTGAAGCTGAAGTAGTCTTCGACAGGAAGGACATTGTAATAGATGATTCTATGAGTTAAACTCAGGTCATGTCGAAGGCGGCGTAGTTCTAAATTTTCTAAACCCAGGATTTCAAGTCTGGTGGCATAAGGTATTTTGTTGTATTCGGAGGAGTGGAGAACTCTTCTTGTAAAATATTTCTGGACACGTTCAATTGTATTGATGTCAGAAATGTGGTATGGGTTCCAAACAGTTGAGCTGTATTCAAGAATTGGTCTAGCAAATGTTTTATATGCTCTGGTTAGTAGTGTAGTGTTTTTGGAGAAAAATTGCTGCAGGGTCTGAGAGTAGACTACAGCAGTTATCCAGAACAGAAACCAGTCACCATCGTAGTATCAGAAATTTAACAGTAGCTGAAGAATTAGACAGTATGTGACCTATACAAGATCTACTAGATAAAGAAACTATTAGCAATGCATGAATGTCTAGTAGCAGACTTCACCAGACAGGCTATATAAGGAAGGACAATGCTGATCATGAAAAACCTCTCCCCCCACAAGGGAAAAGAACCATCCAAGTACAACCAATGATTGACTGTAGGAAAGCCTATGCTCTACTGCTACAAACATGTAGCATTCATACAAACATGTGAATTGTATGGCATTATACAAAGTCAACACAATGCTAGAATCCTTCCTCAAGAATTCAGTGGGATTGTGGAACTCAACTAAAGATGACACACACAAGTGACCATCAAGGATAGCATTTACCAAGGAATTCACTATCCACACTACTATTCTACAAAGATTTCAACCTCCTTGGCCAAATAATCACATGGACTGATTCTTGATAAGGATACAAGTTCAAAAGTAGAACTACCATTAGCCACCTCCCTTGAACTCAGTCTCCTACATCTACAGACCAGTTATATCTCACAACCACTTGAGAACCATGATGAGGAGGCAAGGAAGCCAACAACATCCAAGTACCATCAAGGGATCAAACAGGTCCTGAAGAGCCAGCTCAATAGAAAGAACAAGATCCATGGCATCAATACATATGTCCTGCCAGTCATTAGATATCCTGCCTGTATAGTGAGCTGTCAAAAGGAGGATGTTGAAATTGTCGATGTGTAGACAATGCATGGAGATTTCCATCCCAAACCCAACACCCAGAGACATTGCATTATCTAGAAAGATGGCAGGCAGAATCTAGCGAATGGCAAAACCAGTATCCAAAATGAGCTGGTGAAAGAATGCCTGAAGCTGCAGGAGACATGGGAGGAAGATCAAGCAGACATGGGAGGAAGATCAAGCAGAGGAAGAACCATGGCAAGGCTAATTTATGCATGAGTTATATTACTGACAAATAGCTGATATTGCCAGACATTGGTACATCCTAGAAGTAGCTAGAAAAGGCTGGACTAAAAGAGAGCACTGAGGCATTAATCAAATAGCACAAGGACTGGCACTAGCACCAGATCCATTGAAGCAGAGATCTAAAACATAGCTAGGACCAAGATACAAACTACATAGAGAGGACTCGGAGACAATACAGAAATCCTACCCCCCGGTTATGGCAGTTGCTAGTGAGCTTTGAAGAAAGCTAAGATGGGCAGCTGACATATTTAGTCTCTAGACTAAATGAGGATGGAAAGTTTGGTAACAAAGTGTACTTAAACATTTTTGAAATAGAAAAACCTCAGTTGTATAGGTGAACAGTTTTTACATCTCAAACATGTACCTTTAACATAAGTCTTTACATAATAGGAAAAAAGTAATGATCATTCTGCTTTAACTTAAAGTGAGTCCATTTATAAAACAAATAACATGCAAGTGGCCTGTAAAATTTAGTTTAACTCTTTGTTCCCTTGATAAAACTATTCCAAATGGTTTCCAATATATTTTTTTTACCAAATTTTGCCCAATTAGGTCACATGACTTATAAATATTCATGTCATTGAAAACACTAGACAGTTTAACAATGCCACGAAGTTGAAAGACCTTCTCAGTTGTCTTCTCTTTTGAGCTCTGTATCAGAATAATATCTTCTGCTCATTCTCAGAAATTTCTCTTACTTTTTTCACAGCTTTTTAAAGGATAATGCAATCTGCCAGAGACATTTCATTGTTACCTCCTTTCCCTATAGAAATTTGTTATTGATAAATTCTTTAGAAAATTATACCTTATTGTTGATACTACCTCTTAAATTTTCTGTTACTTTTCCATTATCACTTTGACGTTATTATTCCCACCCATGATTAGCTATTTGGATTTTACTACATATGTTTCTTGCCACAAAACTGGCACTACCAACTCAATTGCTAGTCTTTTCTTCTTCTTTATAGTAACGCTTCCCCACCCCCTTGCAATTTCCTTTATGTTTCACTCCTGCAAAGGAGTGAAACATTGGACACATGAAGGCATTCATATTGTCCCCACTTGCTTGGAATTTCAATAAGAGAATTTTCTCCATTTCTATTACAAGCTTTAGTATCTCAAACTTATATGTCATGATGCATCATCAAAATGTTTTATTATTGCTACCTTCATTATTAAAATTCACAATACTTTATTGTTTAATTAATGCTTTGATGCGGTTCTACTAAAAGTTCTTCTAAATGACTGAACGATTTAATTTTATTGTTTTGTTAGTTAGAAGGCATATTATTATGATGTTCTGAATGTCTGGACATTGCAAGGTATGTTATGTTTGAATAAGAAAATATATTTATTTTTTATAGAAGGTCTAGACGTGCTTACCTGTTGCCTCTTAGGTTTTTTGGATGTATTCTTCCTGTGGCCTCCTTCCTCTTGGTTAACAGAAATTTGATTTAATTAGGATTTCTTCAAATGGAATTGATAAAGTTAGTCTTTGGTTCTATCAGAAGTAATATTCAAATTTATTGTATTTCAACTGTCTGTTATTTTTGACAGAATCTTTTAATGTTTATTATTTCATTCTGCTTCCTCTTGGTTTGTTAGAAGTCCATTTAGATTTCTGGAGTATCTTCTTATTCCTATCATCATTTTAAAAAAAATATGGAGTCTATAATGGTAGATATTTTTATTTTTTCTTGGGAGTTTTATCTTCAAAAAGTTCTGTAATGATTTTTATAACTTCAGCTAACTTACTTTCTCTAATTCTAACTCACTAATTCATTATTACTTCACTAAGTTTCATATGAAGCAATTATATTTTAAATATTATGTCATAGTAGTATGGCTTATTTTAATTTTGAAGCTTATGATACGAATAAACAAACAAACATATGAATCAATGATCCCTGTTTCCCTCAAAATAAGACACCCATTGATAACAAGCCCAGGGCTTTTGAGAGCATGGCAATAAGGCCAAGCACTTATTTCAGGGTTCAAAAAAATTTAACACAGGGTCTTTTTTGGGGGGAAACACGGTAATTCTCTACTTATTGTAATCACAAAACTTTTTGTGGTTAACATTTTGTGGTTAACATTTTCACTATCTAAATTTTACCACGTGTCTTCCCCAAAACTGTCTCTGAAGTTTACCTTCTAAGATGTTAACTTAAAAATATAGATAAATATTTATTTTTTTTATTTATTTTTCAGATTTATATACCGCCCTATCTCCCTAAGGACTCAGGGCGGTTCACAGGCAATTAAAAGCAAACATATAAATACAATTTAAAATAACACATAAAAAACTTATTCAATAGCCAAATTATTAAAACAATATAAATACTAAAAACCCCATTAAAACCAATAAATTTAAAAAACTAACCCAGCCCCGCGCAAATAAATAGGTGTGTTTTGAGCTCGCGACGAAAGGTTCGGAGGTCCGGAAGTTGACGAAGTCCTGGAGGGAGTTCGTTCCAGAGGGTGGGAGCCCCCACAGAGAAGGCCCTTCCCCTGGGCGTCGCCAGACGGCACTGCCTAGCCGACGGCACCCTGAGGAGTCCCTCTCTGTGGGAGCAGACGGGTTGGTGAGAGGTATTCAGTAGCAGCAGGCAGTCCCGTAAGTAACCCGGCCCTATGCCATGGAGCGCTTTATTTATTTTTATTTTTTTTATTAATTTTTTTATTATTTTTTTTGCAACAAACAAACAAAAAGAAAATACATTATTACACCCTTGTGCTATACATAAAAGGAAGATTTGGGTCTTCGGATATATCCTCATGATTGCCAAAATCCACGTTCTCGAGGTACAGGTACTGAAGCGTCCAATGTTCCAAGCGCAAAGTCCACAAATGGTTTCCAAGTCTTCCAGAAAATATCTTCTTTATACACACCACTTCTAATTTTAATATCACATGTCATTTTATCATTTAAAGCTAATTTCCACATTTCAGAATTCCACTCTTCTATTCTAAAAATCACATCCAGTTTCCAATATCTAGCTATTATAATTCTACCTATTATAATCATAATTCTAATCAATTCTTTTTCATATTTTGTTAATTCTATTTCCTTAATTACCAACAATAATATAGTTTCCACTCTCAATGTTATTACTTTCCCCATCATTTCAAATATCATTTTCTCCAATTGTTGCCAAAACTTTTAACCTTATCACAATTATACCACATATGTTCATAAGTCCCCAATTCCATCTCACATCTCCAACATTTTTACTAATTTTTATCCATTTGTGACAATCTTACTGGAGTCAAATACCATTTCAAACAACTTTATAATTGTGCTCTTTAATCCTTATAGATAAAGTTCTCATAATTCTACTCTTCCAATTCACATTCCAATCTGATTCTGGTATTTCAATATTAAGATCTTTTTCCCAATTTGTCCTCATCACTCTTTGTAATTTTTCATCAGAATTTATAATCTTATAAACCCTACTAACGAGTCCCTTTAGCCCAATTTCATCTTTCATAATCCGAGATACTAAATATTCAAATTCAGTTTCACATCTATTTATCGAATAATTTTCCTTAGTTTTTGTCCATTTTTCTATCTGTATTTTTCAAACCAACTTAACCCTAATTTTTCAATAATTTCTTTATTCCTCCTTTCATTTCCATAACTTTTATCCAATCTCTAATAATTTCTATATTTTCCTCTTTAATCACTTCATTACGCTTATATTATTTTAATCGCCAAATTCCAATTGTCTCCCCAAAAGATTATATCCGAATTAAAATTTTAACAAATTTATTCCACATTTTTACTTAATCCTTTAACCAATAACTTCTACTTACACATTTTAAATTTGCTTTATCTAAAACCACCTTGATCCAAATTTTCTATATCCTTAACTCTAAATCTCTCCAATAATTATCTTCACCTTTAAGTATTTTTACCACTATCCGGATACCATACTACAGTAATAATTAAATAATTTGGGGATTCCTAATCCACCTTCCTTTTGATTTTGATACCACATTTTCTTCACTAATCTGGGTCTTTTGCTACCATTGCAAAATTTATCCAGTTTTTTCTGATATCCTTCAATATCTTTCTCTGTCAGATTTAGTGGTAGCATCTCGAATAAAAAGTTGAACTTGGGCAGCAGCATCATCTTACACATTGCAATTCTACCAAACCAAGACAACTTTAAAATTTTATATTTATCTATCTTCTTCTCAATTTCGTTAATCACCACATCATAATTAAGTTTTTTCAATTCTTTAACCTTAAGTGAAAGCACTATACCCAAATATTTCAATGTGTTTTTAATCCTTATCCCAAATTGCTCTTGCATATTCTCAGACTCATTACCATTACTATCCATCAATAATTCTGACTTTGACCAATTTACTTTCAATCCTGTCATTTCTTCAAATTCTATCAAATGCTTATATATCTTTTTCAAATCTTTCTCTACATTTTTCAAAATAATTAAAGTATCATCCGCATACACATTTATCTTATACCCCTTATATCCTTCTAGTTCTTCATCTTTTTCTATCATTTTTGTCAATATTTCCATAGCCAATAAAAATAATGTTGGGGACAGGGGACATCCTTGTCTCGTACCAGCTTCTAAATTTATCTCTTCAGTTAATATTCCATTCACCTTCAAATAGCAGAGCTATTTAGAAAAGTATGTGGTGAAAATTGATCAAACATATAAGGAATTGATGGAAGAAGATATAACACAAGATGAGATTAATGGAATAATACAAAAATTAAAATTAGGGAAAGCTCCAGGTGAGGATGGATTACCTGTTGAGTTTTATAAAGAATTTAAAGAATTAATAATACCAAGACTGCAAAAATTATTCAATGGAATATTACATGGTAAGTACCTTCTTATGGAATAGAACGGTGATATCCCTAATTCTAAACCAGATAAAGATTTAGAAAGGATTGAGTCCTATCGGCCCTTTTCTTTAATTAATCAGGATGCAAAGATATTTACTGCTATTATAAGTAATAGATTAAATAGATTTATAGATAGATATATAAGTTATAATCAAGTAGGCTTTGTGAAGGGTAGATACATGAGTGATATTGTTAGAAGAGTATTAAATATTATAGATGTAGCTGAATATAATGGTGATAAAATTGGTATAGTATCATTGCGCCCGATGGAGCTGGGCCGAATTCATGCCAGCTGGAATTAGGCCGAATTCACGCTGCTGGAGCCAGGACGGGATCGCCGAGGTCTCACGCTGCTGGAGCCTGGCCGAGATCGCCGCTGGAGCAGGGCTGAAGTCAGGGCCGGAGCCCGCAACAAACAGCAGGCCTCCCTCGCCTCCCTCGCGTCCTCACACCCTAAAGATGGCCGCCCTCTTCCGGACCGCCGCTCCTTTCCTCGGCCCGTTCTCGGCTGCCGCATATCCGAGAGGATCCAGAGACCTCTCCAGCGACAGCCAAGCAGATAATACAGCACGCCAAGGGACCGGAGGAGCCTGGTGAGTCAGCCCGAGACCACCATTCGGGGAAAAGCCGCCACCGCCGATTCGAGCTCTTCTAAACAACCGCCATCCTCGCGCATGCGCAGAGCCATATCAATTGTATGTCTTCTCTCTTCTCCCTTCCTGGAAGTCATGAAAATTTTGTTTGATTTCTGATATTAGAGGGAATGCAATGGGTTATGGGGAGTAGTTTTGTGTTTTGATAACTAAGTCAGTGCAGAGATCCTAATTCCAAGGGAAAAAAGAATCTGAACCTTTACTCTAGATTTTTTTTACACAATCATTATTATTTTAAATTAAGCTTGGATCTTATTTTTAACTCATGGTCTCACTTTCTAGATAATATTTTTGGAACTTGCAGGCAGCTAGATATAGAAGAACAATGAAATATTTAAATAACTATATCACAATCAGATATATCAGAAGATATAAATGAGATATGATTTTAATCAGTATTTAAATATTTTAAAGTACAGTTACTTATTTTATATTTTATAGTTAACTGTTTGCTTATGTAACATCAATTCCCTAACCTGGTCGTTCAGCGTTTCCAACACTTATCATTCTGGTAACTGGGTCTAATTATATCTAATTAATTGAATTAATAAGATTGGTATTAGCATGTTAATTAACTATCTTTATAGACTGCTATTGTAAATTGTACTTTATCTGCTATAACTATTTCCATAGTTGTCCTTTTTTTTACCATTGGAAGTTTAGATTTTATTTAATTGGCATTTAGAAATCTTTCTTTCTATGAGGGATACTTGAAGCAAATCTAATAATGATTCCTCACTATACTAAATCATGCCTTTTCCTTAAAAAAATCCATAAGAAGGGGATAGAAAAAGGGAGGTAATCAAAATTTCCACAAGAAAAATTGTTTTCAGTCTCATTGTGTTCAATAGAACTTATTCTCAAATAAAGGCATACTTGTTCAATCTTTTAATAGTTAAAATATGTATGATTGTCAGTAACAATGACATATGAGTTCATTTATCCTGCCATGTCCAATTTTTCACATGACAAATATTTTTTTCCTCTTAAAAGGTCTCACATAAAATATAAATCATCATTTTCTAGTTAATATTTAGGCATCTATTGTAGCACTGTAGACATGTAACTCCTTTGGATGGAATTGCTAGAGAGATTACTGTCATTCAGAAAAGGAAGAATGTCAAAAAAAATGGCATCCAGTGCTATTTAAAATTCAATAGCAGAACAGGAGAGAAATAAAAAAAAATACTCCAATTATAATGCTAGATTTTTAAAAAGGACACCTAGGAACTTCTAAAGTTAATTAAATATAATATTTGCCTCTGTGTAGAAGAAATTCCTTTACAAAGTATGCAATGGCAATGTGATCTCACTCTCTATGCATTTCCCTCCTTTTTTGTCTCCCATTATATGGACCAAGCCAAGCTTATTAGACAAATAGGCTCTTCTAATTTCTGCCTACCACTGTTATTTTATTTCTTTTCATGGATGCTTCTCTCTATAATTTTAGACACCCTTGCTCAGTATATTATACATTTTAAAAAAAAGGAATCTTAAGTAGTATTCTAAAAGTATCTCTGCTTGTTGACCTCAAACAGTGAAAAGTTGTGCTCAGGAACACAGATGAAGAGCCAGACTTCCAGCAACAAAGTTTATTTAAGATAAGGATTCATTATAAACCAACATGCAGTTCCCTGCTTACAGCCCTTTTTTATAGGAAACTGTCAGCCTTTAACCAATAACTTTAAAATACATCCCGCACTTGTGCAGCAGAAGGGAAAGCCTCTATGTGGACATAACACCCCTGCCCCCTCCCTTGGGGAAACTTCGTAGACCACGAACATAATCATCCAGATACATTGGTCTACAGTGGCTTCATGTTGACTGGAGGATCTCCTGTATTTCTGTCGGGCCCTCACATGTCAATCACATTCTCAACGATTCTTCAGCTATATCAGATGGCTTACAAGTACTCTCTGGGGCCTCCTCCTGGGCATATCCCTTAGTAAAAGATGGAGAAGAGCGGGACGGAGAAAAGCGAGGTGGAGAAGTGTGAGGCAGAACCTCAATAACAGCATGGCCCAGTTTGGTGTCTGGTCAATATATAAGTTGATAACTATATACTGCTAAAAACTCTGTCCAACACATCATTCTTGAGGTGTTTGCTGGTCCCCCACAATTAGTCCCAACAGTGGCTTATGATCTGTCACTAAATCAAATTTCCTTCCATAAACATATTTGTGGAATCTTTATCCCAGGAACTGCAGCCTTTGGCTATAGTTCCTCTCAGCTGACGATAGCATCTTAGAAAAGAACGCTATTGGGACCTCACAATTGTCTTGAAGGTAATGACTTAAGACTCCCCCAACGCCAAACAGGGTTGCATCACACATCAGGATTAATGACAGATGTTCATTAAATTGAACTAAGACGCTATCTGAGGAAATTAATTTTTTCACCTCCACAAATACAGCTGCTTCTCTGTGCCCCCATACTCATGGCACCTTTTCCCCCAATAGTTGATGTAATGGTTCAGTGGCAGATGCATTTTGTTGCAAAAGCACACTACAGAAATTGAGGAGCCCTAAGAAGGCCTGAAATTTAATTATTTATTTTACTTATTTATTTTGTCAAAAACATTCTAAACAATATATATTAGAATAAGCATGAAATAAACACACAAAATGAATACAACCAAAGGGAACATTAGGACAAGAACAGTAGGCACATTGGTGTTCTTATGCACGCCCCTTACAGACCTCTTAGGAATGGGGTGAGGTCAACAGTAGACAGTAAATTCAATCTTATTCTTTGGTGTTGGCACAGCATGTATTGCTTGTACTTTCTCCTTGGTGGGATACAATCTGGATGCATCAATGAGGTATCCAGGAACTCAACTTGATTTACTGCTACTTTACACTTTTCTTCTTTTACCTTTAGCCCAGCCTCTTGAAATCTTTGTAACACTAGTCGTAGTCATTCAAATAATTCAATTTTACTGGTAGCAGAGATGAGTACGTCTGTTCTGTTTCCCTCCCCCCAATACTCCCAGCAAAGAGTCAGTCCTTTTCTCCTTTTATTTACATAGATACATGTCCTGGCCACGTCTACCCATGGGCCTGCCAAGTTTCTGGAGATAACGAGGAAATTATAGATAAGGCCAGAATTACTCACGAATATATTCTTCCCTCCATTGATACAGTTTGCCCGCGCAAATTCATTGCTTTTTCCAAGACAAAAAACCAGGAAGTCCCGCCTCCTATTTATAGTCTCTGCAGATGTCACTGCATGACAATTATTACTTGGCTTTATCCCAATGTTGCTTCTGCTGCGCGCGCCACTCACGTCTGCGCAGTCTTGCATCACTCCAAAACTGTTCTTGGGGCGTTGCCAAATCAGAAGAAGGCTCCAGAGAATCAGGCCTTGCCGGCCCCTCCTCCTCCCTTTGAGTGGGTGCCAGGAAGGGAGAGGGCTCAAGAGAAGCAGGGCTTGCCAGGTCTTCTCCCTCACTTTCTGAATCATCCGAGTCCAGGAGTCCTGGTCCAGGAACCTGGGTCACACTATCCCTCACCGCAGGGCCCTTCCCCCGGGGCTGACGATCGGGATGCGGTCGGCTGGGTTCTGCTCATGGAAGGCCTGCACCAGGTCAGGGGCATGAACGTCGGAGGCATCTACCCAGGAGAAATCAGTCCCGTATCCCTTCCACGCAATCAAATATTGGAAACGACCCTTCAGCCAGTGGGAGTCTCGTACACTGTGGACTTCGTATTCCTCCGACCCATCCTCGGCGACAGTGACGGTGCTGTTGGGCACCGAAGGGGACTCGGTGTGGCCTCAGGAACCAGAAGGGACCGGTGAAAGACGGGGTGGATCCGCATGGATCGTGGCAGGGTCAGTCGGTAGGCTACCGGGTTGATGACTGCCTCGACAGGGAACGGGCCGATGAATCGGTGGTCCAACTTCTTTACCGGGCGGTCGGACGGGAGGTGTTTGGTGGAGAGCCACACCCGGTCTCCAACTGCCAGCGGGGTGTTGTCCGTCGGGAGCGGTCGGCGGATCGTTTGTAGTCCTCCTTTGCCCGATCCAGCTGCTGACGTACCAACTGTTGGACCGCATGCAATTCCGTCAGGAAGGTCTGCGTTTCGGGAACAGGAGAATCCGGTGGTGCCAGAGGGAAGAGCCGCGGATGGTACCCCACATTGGCAAAGAACGGGGTCATCTGAGTAGAGGTGTGCTGAGAGTTGTTAAAAGCAAACTCCGCCAGGGACAGGTAATCGGCCCAGTTGTCCTGTTGCTGGTTGATGAAGCAACGGAGATACTGTTCCAGGATACCGATGACCTTCTCTGTACCCCCGTCGGTCTCCGGATGGTGCGATGACGACAGACACACCTGCACCTCCAACGCGGCCATCAGGCTCTTCCAGAAGCGAGCTGTGAACTGAACTCTGCGGTCCGAAACCACCCTGTCTGGTAGACCATGGAAGTGGAAGATGTGCTGCAGAAAGAGACGGGCCGTTTTTGCGGCTGTGGGCAGTCCGCAGCATGGGATGAAGTGTGCCATCTTGGTGAGCATGTCCACCACCACCAGCACCGTGGTGAACCCAGAGGATGGTGGCAGGTCCGTCAGGAAGTCCATGGAGATCGCCCCCCAGGGTCTGTCGGGTGTTGGCAAGGGCTGGAGGAGCCCGGGAGGGGCCCCCATGGCGGCCTTGGCTTGCCGGCACGGTACGCAGGATGTCACGTAGGCATGTACATCATGCCGCGCTTAGGGCCACCAAAAGGTCCGTGTCACTAGGTGGAGGGTCTTGAAGAACCCAAAATGTCCTGCTGCAGGGTTGTCGTGGCACTGGGTCATGACGAGGGCTCGGAGTGGTCCTGTGGGCACATATAATCGCCCCCGAAACTTGAGTAAGTCCTCCTCCAAGGTCCAAGGAGATGCGGGGCCCACCTCCGTTCTCCTTTGCTGCGACCAGGCATCCTGGCTCTGCACCTCTCGCATCTGGGCCCGCAAGTCCACTGGTTCCCGTGCTATGGCCAAGGCTTCTGCCGGCAGCACTGTCCGTGGAGGAAGGGGGTCCTTGGCACAGAGGTACTCTGGCTTGTGGGACAGGGCATCCGCCCTCCGGTTGTGACCGCTGGGAATGTAGGTCACGCGGAAGTTGAACCGGGCAAAAAACAATGACCACCAGATCTGCCGCTAGTTCAACTTCCGAGCTGTGGTGAGGTGCTTGAGATTCCGATGGTCCGTTCGGACCTCCACCTGATGTCGGGCCCCCTCCAGATGGTGTCGCCAAGCCTCGAATGCAGCCTTGATAGCCAGCAACTCTTTTTCCCAGATGGTGTGGTTGCGCTCGGAAGGATTGAGTTTCCGGGAGTAGTAAGCGCAGGGAAAAAGTGTGCCGCCATTCGTCGGAGCCTGTAGCAGCACCGCTCCCAGAGCCACATGGGACGCGTCCGTTTCCACCACAAAAGGCCGGAGCGGGTCGGGATGCCTCAGGACGGGTTCCATGATGAAGGCTTTCTTGAGGGCGGCGAATGCTTCTTGCTGCGGGGGACCCCACCGGAATGCAACCTTCTTCCTGAGGAGCTGGGTAAGTGGAGCCGTTAGTGTGGCAAAGCCCGGTAGTAGTTGGCGAAGCCCAGCAGGCGCTGAACATCCTTCACCCGACGAGGGGCTTCCCAGCTACACAAAGCTTCTACTTTGCATGGGTCCATGGCTATGCCCTCGGGCGAGATGATATGCCCGAGGAATTCTATGGAAGTCCGGAAGAAGATGCATTTCTCCAGCTTCGCATTGAGTTGTTGCTCCATAGCGTTGCAGAACCAGACTGGCGTGTCGAAGGTGGCTTTCCTGGACCGAGTAAATCAGGATGTCGTCAGGTAGATAACCACGAACCGATCCAACATGTCTCGGAACACGTCGTTCATGAAGTGCTGGAAAAGCGGCGGGCGTTGGTCAACCCAAATGGCATGACAGTGTATTTGTAGTGTCCGTATCGGTGCGAATGCCATCTTCCATTCGTCTCCTTCTCGCATCCGCACCAGGTTGTAGGCCCCGGAGATCGAGCTTGGTGAAGATCGTGGCCTCCGCAACCTCTCCAGCAGCTCCGGGATGGCGGCGGGGGTAGCGATTCCGCACCGTAATGGCGTTAGCCGGCGGTAATCACAGCACAGGCGCAAGTCCCTGTCTTCTTCTTCACGAAGAGGACCGGGGCCGAGAGGGACTTTGAAGGCGGATGAACCCTCGGGCCAGATTTTTGTCCAGGAAGTCCCTGAGGCGGCCAACTCGGGCTCCGACATGGAATACAGGCGTCCCACAGGCAGTGGTGCGTTGGGCAGAAGGTCCACGGGCAATCGTGGGGCTGATGCGGGGGTAGTCGGTCCGCCTCCTTCTCGCTGAACACGTCGGCGAAGTCCGTCAGCTCAGGAGGCAAGGTGATGGCAGCGGTGGGGACGTTCTGGCCGGCACAGGTGTGGCGGATGTGATCGACGCACTGCAGACTCGGGAAAGAGATGGCGTTCCGCGACCAGGCCACCTGAGGATCGTGGGTCCGAAGCCAGGCCAACCCAAGGACCAAGGGAAAATGAAGGTCCGCCGTGACATAAAACTGGATCGCCTCCTCATGGTCCCCAATAGCCAGGCGCAAAGGCTGGGTGGCAAATTTAATGGGGCCGGACACCAGTTCTCGTCCATCAATTGTCTCTACCCGCATCGGAGGGTCCACCGGAACCACGGGGACCGCAAACTGGGTCACAAAGGCCTGGTCCATAAAGTTTGTTGTGGCCCCTGAGTCCACCAGCGCATGTGCCTGGAGCCCGTCCGACTGGTTCCCCAACCATATCCGTGTGTCCAGAATCAGATGCCGAGGGGGCCCAGAGTCTACTTCCACAATGTCCAGTGGGGGCTTAGTACGTGCCCGACCTAGGGTTTCTCCGAGGTCGGGCCTGCTCCGTTTCCCGATTGGTCACGCTGTGATTCGGGGACTGGCGTGCGTGCCCCACTTCGCTTTCTGGGGCAAGAAGCAGCGAAGTGGCCGGGCTCCCCACAGTACAGGCACAATCCCCCTTGGCGCCTCCGGTTCCGCTCCTGGGCTGTCAGGCGAGGTCTGGCCGCTCCCAACTCCATGGGCTCTTCCGCAGCGGTTACAAAATGTGGGGCGACCCGGGGTGCTGGTGGTGCAGGAAGTGGGGGTGCAGATGTCGACGGCAGGTCCCGGGGGGTGTGACGGGACGGTCGCCATTGCAGACGGGCATCAAGGCGGAGACAAAGGGGCACCAAGCTGTCGAGGGTCCGTGGCGCCTCCACCTGGGCCAGCTCATCTTGCAATTCCTCTGAGAGTCCCTCCTGGAACGCGTCCACCAGCGCTGCATCATTCCAGTCAAAGTCCTGGCACAAAAGACGAAATTCGGCGATGTACTCCTGCAGGGGGCGTTTCCCTTGACGGAGTTCCTTAAGGCGCCTGGTTGCCGTCAGCATTCGAACGGGGTCCTCGTACATGGTGCGCAGGTGCTGCCAAAAACGCTGTTGGTCCGCCAGCAGGGGGCTGTCCTGGAGCAAGAGGGGCGTGGCCCATCGAGCAGCCGAGCCAGAAAGAAGGTTAATCACGAAGGCCACCTTAGCCCGGTCGTCTGGGAAATCCTCTGGCCTCATAGCCATGTAGAGCTGGCACTGTCCCAAGAAGGTCGGGAACATCTCAGGCTGCCCAGAAAACTTATCCGGCACGGTTATCGGGCACTTGCGACGAGGAGGAGGTGGGAGGATGGGGGCTGCAGGCACATCCCAGGCAGCAAGTTGGCCTGCCAAGTGAGCCACTTGCTGCTGGAGCTGTTGATTAGCCGCTTGTAGCTGCTGTAACTGCTGCTGTACCTGCTGCTGGTCCATCTTTGGTGGAAGATGTTTTAGTCGGGGTCTTGGACAAAATGTTCTGTTTCCCTCCCCCCAATACTCCCAGCAAAGAGTCAGTCAGAGGCCTCCTTTTCTTCTTTTATTTACATAGATACATGTCCTGGCCACGTCTACCCACGGGCCTGCCAAGTTTCTGGAGATAACGAGGAAATTATAGATAAGGCCAGAATTACTCACGAATATATTCTTCCCTCCATTGATACAGTTTGCCCGCGCAAATTCATTGCTTTGTCCAAGACAAAAAACCAGGAAGTCCCGCCTCCTATTTATAGTCTCTGCAGATGTCACTGCATGACAATTATTACTTGGCTTTATCTCAACGTTGCTTCTGCTGCGCGCGCCGGTCACGTCTGCGCAGTCTTGCATCACTCCAAAACTGTTCTTGGGGCATTGCCAAATCAGAAGAAGGCTCCAGAGAATCAGGCCTTGCCGGCCCCTCCTCCTCCCTTTGAGTGGGTGCCAGGGAGGGAGAGGGCTCAAGAGAAGCAGGGCTTGCCAGGTCTTCTCCCTCACTTTCTGAATCATCCGAGTCCAAGAGTCCGGGTTCAGGAACCTGGGTCACAACAACGTCATCAAAATAGGAAGCAACCCTAAAGATGCCGAATAGCAAATGTTCCATCAGACTTTGAAACAACCCTGGGCCACGCTTTCTCCAAACTGTAAGCGTTGATAATGGAACACCCCCCGATGAGTTATGGTGGTTTATGTTTCATCAGTGGCGTCATCCATGGAGAGCCACTGATAAGTTTGGGCAAGATCTAACTTTGCAAAGGTCTTGCCCTTCCCCCCAAGAGAATATAACAAATGCTGCACCACTGGTAACGGATAAGTGTTACGTTGAAGAGCCCTATTCAAAGTGCATTTATAATAGCACAAATTCAGACTGGTCCATCTGGTTTCACTAGCATCACAATAGGGGTCTCCCAGTTGGCGTGGTCCACCAGTTCCAGTATGCCTTGCTGGAACTGAAACTTATCCAGTTGTTCATCTACCTTGGGCTTTAATGCAAATGGCACCCTCCTTGGTTTCATTCTTAATGGTGCCACCTTGGGATCCAACTGAAGAATATTGGGGTACTCCTATATTCTCCCAACTTTCCATCAAACCTATCGGCAAACTCTTTACTCAACTCTCAGACAGTTTCTCCCAAGATTTTATGAACCCCAGTTTTCTCTAATCTCAAAGTTGCAAATCAAATGGGTCCCAGAGGTTAGGCAGTGTGAATATGGCTATGCATAAGCTTCTGCTCAGCTTCATGTGGCACCAATCTCTGTAGTGTCTGCCAAGGATATGCTTGTTGTTGCCGACCCCATATCCCCTTCCATCTGGCAGGGAGATCCTACAATACGGATGGTAATGTAAATTGTACTACTTCCCGAAATCCCGGTTTGATTGCTCACCCTTTCTGAATGACAGCCATCCCTGTTAATAGTAAAACACTCGTCCTCTGGGGTTCTTAGTCTCAGCGGGCCACAATCTTTACTGGCCGCCCTCACCGAAGGACAACATCATGATTATCTTCCTTGTCTTCAGTGCTCCCCGTAATTCCACCTCTCCCCAATGGATGGTTGCCCCCCTTCTAGTCATCAGGGGGCTGCCCAACTTCTGTATCTCTTCCATCAATCTGTTTGATTATTCGGTGGCTTCCACTGCTATTTGTAGTGTTAATGTTGGTTTCACCAATAATCGTCTCTGTAACCGAACATCCTGAACCCCACAGACCAATCTATCTCAAAGGGCTTAATTTAGGTTGCTAAATTCACAATAAATAACTGCTTTTCAGAGGGCTGCCATGTAACAGCTGATAGATTCACCCTCCACCTGATCCCTATGGTATAAAGCATGTCTTCTAGCAATGCAAGATGGTCGTGAAACATAATGTTCCCACAATTGCTTAATAATATATCCCAGGGAACCATCTGAAGGGACTGGGGAGCAATGACCACCATCTCGAACACTTATTTTCCACAAATGCTCAAGAAAAGTTTGTTTTTGAAAACTTGTTTATGATTATAACTGTGATATTTGTATATTCATTAGCTTCCAATATACAGTCAAAAAGGATTAAATAAGAATCCCACATCTTTGTTTCGGGATCAAATGGTGGGTTAGCCATTCTCTTTCCAAAACAACAGTCGTCACTCACACATGCCCCTTTTATCTCTACGACCTCTCAATCAGCACTTCTCTGTGTGGGCTCAGAGCCCAGCATTCCCTCCTTCATCACCAATGAAAAGTTGTGTATGGGAACATAGACAAGAAGCCAGACTTCCAGCAGCAACGTTTATTTAAGATAAGGATTCATTATAAACCAACATGCAGATCCCTGCTCACAGCCCCTTTTTATAAACTGTCAGCCTTTAACCAATAACTTTAAAATATGTCCCGCACCTCTTTGTTCATGCCTGTGTGGACATAACAAGTAGAGTGTGAAAAGTCAGTGTGACAGACTCTAATACTTGAAAAATAGAAACACAGCACAATTTATTAGGAGGTCTTCTGTCAAAAATGAAGCTCTCTTGTATATCTTTCATCCATTGTAATATAAACTGTTTTCAGAATTTCTGAGACCCTAATCCTTAGTATTTTGTATGGGATATAAATCTAATATAAAAATATTTTATTTAATCAAAATACATCCACTTGGTTTTCTTTCTTTTTCTTTTTTGCTTAATGCAAATGAAAAATACATTCAGACAGTATTTTTTAAATTATTAGACAAAGTACTTGCTCTAGTAAATGGTTAAGTCACTGTTAAAGATGACCTGAAATAACTCTAAGAAAATTGTTCCTAAATTTTAATTGAAGTCACTTAAAGAAATAGAGGCAACTCATATTTATTATGTATAATAAAAGAGATGATTTCATTACTTAGTACAGCAAGCAACAATAGCTACACCACTGTGCAAAGAAAAAGCATTAAAAATTAGTTCCCTTTTATCATATTTTGCAGGGTTGTAAAATATGCTGTTGTTTTAAAAAAGAGCAGCAAAAACTGAGATCTTTAGAAATGAAAGCTCTTCCACTGCATTCTGCTAAATTGATGTTACGTCTTTATAAAGATATTTATTGAAGCGTCTTCAGGAAAATGAAGAAATGAACTGCACCAAACATATATTTAAACCATTGATATATATTCTGAGTCTCAAGGCTATGACATTTGGAAACCTTGAGTAGCTCTCTCAGAATTAAATTACATCAATATAGTGATGATATTATTTGTTTCTAACCCTTCAGCTTTTCAGAAGATAGCACTTGGCAAGTGTAGCTCTTAGATTGAAAAACTTGCCTATCCCCAATTTAACTGAGACTTCCAAAAATCCTTTACTACTGTCTATGACCAGCATGTATTGGAAAAGTGATTGATAAGATAAACTTTGATTAGTTGCAGATATGCTACAGTTGCTAGCAAAATGTGGAATACTTTTCCTTCCAAAAAGACATTTACTGCAGCCATTTTGAATTCAAAAAAGACCTCCAAAAATCCTATTTTTTCTATTTAAAATATTTTTCCAATTTTTCTAATAGCAAATAATTCTTACTACTAATAAAATATATAATTATCATATTATATAAAGATTATAACTTTTCATGTGAATTTAAATGTTGTTATAAATACTACCATAAAATATCAAATCCATCTTGAAGGGAGCAAAAATAAATCTAATGCGCCATGTCACAAAGCTATTAAATTATTTGAATTTTGTGAAATGATTTCATATCTTTATGTTTAACATCCAACAGAATATTTGAAGAAACATTTTATGAAATGTGGCAATTTCTAAGAATCTGTACGTTATTACACTGCAGAAATTTACATATTATCAATTAATAATTAGAAGAAATTTGAAGTGGTCAAACTAAAAGAAACAATCACAAATTCTTTCCAACATTAAGTTTGAGGATCACTTAGTAATCAAAAAGCAATAAATGGTTTTTTGGAGCAATTAAAGAACAATATTTTGCATTGTTCCATGTTTCTGTAAACATTTATGAGACAAAGAACAAATTATGAATAATTTATATACAATGATAATGTAAATCTATTAAGTTTCCATAATTTGTAAAGATTATGGAGTTTAACTATTTATCAGTAATGCACACATATGCACATAGCTTTTTAATTTGAATCATATATGAGAGACCTCCATAAGAATACACACAAAAATGCACTATGAAACTTGAAGCAGTTTTTCATCATATTACCTTCCATAATTAGGAGTCTTTGTCAGTCTTTTCCTGTTAACACAAACGTGGCATACTCAATTATTTGAAAAAGAAAATATGATTATTAATAATATGCCCCATCATGCTGAGTAACTCAAAATTGCTTGAGAATAATCAACATTTAATTGTGAAGGTTGAAATATGGATAATAGCTGTGCTCTTCTGTTTGGAAAGAAAAACAGCTTAATTTTAATCCCATTATTTCTCTTCCCTCCAGCACAGTGAAGTGCTAAAACTGCTATAATGCTAAGGAAATAGCTTTTTTTCTTTTTAAGCTACTCTTTACCACTCCTTATAAGATAAAGACTTATCTATTCTACCTGCTACAATGCTTCCTTTAGTAACTCTGGAACAGAGGTTCCAAAACTCTTCAGCTCTTTGACTGCCATTTTAGTACAGTGATTAGAATTCAGTATTGCAGGCAAATTCTGTCAACTGCTGATTGCCAGCATTTGTTGTTTTAACTAATACTAATACATACTGTTTTAACTAATAATATTATGAATAATAATAAAAATAATAACATCTAGCAAAACCTACCAGATAATAAAAGATCCAAACAAAGGGGAATGGAACTACAGGACAAATACATACCAACAACTTTGAAATTGATAACTAGTGTAGTAGCTGATGTAGTCCAACAACATCTAGTTGAAAAAAGCTGTTTCCATCTGAACAGAAAGGAAACTGCCCAAACACACTGTCCTTCAGCAAGGCAGCACCCTGACATAGCAGTGGAGTTTGTGTGCTTTGAGGAAGATGAGAGCTATGCCAGAGATTCAACCATACTGGACAGGTCTCATCAGAGGAATCAGACAGAGTGTTCTTTGAAAAGAAAAAGAAAAAAATGGTGACACGTAAATTACAGAAACTAATACCAGCTTGGACATCACCAAGGTGAATAAGCACCATGATAGGAGTTGGAGCAGGGGTAAAATCCATCAGGTTCTGACAGGTTCTGGAGAACTGGTAGCAGAAATTTTGAGTAGTTCGGAGAACTGGCAAATACTACCTCTGGCTGGTCCCAGAGTGAGGTGGGAATGGAGATTTTGCAATAACCTTCCCCCAGGAGTGGGGAGGGAAAGGGGATTTTGCAGTATCCTTCCCCTGGAGTGGGGTGGAAATGGAGATTTTGCAGTATACTTCCCCTGCCACGCCCATCAAGTCACGCCCACCAAGCCATGCCACACCCACCAAGCCAAACCCACAAAACAGATAGTAAAAAATTGGATTTCACCAATGAGTTGGAGTACCTGAACATTTGGTAAAAATGGGCTACAGGACTCAGGACTGTTGGCTTACAATTAATGAAAGAAAAGATGTTTGCCTGCTGCTAAGATACAGTGATAGAAAACAAACAAATAACCTGTTATAATAGACTGATGAGAAGAGAATATTTGGATGAATGCACCAATTTTGGAAAGAACTACATACAGAATCAGAAATAACAGAGGCTAATGTAAACATCAAAAATACAAAAGAAAGTATTCACAAAAGAAAAATTGAAAGAATAGTAAACAACTAGTTGTGGCAAAGGAAATAAACCTTGCCAGAAGTAACTCAAAATTTACAGGCAAAGCAGGAGTACTTGATTATAGAGGAAGCCAGCATAATTATTCAATTGTTTTCATTTGAAAATCAGTTACTCTTTTCTTTGCCTCAGAAAGGACACAGCCCTCCAATTGTAGAAGAATTTAATCACTGAATATCTACCCAAAATAAGACTCTGTCTTATATTTTTTTGAATCCTGAAATAAGCGCTTGGCCATATTGCCATGCGCTCAGAAGCCCAATTGGCCTTATTATCAGGGGATGTCTTATTTTGGTGGAAACAGGGTAGAACAGCACAAAAACATCAGGATAAGTTACTTGAGTTGAAGATTGTTCCTTAGTGGATGATCACTTAAATATGACCTAGTAGTGTGTAGCCACCACCACAAAAAAAAGCTAATACAAGTCTGGGTTGTATAAACCGAGGCATAGAATTAAAGTAACGTGAAGTATTACTACTACCGTATATACTCGAGTATAAGCCGAGTTTTTCAGCACATTTTTTGTGCTGAAAAACGTCCCCTCGGCTTATACTCGGGTCTATACGGCTTATACTCAAGTTTTGTTTTTAAGCCCTCGGCTTATACTCGGTATATCGACATACTCGAGTTTTTTTTTTCTTTTTTTCACATTTTACCGGACTGAAGCCCTGCCGGTGCAGTGGGGGGGCGGGGCGGGGGAGCCGCCAGCCTTCTCAGCTGAGGGAGGGAGGGTTTCCCCAACCGGTAGGTGCCTCATTTCCCACCCTCGGCTTATACTCGAGTCCCCAGTTTACCCCAGTTTTTGGGGTAAAATTGGGGACCTCGGCTTATACTCGGATCGGCTTATATTCGAGTATATACTGTACTTTATAAAACCCGAGTAAGACCATCCCTGGAATACTGCAACCAATTTTGGTTACTATACTACAAAAAAAATTGTGAGACTGGAAAAAGTGCAGAGAAGAGCAACTAAGATGATCAAAGGCCTGGAGACTAAAACATATGAATAGCAGCTGCAGGATTTGGGTTTGGCTAGTCTAAAAAAAAGAAGAGTTAGGGGAAACATTTTTACTAGAAGAATTCTTCACTCCTCCGAAAACAACAAAATACCTTATACCGACAGACTTGAAATCCTGGGATTAGAAAACTTACAACTCCGTCAACTTCGACATGACCTGTGTTTAACACACAAAATCATCTATTGCAATATCCTTCCTATAAAAGACTACTTCAGCTTCAATCGCAATATTACAAGAGCAAAAAATAGATTCAAGCTAAATGTCAACCGCTTCAAACTTGATTGCAGAAAATATGACTTCATTAACAGAGTTGTTAATGCTTGGAACTCATTACCTGACTCCATAGTCTCTACTCAAAATCCCAAAATCTTCAACCAAAAGCTGTCTACTATTGACCTCACCCCATTCCTGAGAGGACTATAAAGGGTCGTGCATAAGAGCACAAATGTGCCTACCGTTCCTGTCCTATTGTTCCCTTCATTATATCCAATTAATATAGTTGATGCATAAATTTAATTATATATATATATATATATATATATATATGTATGTATGTATGTATGTATATATATATATATATATTCTTCAAGATATGCTGTTTTATCTATGACATTTGTTTGTGTATACTGTTGTGACAAAAAAAAACACATGACAGCAGTATTCCAGTAACTGAGAGGCTGCCACATAGAAGAGAGGAAATTCTGTCAAATTCACAAACCCTGTGATCTCTTCCCAAAATCCCCAAAGCTTCAACCAAAAACTGTCTACTATTGACTTACCCCATTCCTAAGAGGTCTGTAAGGGGCGTGCATAAGAGCACAAGTGTGCCTACCGTTCCCGTCCTACTGTTTCCTTTTGTTATATCCAATTTATATAGTTATTACATGCTTATACTCATATATATGCTTATATATTGTATAGTTATTTTTAATGCTTATGCTTATATATACTGTGTGACAAAATAAAAAAAATAAAAAAATAAATTATTATCCAATGCATCAGAGGGGCAGGACAAGAAACAATGGTTGGAAACAAATCAAAGAGAGAAACAACCTGGAATTAAGGACATACTTCCTAACAGGGAAGACAATTAATCAGTGGAACAGCTTGCCTCCAGAAATCATGGGTGCTCCATCACTGGATGTTTTAAGAGGAGTCTGGACAGTCACTTCTCTGAAATAGTACAGGTTCTTCTACTTGAGCAGGGGGCTGGACTAGAAGACCTCCAAGATTTCTTCCAGCTCTTTCATTCTATTATTTTAAGAAGAGATTGGACAGCCACTTGACCAAAATGGTATAGGGCAGGGGTGTCCAAACTACGGCCCGCGGGCCAACTGCGGCCCGCGGGTCAGTTTTTATTGGCCCGCAGCAAATTCTGGAAGTATAATTTAATATGGCCCTTTTAAGCTCGGAGGCTCAGCTCCTCCCCATGGGCGGGGAATAATGAAGGGAGGGGGCAGAGGAGGCGGCGAGCGGGAAAGAGGCTGCTGGCCGTGCCTGCCCCCAGCAGTTCTACCCTCGCCTTCCTCGGGCCGCCTGGCGAGGCTCCTCGCGCCTCCCCATGTTGGACACGCGTGGCGGCAGTAACAACATCGAGAAACAGGTGAGGAGGCGGCAAGCGCGAAAGAGGCTGCTGGCCGTGCCCGGCCCAGCAGTTCTATCCTCGCCTTCCTCGGGCAGGGAATAACGCGAGGGAGGAGGCGCAAGCGCGCGAAGAGGCTGCTGGCGTGCCCGGCCCAGCAGTTCTATCCTCGCCTTCCTCGGGCAGGGAATAACGAAGGGAGGGGGGGAGGAGGCGGCGGCAAGCGCGAAAGAGGCTGCTGGCCGTGCCCGGCCCAGCAGTTCTATCCTCGCCTTCCTCGGGCAGGGAATAACGAAGGGAGGGGGGGAGGAGGAGGCGGCAAGCGCGAAAGAGGCTGCTGGCCGTGCCCGGCCCAGCAGTTCTATCCTCGCCTTCCTCGGGCAGGGAATAACGAAGGGAGGGGGGGAGGAGGCGGCGGCAAGCGCGAAAGAGGCTGCTGGCCGTGCCCGGCCCAGCAGTTCTATCCTCGCCTTCCTCGGGCAGGGAATAACGAAGGGGGGGGGAGGAGGCGGCGGCAAGCGCGAAAGAGGCTGCTGGCCGTGCCCGGCCCAGCAGTTCTATCCTCACCTTCCTCGGGCAGGGAATAACGAAGGGAGGGGGGGAGGAGGCGGCGGCAAACACGAAAGAGGCTGCTGGCCGTGCTCGGCCCAGCAGTTCTATCCTCGCCTTCCTCGGGCAGGGAATAACGAAGGGAGGGGGGGAGGAGGAGGCGGCAAGCGCGAAAGAGGCTGCTGGCCGTGCCCGGCCCAGCAGTTCTATCCTCGCCTTCCTCGGGCCGCCTGGTGAGGCTCCTCGCGCCTCCACCCCTTGGGCAGGGAATAACGAAGGGAGTTTCAAGTTCATACCAAATACAAAACAAAGTTAAGATTGGTGTCCAAACTTGGTCTCTTTAAGACTTGTGGATTTCAGTTCCCAGAGTTCCTCAGCCAGCTTTGCTGGCTGAGGACTCTGGGAGTTGAAGTCCACAAGTCTTAAGGGACCAAGTTTGACACCCTGGCCAAGATGAATGAATATGAAACATTTTCCCCCCTTAAATGAAGATGATATCCACATATTGTTGCTTTTTAGTAGACTGACTGTATCCATCTGTATTGTAATGTCCCAGGTTTTCAGGCCTCTGATATAGTCCTAAATATTTACCACGAGTCATCAGAAATGGCAGCACAAGAAACGCAAGATAGCAAGTGAGTGTAGAAGATTTCAAACACGGTGGGAAAATGAATATTTCTTTAAAGAAATCAACGGAAAGTGTGTCTGTTTGATTTGCAATGAAGATGTTGCCGTGATGAAAGAGTATAATGTCCGTCGGCACTATGAGACCAAGCATCAGAGCTACGCATCGTACACAGGTGCCAAACGAGCACAGAAATTCAAGCAAATGGCAGCTAGCCTGCAAGCTCAACAACAGTTTTTATTTCGTGCTAACAAAATACAGGAAAACGCCACAGCAGCAAGCTATGAAGTCGCAAAACTTATTGCCCAGCATGGCAAACCGTTCTCAGACGGTGATTTCATAAAGCAGCGCCTCATCAAAGTCACAGAAGTAATGTGCCCGGAAAAAGTGCAGGATTTCAACAATGTGACCTTATCCAGAAATACAGTGGTGCGGAGAATCGAGGACTTGTCAGCTAACCTGAAACTTCAGCTGAGAGAGAAAGCTTGTGCTTTTGATTTTTACTCGATAGCATGCGATGAGAGCACAGACGCCACAGACACCGCACAGCTTTTAATTTTTTTGCGGAGTCGATGATAATTTTGCTGTAACGGAGGAGCTGCTTGATATGATGAGCCTAAAAGGCACAACGACAGGTGGAAATATTTTTGACGCTGTGTCAGAGGCAGTTGAAAAGATGGGGCTTAAATGGGACAAGCTCTGTGGAGTAACAACGGATGGAGCTCCGGCCATGACGGGTGAGCGCAAAGGAATGGCATCCATGGTGTGCGTCAAGGTAAAAGAGAGCGGAGGTGAGGCTGTTAGGATGCACTGTATAATCCACCAAGAAGCACTGTGTGCCAAGACTGTGCAGCTGGGCGATGTGATGAACACTGTTGTAAAAACTGTCAACATAATTCGAGCTAGAGGACTGTACCACAGGGAATTTCAAGCTTTCTTATCTGACGTGGATGCTGAATACGGGGATGTACTCTACCACTCTGATGTGCGCTGGCTCAGCCGTGGCTCTGTGCTGCAGCGGTTTTATTCGCTGAGATCAGAAATCGACAATTTTTTGAAAGAGAAGGACCGACCTCTTCATGAACTGAGTGACCCTCTGTGGCTGGCAGACCTGGCATTTTTAGTTGATCTTACTCATCATCTGAATACACTGAACAAGAACCTACAAGGCAAAGAACAGCTGGTATCACACCTGTATGCGCACATGAAAGCCTTCTGTGTAAAGCTCCGCCTGTTTGAGACACAACTACGAAGCTTTAATGCTGTACACTTCCCTGCGCTGTCTGAAATCAAGTCTGCTTTTCCAAAGGCAGACCTTTCTGCTAAAAAGGAGAAATATGTTTCTGTAATTACATCTCTCGTGACAGAATTCAACCAGCGTTTTCAAGATTTTTCTGTCATTGAAAAACAAATCAAGCTGTTCTCGACCCCCTTCCTGGTGGATGCAGAAGAAGTGGAGGAGAGTCTGCAGTTAGAACTGATTGAAATGCAATGTGATGATTCTCTGAAGAGTCAACATCAGCTTCTCTCCTCCTGACTTCTATCAGAATTTGGATCATGCCAAGTTTCCTCTGATGAGACGCCATGCAAAAAGAATGATGAGCCTGTTCGGCTCAACATACATATGTGAACAAACATTTTCTCTGTTAAATCAGAACAAAAGCAGACTGAGATCCAGAATGACTGATAGCCATCTCTGTGAAGTCCTTCGTGTCTCAACCACCAAACTTTCTCCTGACATCCCAGCCATCCTTCAATCCAAAGGACAGCATCACTGCTCCCACTGAGAGCAATGTTCTTCACATTATAGGCGAGTTAGAAATACACACAGTAATCATGTGTCAATATGTCACCTCTTGTGTGTGGCCCGGGCCACACATGAATTTACTAGGCTTATATACTGTTTGTTGTCCAGCCGCATGCCTTTCTGAATAATTATATTTAAAAATATTACATTAAAAATCAACATAACACAAACACACACGTACACAAACATAGAGATACACATGCACATATATATAACTCACACACATATAGTATACTTAAGCCTAAACTGTGCATAGGGACTACCCAGACGGCTGAAAAAAGTGATTTCTGACAGGTTCTCACACTTTTGACTGGTCCTCACCTACAACTATCTTTACATTTTGCACCCTATCTTGTAACCGTGGTGAAGAGAAGCAGTTGTGAAATGAGTGATATGGTTGTTAAAAATGCTGCAATGGGCATAAATGTGAGGATGGTCATAAGTGTGAGGACTGGTCAAAAATTACTTTTTTTAGCCCTCTGAGTAGTTTCTATGCCCATAGCCACATCCACTCAGTCACATGAGCAGTTAGCCACGCCCACCAGTCACATGACCACCAAGCCACACCCCAAAATAAGCCACGCCCATCCCCCCCCCCCCGGTGGCCCAGGCCTTTGCTTATTTTTCTGTATTTGGCCCTCACTCAAAAAAGTTTGGACACCCCTGGTATAGGGTGTCCTGCTTGAGCAGGAGGTTGGACTAGAAGACCTTCAAGGCCCCTTCCAGCTCTATTATTCTGATTCTGGTTGAACTTCAACCATATATATATATATATGTTGAAAGACCATTAGTATTCACTAAGGAGGTTTTGGATAGTTTAATGTGTGTATGTGCTCTCCTGTGCAGTCACCAACATGTTTCAGCCAGGATGTTGAGTGTTTCGGCAACTTAAAGAGGGCAGGTTTGAAATGTTGTGGCACAGGTCATGGTTGACTGACTTGATCTGTTTCCATTGCAAGTGTTTCCACAGCATTGTGAAAGCTGTCTAGCTTAGAAAAATTAATTAGACATTACTATTGAGAAGGTGGAGTCTCATCATAAGTTTTTATTACTGCCAAAGCACAGGCTGGTGGCTTCCAAGAAAAACACTCCAACAGTAAATCACTCGCTTTCCTCAATAGTTAGTGGGCAAAATTTAGGCAGCGTGTCGCAGGGGAGACAAGTTGGGGCATTTGGGAAGTGCTGAGTATTGAGCTGTGTATTGAGCCTGGAGATGGTTGACCATTTCCAGGCTCAAACTACAATAGAACAACATGATAGGCAAAGCAATCCATTTGCCTACACTCATCTCTTCCTAGCTGGTCAATTTTATTGAAGTATTGAAGTACTACATTGAAGGTCTATCCAGATTATCTGCAGAAATGGACTACTTATGTAAACTGTCCATTAATATTTGTTTTATTTCTTTTGCAAATAAAATTAAACCATTCCTCCCCCCCAAAAAATTATCAAAGCTTTTTTTTGTTTTTTTTTGTTTACATTTATACCCCGCCCTTCTCCGAAGACTCAGGGCGGCTTACAGTGTATAAGGCAATAGTCTCATTCTATTTGTATATTTTTACAAAGTCAACTTATTGCCCCCCCAACAATCTGGGTCCTCATTTTACCTACCTTATAAAGGATGGAAGGCTGAGTCAACCTTGGGCCGGGCTTGAACCTGCAGTAATTGCAGGCTTTGTGTTCTTAATAACAGGCTGTACCAGCCTGAGCTATCTGGCCCCTTTTGGGGATGCTCTTGTTGTAATACTAATTTTCAGTTTTGTTTTCCTTTTGTAAACTGCTATACTTATCAATTATGAGATTTTGTGGGTTTGGGTTTTCATTTTTAGTTTTTGTTTGTTAATTTTCTAGCAGAATGACATTACATTAATTGTACAAATGTTGTAATTTCCTTTAGTTTAAAAAATATGTGTTTTTTTGTGTGAAAAATATATGTGTGTGTGTGTGTGTGTGTGTGTGTGTGTGTGTGTGTGTGTGTGTGTGTGTGTGTGTAGGTCCTTGGTTATTCGGGTTTTCTCCTGTATAAAATTGGAAGTGTCTTGGTGACATTTCAACAAAGTGTCATTCGTCATCTTCAGGCTTCAGCTTCGTGCTTCTGGGAGCAATGTGTGATCGCAGCTGTTTCCTCCCTTTAACTGCTAGTGGGGGTTTGAACTGATTGGGTGAGAGCTTGGCTGTGGTCTGATTGGATGGGGGTTTTTTTGTGCTCTGATTGGCTGGGGTTGTGTCCTGTTTGGGTGGGGGCTTGGTTGTGCTCAGATTAGTCTGTGTTGCAGGGGGATTTGAGCTGGTGAGCTGCATGGCTGTTGTTTGGCTTCGTGTTCGTGAATAACCAATAACCCGAATAACCAAGCACCTACATACAAACACCCGCAAAAACCTCAGAAAACATATATATACTATATATTATATAGTATATAGTAATATAATACACAATAATTCAAAGTTTTAAAAGCAAAAGTCCTACCTCCTCTTTTGTTTAGTTTGGCAAACCCTGGCGAATAGCTATTTGATGTAGATGACAGAGAAGATGAACTGCTGAAGAAAGAAGGTGCTAAGCTGGAGACCAGAGGTTCTTCACATTTTTCTGAAAAACAAAAAAGCATGACATTTTATAGATTTCTACATGGTTTATTGCCTTATCACTTTTGAAAACAAAGTGGTATATTGAAAACATGATAATTAAATATCCAAGTTCCCGTAACATCTCAAATAACCAAAGTAGAATAAATAAAATCCATATAATGAATATATTTCGTATTGTCTGAGTAATAATGAAATATCTGCTGATGGCAGTAAAATTGGATTTCATTCCAAAAATTGTATGGCTCTAATAAAGATTAATTGGAACATTTAAAAACTGTTAAATCTACAGTTGTGGGCTATTTGAGGGTGAAGTCTTAGAGTATGCTTGACATGAGCCAGGACAGTAATCCCACTTGTAATTAAGACTGTGACTCATCAAAAAAAAATTTACAGCACTATCCTTCAGTTCTCTTTTGCAACAGATCAAGATCAGCTCTGGCAGCTACCATCCTTGCTTTTCTCATTTCCAAAGTTTTTGGCCCTAAAAAGTGTGCCCTGAATAAAATTCAGAAATGATTGTTCCACAAGCTTGTCTTCACATTCATGTTTTCTCATACCTCTCATCAATTTGCTGGCATAGTTGTAAGGATACAGTCAAAGGATCAGCACAGGGGAACTTGCAATTTTTCACTTGAGAGATGTACTTTCCAGATATCCTTTTCCTTAGGAAATATATAAGTCATTTCCTTCGGATTTCAATAGTTATCACTTCAGTTTCCATCCACATCTCCCATTGATGTGCATTGATCAACAAACATAACAACCCACCGAATATTAATGCTTAACATATCTAAGAATGATACTGACATATCTGCTTTGCTTTAGCTTGCACACATAGACACACAAACACACACAAATATATATTTCCATATATTTGTATATAGTATCATTTTTACAGGCCATTTTCTATAGAAGTTAATGTATATTTTTCTGAGTGATGGTTTATCTGTTTTATTAATCAATGATATCATTAGGTCACATCAGAAGTCTTTCCTCAGGATATGACATGATACTCTTCTACCCCAGATATGGCATGCACAAGTCTTCTCCCCAGATATGATCTCGTCCTCAGATGTGACATGCATCTAAAGCAGAGGACTTCAACTCCCAGCATAGCTGCTGGAGAATTCTGGGAGTTGAAGTCCACAAGTCTTAAAGCTGCCAAGTTTGAAGACCTCTGATCTAAAGTGATGCAGCACTCACAAGGTCATAATACTAAACTCATATGACATATTGAATCTAACTATCAAGAAAGGTTTGATCAGGATTTAAAAAATCATAACTCTAAATAGATATGATATGCAATCTTAACCTCATCAAGAAAATGCATTGTGCATTGTAAAAATCATAGCCTAATGATTTTTATTTTTGTGAATGCTGTAATGTACATTATGGCATGGAGGAAAGTGTTATTCATGCCCCATCCAGCACAGCCTGATGATGTTATTTACAATGAAAATTGATAATGTAACTGATTAAAGAGATAAACTGTTTATAAAAAAGGAATATGCTCTTACTTTTATTGCATTTAAAAAGCAACTATTTATATTATTTCCATACTTTCTTTACACACTTCAGCAGTTCTTTGGTGTCCTGTGAATCGGAATGACAGTGTCATGTCTACCTTGCATGATCCAAGATTTAGGGAAATAACCAATTTACACCCTATTAATCACTGCGGATGCAGCAAGAAATGACTTTGCAGAGCCTAATCTGCTTTTGCAATAATCTGTATAATCCTTTTAATTATTTTGCTTCTATTGGCATTAGTACAGAAAATATTGGCTCATTGTTCCTGTCTAAAAAGTTAGAGGGAAAAGTTTAAAAATCCATTTTTTGTTGAAGAGACTGTGTACAATAAAATGTAGTTTATGTTAGGTAAAACTTTTAAGGAAAATTAACATCATTGTTTAACTTCTACTTCTTAGCTGCTTACAATTATCATATAATTCAATCCATTTATTATGGATTACAAATGCTTAACATGGAATTTAAATGGACCTAATGCTCTTTAAAAATTAACAAAAAAATCATTATTTGAAAAAATAAATTTGCTTACAAGAAACGCATATAGAAAAAAGGATATAAATATTTGACAAGACTGGAGCTGTTTTGCATATAAACCCCCAACTTCTATTGACTGATGAAATGGTAGATATGTTGGGATGGAAATTAATTTCTATGGGGTTAAAAATCTGATATTTGGATTGTATACCTTAAATAAGGATAAAGAAATGTTCTATAACGGATTTATAGAAAGCCTAATGGGCTTTTCTCATGAAAATTAGTGTTGCATGGGAGATTGGAATAATCCTTCCACAAGTAGACAGAACTTTTAAGAAAAATATTAAAATTATGCAAGATAAACAAAAAAAATAATTATTAGGTAGAAAATGTAGAGCTTGTTGATGCATAAAAATAGCAAATGCAAAAGAATGTACTTATTTTTCTGAAAGAATAGATCTTTTTCAAGAATGGATATTATTTGGATTTTCTTCAATAAAAGGTGACAAGCAAATTTTTATCCTTGATGCTAACATATAATTCATTCCTGTGAGCTTTCCTCTTAACTGTTAATCTCAATTCCTAGTAGTTCTAATTCTCATATAATTGTCAATCCTAACGATCTCATAAATCAAATGAAATTGAAATAAATATTAAATAAATTTTACAAATATTAAATTAGATTAGATTAATTAATTAGATTTCTAGACCGCCCTTCTCCCGAAATAAAATTGCAGTGATGATTCATTACATTTTAGCTTTTATAAATAACATTGAGACTTTATTTTAAAAAGGAATCTTGTTGATTTTGATTTATGTTTTAGCTATTGAGAACAAAACTGGAGAAGTGGAAAAGCAATTTTGCCAACAAGAACAAAAGGAATAATGAGTCAAAAGACATTATACAAGTTTCATTTACAAAATGTTCTGAAGGATATTTATTCCTTTACTTGTCATAAAAATAGTTCAGAAAAACTGGACAATTATATTGAACAAATCTCAATATAACTTTTCTTGTAAAGGAAGCTTTAACAGTTTATTTTTATGGAAATTTTCTCCATTTCCATATTATTTGGTTATAGAATTACCAGTGTTAGTTGATTTATTGTTGATAGATAGATAGATAGATAGATAGATAGATAGATAGATAGATAGATAGAGAGAGAGAGAGAGATAGATAGATAGATAGATAGGTATAGATATATAGATATATAGATGGAGGGAGGGAGGGAGGGAGAGAGTTTATTTATTATTTATTTATTTATTAAACTTATATACCGCACCATCTCCCATAGGACTCAGGGCGGTTCACAGGCATATTAAAACAATATAAAACAATATAATAAATAAGCATTTAAAACCCAGATTAAAACTAAATATTATCAAAGCCTGATCACTAAAACAATAAGAACCAATAAAACCCCCATTAAAATTTGGTTAAAACATTTTGTTCTTAGGCTAGTCCCGCACGCTGAAATAATAGAGTCTTCAGTTCACGTCTGAAGGTCCGGAGGTCAGGGAGTTGTCGTAGTCCAGGAGGAAGCTCATTCCACAGGGCTGGTGCCACCACAGAGAAGGCCCTCCCCCTGGGGGTCGCCAACCTGCATTGTTTGGTCGACGGCACCCTGAGGAGGGCCACTCTGTGGGAGCGCACAGGTCGTTGGGAGGCAATCCTTAATTATTTATTAAGAGTCGTGGTGGTGCAGCGGTTAGAGTGCAGTACTGCAGCTTACTTCTGCTGACTGCTGATAGTCCCACTGGCTTAAGGTCGACTCAGCCTTCCATCCTTCTGAGGTTTTTAAAATGAGGACTCAGATTTTTGGGGGCAATATGCGGTATACCACTTAGAGCACTGTAAAGCGATATATAAGTCTAAGTGCTATTGCTATTACAGTCATAGACCAGCAAAAGACAAGAATATATTTACAATAATATTAAAAGATAATACCAGTAACAATAATAAATAATAACATCCATAACAAAAACATACATTGCATCATACAGTTTGGATTGTGCCCATGTGTACTGGATCCACGGATAAACAGATATGTATGAGTATAAATATAGATCTATAAATCTATAAGCAGATGGATAAGTGGATAAGTATCAGTATAAATATAGATTCTCTTAAAATTGTTCGACATACCTACAAAAAATTGGTACAAGAAAACATCTTTAATCCTGTAACCGATTTTTTCCTTGTGGTCATTGCAGCATCACAGAATTTTGCTATGCAAGCATAGTAGCTGGGTTTGTGTCCCAGAGGAGATAATCCTCTGACCTTCCTGGTAATCTCTTTAGTAAGGAACAATAAGACATGTGTGATATCTTCTCCTTTACCACATATACATGCATACTAGGTAGAAAGGATTTCTACTGATTATTTATTTCTTCTTTTTATTTTCTGATAGTCATAAATGTGAATTGTTTTCTTTCCTTATCTATGGGTACCTGTAAGTAATCTGATGGGGAAAATCTCAGTTAGAAAAGCTTTTTTAAAAATGTTAATTGGATTATCTATTAATATATCAAAAAATAAGATCCATAGAGGTTTTTTGTTTTTGTTTTTTACTTTTAAAAGCATTTTTTCTTCGGCCGAAAAAATGCTTTAAAAGTAAAAAAAAGCCTTTGGTGATCGAGCAGCTCAGCTAAGATCATCAGGACCCTTTAAAAGCTTTTTTTTAACAACCACTGGCTGAGTTGAGTTGCCTAATTGCCAGAACCTTTAAAAAACGTGTTTTCTACAAGCTCTTAGGCCAAAGAGGTTGTTAAAAAAATCCTTTTAAAAGGTTCTGGTGATCAGGCAACTTCAGCTGGGATCGTCAGAGGAGCCTTTTAAAAGCTTTTTTTATTTTATTTTATTTATTTATTTATTTAATCAAATTTTTATACCGCCCTTCTCCGAAGGACTCAGGGCGGTTTACAGCCAGATAAAAAGACAACAATATAAATACAGAATAAAATAATATTTTAAAAACTTATTCAATTTGGCCCGAATTAAAATATCTTTAAAACGATAAAACCCGCTAAAATTAAAACCAAATAAAATCTAAAACCCTATGCCAGTCCTGCGCGGATGAATAAATACGTCTTCAGCTCGTGGCGGAAGGTTTGAAGGTCAGGAAGTTGGCGAAGTTCTGGGGGAAGTTCATTCCAAAGGGTGGGAGCCCCCACAGAGAAGGCCCTTCCTCTGGGGGCCACCAACCGACATTGTTTTGGCGGATGGCACCCTAAGGAGTCCCTTTCTGTGAGAGCGCACGGGTCGGTGAGAGGTAGTCGATGGCAGTAGGCGGTCCCGTAAGTAACCTGGTCCTAAGCCATGGAGCACTTTAAAGGTAGTAACCAGCACCTTGAAGTGCACCCGGAAGACCACAGGTAGCCAGTGCAGCCTGCGCAGGAGTGGTGTCACGTGGGAGCCACGAGTGGCTCCCTCTATCACCCGCGCAGCTGCATTCTGAACCAACTGGAGCCTCTGGATGCTCTTCAAGGGAAGCCCCATGTAGAGAGCATTGCAGTAATCCAAGCGAGAGGTAACAAGAGCATGAGTGACCGTGCATAGGGCATCCCGGTCAAGGAAGGCGAATCAGACGAACCTGATAAAAAGCTCTCCTGGAGACAGCTGTCAGGTGATCTTCAAAGGACAGCCGCCCATCCAGGAGAATACCCAAGTTGCGCACCCTTTCCATTGGGGCCAATGACTCAACCCCAACAGTCAGCTGCGGCTGCAGCTGACTGTACCGGGGTGCCGGCATCCACAGCCACTCCGTCTTGGAGGGATTGAGCTTGAGCCTGTTTCTCCCCATCCAGACCCCTACGATTTTTTTCCTCTGGCGATCCCAGCTGTTGCTGAGTTGCCTGATCATCACAGGCTTTTAAAATCATTTTTTTACAACCTCTTACAACAGCTCCCACCCATGCTGTCGCTTGGTCCCCACTTGCCTAATTGCTCTTCTTTTGGGCTCGCTAAGCCTTGCTTCAGCTGCTGAAATCAATTGCATCAGCTAGCAACTCAATCTGCCTGCCTGCCTTCAATCCATCTCATCGGTGAGCAACTCAATCTGCCTGCCTCCAATTGGGTAAGTAACTGGGGGCGGGAGCTTTAAAAAAATAGTTAATTTGTTTTTTTAAGGAGTTTTTTTTAGACAGCAATTTAAAGTTAAGGAAGTTTTAAATTTACCTGCTTTTATCAAAAAATATAAATAAAATAAAATAAAATATTTGTGCAGCTTTCCGAGATTTGGCGTGTTTCTGTAGTGTTTCACTCTAACTACACAAACACACAAAATCTCACAAAACTGTATGTGTCATTTTGTGATTGTGTGTGTGTGTGTGAATCAGTTGTGTTGTGTTGTGTTGTGTGTGTGTGTAAAGTGTAAAAGTTGGTTTTGAGTTTTTTGTGGCTGTGTGAGGTTCCTGCTTGTTGCAGGGGCCATTTTGGGTGAAATGCAGCTGCTTTTACATTGTGTATGAGTCAGCTGTGTTGTGTTGTGTTGTGTTGTATGTGTGTAAAGTGTGAAAGTTGGTTTTTGAGTTTTTTGTGGCTGTTTGAGGTTCCTGCTTATTGCAGGGGCCATTTTGGGCAAGTGAAGCTGCTTTTACATTGTATGTGAGTCATTTGTGTTGTGTTGGTTGTGTGTAAAGTGTGAAAGTTGGTTTTGGTACCCCTTATTGTTTTGTGTACTTTGTTTATTATTTTTATTATTTATTGTTATTGGCCACACTCACCCAGTCACCTGATCACCAAGCCACACCCACCAATTAAGCCACACCCACATACCTGGTAGGGAAAATTTTAGATTTTACCCCTGGGCAACTCTATCCTGGGCAACTCTATCCCAAAGCTGTCCTCTGTCATTTTTTAAACACCAGTGCTGATAGTACAGAAGCAAAATATAGATACTTTAAAAGAGTGGTAGGATTCAGTTTTTTTATTACCAGTTCTGTGGGCATGGTTTGGTGTGTGGTTAGGTGGTCATATGACTAGGTGGGCATGGCTATGGTCATGTGACTGGGTGGTTGTGATTGGATGGTCAAGTGGGCATGGCCAACTCAACATCACTCACATCAAGGGCTGCCTTGCCTGCCCCCACCCACCCACTCCTTGTCACGCCTGGCCTCAACGTATCTATAGTTCTGTAAAAATATTCAACTTTTTTTGACTTTATTATCTGCATCTATACTATAAATGTACTTTAATGGACCACTGAAAGGAGGAAATGGCTCACATGCTTTGCCCAAGTGTGTGATAGGCAGGTCATAAAACAGGCTTTTGAGGGGCTGCCACAAAGAAGGGGGGGCAATATATTTTCCAAAGAAGCCGAAGGCAAAACAAGAAGCAATAGATGGAAACTGAACAAAGAGAGAAGCAACCTAAAACTAAAGAGAAACTTCCTGACAGTGTAACAATTATCCAGTGGAACTACTTGTCTCCAGATGTTCTGGGTGCTCAATCACTGGAAGGTTTTAAGAAAAGACTGGACAGCCATTTCTCTGAAATGGTATAGGGTCTCTCCAAAAGTCCCTTCCAAGTGTTATTCTGTTATTCTGACACCTCTCCCAGGCCCTCCACTCAGATTTTGGCATCCACATTTTCCTGTCTGAGCAAGAAGTTGGACTAGAAGACCTCATAAGTCCCTTTCAACTCTGTTGTTCTATTATTCCTGAAAAAACAACAACACACACACACACAATTTAACTGAATTCCCTTGTTTTGGAGACTTTGGAATCAGAAGGTATCTTGGAACAGTGGGGGGGGGGCTATTTGGGGGGGGTATTTTTTTAACAACCAGTTCTGTTCCCTAATGACTGGCTGGGTGGGTGTGGGCAGGGGTGTATGTCAGCACTTAGCCTCCTGCAACACTTTGCCAGTCAAAACAGAGCACACGGGTTAATTACAAAATGTGGGCTTTGCTTTGTGACATCCAGACCCAGTAACCAAGGAGTGTGAACTGCACAGAAAATACAGTTTTGTCTGGTTATGAAGAAATATCCCCAGTCAGATGTACACTAAATGTAGACTGACTTTTAGCAACATATCTTCCTAGCAAACAGCAAATTTTGAAACTCCAGATAAAGAGGATTCATTTTAGGATGAGAAACCACAGTTTGCATGTTGGAGGTTCCTAAAGAAATGCTGGGAAACTCCATATTTTAAAGAACATTTGAGAAAGAGGTGCAGAATAGCCCTTCTCTTCTATTGATAAACACTTTTTGGTTAGAGGGACTCAGAGCCTGCCTTATATGTGATGGCTCCCAGTGGATTTCATTCTAAATTTTGATATGATTTCTGTAAATAAGGAATGTAGAATTATAATGGCTGAGTATTTGATCCTTCATCCATCAAAAAATTACAAAGGTAAGGGATAAACAAATAAAAAACAGATTTGAAAAAAGAAAAGGCTCAGGAAAGAAAAAGAGTGAAAATGTAAGAAAGAAAGATGAAAAGGAGAAAAAAGAATGACTTCCAAGTGTCTTTGGTACAGATATAAGTACAAAATCTATCAAACTCTTACTCTAAAGTTAACATTTGTCTAGATTATTTCCATAATCCCATATTTAATCATCAAAACACAGATAAACTTTTAATTTCAGTTTCTCACAAAAGGTCCAGTAATGGTTCATATCGCTTTAATTACTATTTGTTAAGGAAACCATAACTGATATACTTGAAGCATTGTGAAATACAATCTGATCAGAAACAAGAAATTTGACAAACCTAATGTACAATGCTTGTAGTAGCATTATAAAAAGTCTTTTCCATGAAATGTTTAAACACTCAGAATTTTTAAATCTGGCAATCTTATGTCAAAAATACCAAAAATGGCAATATTTCAAATGGCTTTGAAATATTGAATTCCATGACATGGATTTCAAGAACTACAAGAAGACAAAACTACATTAATTGTTCAGTGAAGACTTATTCTAACATTAGCAAAAGGTTTCTCACAGACTCTCAATGTAAAAACTTGCTGGATTTGTGATTATTCCCCCCTATATTGGAAGCTGTTCTTCTGCTAATGGAAGCAACTATCTGTTAACGTAGGTACCTTCTAAAATTTTAGCAAGTACCACTATATATATTTTTGGAAACACTAGTAGCTATATTTTAAAGTCATTGTACTAACTTTTTACTGTGGTAATAAGACCATTTTAGAGACCACTGTAGGGTCGCTATATAGCTGTAGGGATTTTGCTTCCTTAGAAATTCTATTGCCTTTTTTTCTGCTTACTTTATGTTGTTCTAAATAGACAAATTATTAAGAAAAATCAGCTAAGGAGTAGAGCTTTAGAGATGATGAGAGAGGAACTACTCTGAAAAAAATAGATTGATTCTCAATGAATACTCACTTAGCTTTTATCAAAACAAAAATGCAAAAATTGCTACAAAAATCAAAGGATGGACATAAATGATTTAGTTGCAAATCAGAGACATTTTTAACATATACCGGTAGTTCTTTTAAAATTTTAAACATAATCTTAATAGGTTACATTCATACTAACTTTATATTTACTTCCCACTGAAAATAATCGAAATGTCAATCATGCCATTTATTTTATTACTTACTTTTTGAAGATCTCTAGAGGTCCAGAAGAGGCTGACCCACTGGCAGAGAAGCCAAAGTGTTTTATTCAGATGATGGTGAAGCTCTAAGAATGTGAAATCTAAGGAAAACATTTTCACCAGCTTGAGTAAAACACTTCAGCTGGCTGCTGTGCCCCAATCCCTGAAGCTGCTCATTCGAACAAGTCACTCAGTAGCAAGCAGGGGCAAACTAAGCCTTACCAGATTAGGTAAAAACCAAGCCTGCAGGCCCTCATGGCAGAGAAGCCCAAAATTTTTATTCAGATGGGGAAAGCTGTTTTCCTTACATCTCACGTTCTTACAGCTACACCAGCTTCTAAATAAAAGACTTTGGCTTCTCTGCCACGTGGCTCAGCCTCTTCTGCAGCTCTTCAGATAGGGCCCAGGAACTCTCCATTTTTTTAAAAAAATTGCATTTATATCCCGCCCTTCTCCGAAGACTCAGGGCGGCTTACACTATGTTAGCAATAGTCTTCATCCTATTTGTATATTTATATACAAAGTCAACTTATTGTCCCCAACAATCTGGGTCCTCATTTTACCTACCTTATAAAGGATGGAAGGCTGAGTCAACCTCTAAGAGGCCAGGGGAGCCCTAGGAAGGCCCTATAACAGGCCATTCATGCTGACAAAGAGGCGAAGGAAGGCTCACCAAATAGACAGGTAGCTGGGCCATGTCAGAGGCAGTGGAGAATGGCGAAGGAAGGCTTGGCAGGGATCTGGGCCACATGGCAGGCCGGGGGGGAAGGCAGGCAAGCTGGCTGGCCCGCAGCAACCATGTGGTCAAGGCAAGTGAGAGAGCCAGACAGAGAGCAGCTATGCCAGGCAAGCGGGCAAAATGAGGAGTGACTAGATGAGGGGTGGGGGCAGGGGTGGGAGACGGGCATCCAGAATTTTTACTAACATAACATAACATAACATAACATAACATAACATAACATAACATAACATAACATAACATAACATAACATAACATAACATAACATAACATAACATAACATAACATAACATAACATAACAGAGTTGAAAGGGACCTTGGAGGCCTTCTAGTCCAACCCCCTGCCCAGGCAGGAAACCCTACATCATCTCAGGCAGATGGTTATCCAACATTTTCTTAAAAATTTCTAGTGTTGGAGCATTCACAACTTCTGCAGGCAAGTCGTTCCACTTATTAATTGTTCTAACTGTCAGGAAATTTCTCTTTAGTTCTAAGTTGCTTCTTTCTTTGATCAGTTTCCACCCATTGCTTCTTGTTCTACCTTCAGGTGCTTTGGAGAACAACCCGACTCCCTCTTCTTTGTGGCAACCCCTGAGATATTGGAACACAGCTATCATGTCTCCCCTAGTCCTTCTTTTTATTAAACTAGACATACCGAGTTCCTGCAACCGTTCTTCATATGTTTTAGCCTCCAGTCCCCTAATCATCTTTGTTGCTCTTCTCTGCACTCTTTCTAGAGTCTCAACACCTTTTTTACATCGTGGAGACCAAAACTGGATGCAATATTCCAAGTGTGGCCTTACCAAGGCATTATAAAGTGGTACTAACACTTCACGTGATCTTGATTCTATCCCTCTGTTTATGCAGCCCAGAACTGTGTTGGCTTTTTTAACAGCTGCTGCACACGGCTGGCTCGTGTTTAAGCGATTCATCCACTAGGACTCCAAGATCCCTCTCACAGGTACTACTATTGAGCAAGGTACCACATATACGGTAGTTCTTTTAAAATTTTAAACATAATCTTAATAGGTTACATTCATACTAACTTTATATTTACTTCCCACTGAAAATAATCGAAATGTCAATCATGCCATTTATTTTATTACTTACTTTTTGAAGATCTCTAGAGGTCCAGAAGAGGCTGACCCACTGGCAGAGAAGCCAAAGTGTTTTATTCAGATGATGGTGAAGCTCTAAGAATGTGAAATCTAAGGAAAACATTTTCACCAGCTTGAGTAAAACACTTCAGCTGGCTGCTGTGCCCCAATCCCTGAAGCTGCTCATTCGAACAAGTCACTCAGTAGCAAGCAGGGGCAAACTAAGCCTTACCAGATTAGGTAAAAACCAAGCCTGCAGGCCCTCATGGCAGAGAAGCCCAAAATTTTTATTCAGATGGGGAAAGCTGTTTTCCTTACATCTCACGTTCTTACAGCTACACCAGCTTCTAAATAAAAGACTTTGGCTTCTCTGCCACGTGGCTCAGCCTCTTCTGCAGCTCTTCAGATAGGGCCCAGGAACTCTCCATTTTTTAAAAAAATTTGCATTTATATCCCGCCCTTCTCCGAAGACTCAGGGCGGCTTACACTATGTTAGCAATAGTCTTCATCCTATTTGTATATTTATATACAAAGTCAACTTATTGTCCCCAACAATCTGGGTCCTCATTTTACCTACCTTATAAAGGATGGAAGGCTGAGTCAACCTCTAAGAGGCCAGGGGAGCCCTAGGAAGGCCCTATAACAGGCCATTCATGCTGACAAAGAGGCGAAGGAAGGCTCACCAAATAGACAGGTAGCTGGGCCATGTCAGAGGCAGTGAAGAATAGCGAAGGAAGACTTGGCAGGGATCTGGGCCACATGGCAGGCCGGGGGGGAAGGCAGGCAAGCTGGCTGGCCCGCAGCAACCATGTGGTCAAGGCAAGTGAGAGAGCCAGACAGAGAGCAGCTATGCCAGGCAAGCGGGCAAAATGAGGAGTGACTAGATGAGGGGTGGGGGCAGGGGTGGGAGACGGGCATCCAGAATTTTTACTAACATAACATAACATAACATAACATAACATAACATAACATAACATAACATAACATAACATAACATAACATAACATAACATAACATAACATAACATAACATAACAACAGAGTTGAAAAGGGACCTTGGAGGCCTTCTAGTCCAACCCCCTGCCCAGGCAGGAAACCCTACATCATCTCAGTCAGATGGTTATCCAACATTTTCTTAAAAATTTCCAGTGTTGGAGCATTCACAACTTCTGCAGGCAAGTCGTTCCACTTATTAATTGTTCTAACTGTCAGGAAATTTCTCCTTAGTTCTAAGTTGCTTCTTTCTTTGATCAGTTTCCACCCATTGCTTCTTGTTCTACCCTCAGGTGCTTTGGAGAACAACCCGACTCCCTCTTCTTTGTGGCAACCCCTGAGATATTGGAACACAGCTATCATGTCTCCCTAGTCCTTCTTTTTATTAAACTAGACATACCCAGTTCCTGCAACCGTTCTTCATATGTTTTAGCCTCCAGTCCCCTAATCATCTTTGTTGCTCTTCTCTGCACTCTTTCTAGAGTCTCAACATCTTTTTTACATCGTGGAGACCAAAACTGGATGCAATATTCCAAGTGTGGCCTTACCAAGGCATTATAAAGTGGTACTAACACTTCACGTGATCTTGATTCTATCCCTCTGTTTATGCAGCCCAGAACTGTGTTGGCTTTTTTAACAGCTGCTGCACACTGCTGGCTCATATCTAAATGGTTATCCACTAGGACTCCAAGATCCCTCTCACAGGTACTACTATTGAGCAAGGTACCACATATACGGTACTGGTGCATTTTGTTTTTTGGCCTAAATGTAGAACCTTACTTTTTTCACTGTTGAATTTCATTTTGTTAGATAGCGCCAATGTTCAAGTCTGTCAAGATCTTTCTGTAACTTGAGCCTATCTTCTGGAGTGTTGGCTATTCCTGCCAGCTTGGTGTCATCTGCAAATTTGATGAGTTCCCCATCTATCCCCTCGTCCAAGTCATTGATGAAGATGTTGAAGAGTACTGGGCCTAAAACAGAGCCTTGGGGTACTCCACTGCATACTTCCCTCCATGTGGATGTAGTTCCATTGAGGACTACACGTTGAGTGCGGTTGGTCAGCCAGTTACGAATCCATCTGGTGGTGGTGCTGTCTAACCCACATTTTTCTACTTTATCTAGTAGTAGGTTATGGTCTACTTTATCAAATGCTTTACTGAAGTCCAAGTAAATTATATCGACAGCATTCCTCTGGTCTACTAATTTTGTCATTTTGTCAAAGAATGCGATAAGATTAGTCTGGCATGATCTGTTTTTGACAAACCCATGTTGGCTTTTGGTTATTACTTTGTTTGCTTCTAGGTGTTCGGTGATTCGTTGCTTGATTATCTTTTCCAGAATCTTCCCCGGTATTGAGGTCAGACTGATAGGTCTGTAGTTTCCTGGATCTGTTTTTTTTCCTTTTTTGAAGATGGGCACTACATCAGCTCTTTTCCAGTCCTCTGGCAGCTCCCCTGTGCTCCAGGATCTTTGAAAGATATAGTTCAGTGGTTCTGAGATCACGTCTGCCAGTTTCTTCAGAACCTTGGGGTGTAATCCATCCGGTCCTGGTGATTTGAACTCATCTAGGGTAGACAGGTGTTCACTTACCATTTTCTTCCCTATTTTAACTTGTGTTTCTAATCTGTTTTTTGTAGTGCTGTTTTTGATACCAGTTCTTCTGAACTGCCCAGAACTGGCTAAATCCCACCACTGCTTTAAAAGCTACATAGAATCATCTCTGGATGTGTGGATTCACAATTGCTTTTTTAAATGGCAATTCTGATGCAAGATTTGTTTGGGATGTATATGGACAAGCAAATAACCTTGAAAAGCTTTCAAAACAGCCATGCTGAAATTTCCTGAGGTTGCAGAAATGTTTTGCACAGGTCAGGCATTTTGCATAGCAACTCTGACAATATGTATTGAATATTAATAAGGGAGTGAAGCCAAGGTAAAACGGCTTCACTCAGGTCCTCCATTACAGCGGGAAAAATAGTTAAATCTCATTGGTTGATGCATCTGACAGCTCCCTATAAAAGGACAAGCTTTCAGACAGGCAAGTTGCTGGGTTGTACCAATCTACTGAATAAAGAACTATGTTTGTTGGAGAATCAGCATCCTGCCTCTTCTATCACCCTATCTAACAATATATATAGTTAGAAACCATGTATCTATCTGTTTTCAACACTTGTACTTAGCATGCTTTAAAAAACATGTGGTCTATTTATTCTTCCCATGGCATTTGATACTAATTCAGGGACTTGCTCCATCTAATTGTATACTCACCAGCAGCAACTCCCCAGGAATTCAGCCTAAAGTCCTTTTCTGGGCTACTTGCCAGAGAGAAAGATGATCTAACATTGCTCAAATCCCTTTTCCCTCTCCATTTTACATAGTTGATTAAAAGATCTTAGCAAGATAATGGGAAATGTAGGAAAAAGATATTCTCTGAGGTATGTCTAGCAAATCCATTGTCATTAAGCAAATAAGCAAACAAGCAAATATCTATATCCTCTGTTTAGGATGAGAGAGAGAAAACCAATAGTTGAATTCATCTCCTATAATATGCCTTTTTAATTCATGTTATTTTTATTAAGCTTTTCACATAAATATAGCCTTTCTATAATATTTTCTTTTATCTTTGTGGTATTCTATGTGCTATTTTTCAGTGATGTCCAGTAACAACCAGCTAGCATATGGTTGGTACATCACTAAAGAAGACAGTTTTTATATTTCCTACATGACACCAAAAATCAATCTATATCACTTGTAATGAAATGGCATCTATCAAACCTTAAAAATCTTCCCTCATTTTAAACATTTGTTTCAATATAGATTGTGTTAAAGAATTAAAAACTGAGGCAGTACAAATATACATTATATTTCATGCCATGCAAAAAAAAAAAAAAGCTTCTGATCCTGTTAAGGGAAAACTTGGCTCACTGTGACTTTTTTGCTGCAGTTTTCCCATTGCATCACATACATACATACATACATGAAAGTGGTTTGCTACTGGTTCATCCCGGGTCGGGCGAACCAGTAGCATTGGCGGGAGGCTCCGCCCACCCACCCAGAAATCTCTGTACATATGCACATGTGCACGTGAGCAAACCGGTAGCGGCCAAAATTGAAACCCACTACTGATACATAGATACATACATATAGTATGTACATACATACAGCTACCCATCTTACAGCAGTGATTCGAGATGGTGCGAAGAGGGTTAAACCTCTTTCTCAAGTAACAATATACCAAATGGGATGATATGTATCAAAATATTTGTAAAGTATAGAAGTTATATATAATATTCTACATTATTATATTGATTTGTCATATGGAATATGCAGACAATTTAACTAGTTACCAACTTGTAGAAAAAAAATTCCAAATGTTTGTTATTATTTATAAAGCATTGTAAAATTTAGTATTAGAATATTTGAAACATTAAAATCTAGGAAATGACTCAAAATTCTTCAGGGAATGAATTGTTCTCAATCTTGCCATTGTCAGAATCATATCTGTTGGAATAGTGAAAAAGGACCTTCTGAGAGTCTGTTCCCAAGATTTGCAGCTCTACCAAAGAAAGTCAGACTAACTGCTTCTCTACTGCATTCTACAAGCAAGCTGAGAACTAATTGAGCCAGATATATAGCACTTATCTGAAATGGGCTTCAATTTGTTTACATTTAGAGGCCACCAAACTTTTTAGTGACTTTGAGCAGCCTACAATTTAAAAAAAAAACACACATAAAAAGGATCTTGGCTGACCAGAAGAATTAAAAACCTACCGATTTGTACATTATCAAATTTTATGTAATTTTATAAATTGTTAATTTTAAATATTATCACATTTTATATAATTTTAAATGCTATTTCATTACAGACTGCAAATTGATTAATTCCTTTTGGACTTTACACATGCATTGTATTCAGGCTGTTTTGTAGATGCATTTTAAATTTTTCCCAAATTTTATTTACTGATTTCTTTAGATTTATATGTATTCACAGATTATGCATAGAGAGATGCAATGTAGACTAGCTTCCTCATGGAATACCTCAGACAGTGTGAGTTTATCATGGCTAAATAGTCTACATATTCTGGCTGCTGGACCTTACCAGGATTGCCCAGCAAGAGGCAGAAGCATGAGTACTGAAAATAAAAGGAATGATTGATGCTGTATTCTGTTATGCCATGCAAAATAAATAAATAAACAAATCTCTCCCTCTCCCTCCCTCCCTCCCTCCCTCCCTCTCTCTCTCTCTCTCTCTGTAGAGAGAGGAAGGAAGGAAGGAAGGAAGGAAGGAAGGAAGGAAGGAAGGAAGGAAGGAAGGACATACTTCTTGTACTAGTCTAAGGCTGAAATAAACTGACTGACCCAACTATTGAGCAGCACTCACCCAGTATCCAAATTATTTTAACTGGTTTATGTATATTAATTACAATTTGGTGTTCTTTTTATTTTTATTGTTTTTGGTTTTGTTGAGCACAGTTCTGGGGAAGCCAGGATATAAATATGGTAAATAAATATTTTCTTCAGGGTGGTACTCAACTTAGCTTGCATCCAAATAAAATAAAATAAAATAAAATCTCTCAAAACAACACAAAACTCAGTACTATCCCAGTTCCCTATAGCTACATGTGCCAAACTGCCTCAGCTTCAAGATCTGGACCAGTAGCTTCATTTTATACCTTTCTTGAACTATATTATAATACATTGAATTAAATAGGTCCAACTATATAGAAGAATTTTAATTTGATAGTTAAAATAAGTTTTTGTTGAAAGACAAACGTAATTTAAATTGGCCATTACATCATATTTTAATATTTATTTTATTCATTTTTGAAATTTATATAACTGCCCATCTTTATGCTACTCTTAAGAGCAATTCTAGTATTAATTTTTATCAGATAATTTATATAGATATAAATGTTAAAGCGGCATATATTTTGGATTTTATTTTTGCAAATGTAATATAAAGAAAATTCACCTTCTATATGAATTAACATAATATAATAAACAATTTTTTATAGATGAAAAAAGGAAAGACCCAAGCTTGAGCAGGCTGATAAAGCACATTGCAAGCATCAGGTAATCAAAATAAAATAAAGATTAAAAAATGGATTTGTGTCCATGTTTGAGTTGCTTTAAACTTTATGCTTCATTTAGTCCTTAGCCACAAGCCAAACATGCTATAAAATGCAACAGGGTAATTTTCAACATTTGGGAGGGAAGGGGAAAAAAATCATTTCAGGTTTTTGGCTACTGATATAGAGAATGTCTTCATATTTAAATCAATGTAGGCTATTCCCTTAATCAAGTAAAAGAAAAGAGTCTTATCTAACCAGCAGGTCAATAGGAGCAAAGGAATAATTTATCTGACTGAAGTGTTAGTCTAAAGACAATCTGGCACATTTAAATTAAGAGGCAGTGTTTTACTTTCCTCTTTCTTGTCTTAAGATGTTATAACAGCAGCATTTACACTCACATGTGGCTGCTTTGACCTGATGCAAGAAGAACCAAGAATGTTTCCTGCAGCCAAAATGAGGAAATGATGGCTGCTTTGAAAATCAAAGCAAATAAGAGTGCAGTTTGTTCTACTATTTACCAGCTTATTTTTATATATACTTTCTGAAGAACATTTTTGTCAAATCTGTGTGGAAGTAACCCAGGCTTTCTAACTAGTTTGTTCTTCAGTGACTTTTGCACACTAACAAAATAAATCCTCCCATATGCTCTCCCCCCGTAATGTGACAGGCAAATAGCCATAATACAGCATTCCCTGCTATTTATTAACAATGGCCTGACTTTTTCCAGATCATTGCAGCATCCTGAAAAGAGAGAGAGAGAGAGAGAGAGACATACACAGATAGCTCTTGACCTACAACCAGCTTAAAAAAATAAATAAATATGATTTATGTTACAATAGTCTGGGAAAAAGTGACTTATGATGCACCCTTTAAGTTGCACCACCTTTGCAATCACATGAATACAATTTAGATGCTTGGCAACCAGCTCTCATCGATGATAGTAACAGCAGCTTATGGTTAGATGATCATGATTTGTGACCTTCCCAGCTGGCTTCTGACAAGAAAAGTTAATTGCCCAGTGTCAGGTTGGCTGGCTTTTACCACATTTCTTTCTTTTAATAAATAACAGATGTTGTGGTTATACAAAACCTGTAGCATTTTTTAGATCATTTTCAAACTGTTTATTATTATACTAATAACATTAAGTTGATAACAACAACAACAACAACAACAATATCCTCTGCTGCCCCAATGAATAAAATGTGATCTATGTGGAAGGTAATCCTTAAAGCATCAGAATGAAAACAATCACTAGAAGTAGTAGTGTCACAACATAGAAAATTTACTAGGGGATTAATTTATTAGGGGATATTTATTTGCTATGCAAACATAGCCAATAATTAGCCAACTGCTCTTTAAATCATTGTAGGTGTGTATTTTTTATCTGCCATTTCTAACATGCATTTGTTTTTCAAAAAGCCTGCTTTTCTAATGTGATTGGCACTCCTGTCTAAAGACCTGAATGAGATTGTGATTGAGGTAGCTTTGCATTTAGCTTCATGGGCAAAATGAGCTCAACTGCAGCTGAATCATTTCTGTAAATAGGCCTGGCTGGAGCTGAGCTGTAATCTGAAGATTAGAACCTGGTTTATTGATCCTAAGAAATGCCTCATATTCCATCCCAAATTGCATCATGTCGATAGCGATAAAATGCTATTGCTCCAAAGGCTGCTGGCTCCCGCCACTGCAGTGGCAGCTAAAAGGAGATAAAAGGAAACAGCAGTCTTCCCCTCTTCAAGCTGAGGCCATACAAAAAGAACACATTAAAAGATAGGACCCCATGCCTGGAACTGAATTGCTTTAAAAATACGGTTTCTGCCTTTCAAAAAAAAAAACCAAAAAAAAAACACCACACCAAACAACCAACCCCCCCCCACCCAAACAAACACTACACACATACATATGCATATTAGAGCTGATATTTTTGAGTGATTTAAAATGCCAAAATAAGTTTCTATAAAGCTCCAATTTACATTAATGATTGTCCAAATTGTCAATTTAGGTTTATGCAATTTCCATATGGCTTTATTCAATATTGTATCTTTATTTTTCTTTTCTATGCTGTAATTTGACACGGCAATGATATGATTATAACTTTTCCTCAATTTTCCCCCAAGTTTTATTCAGCTATAAATATTAAATTCTCCAACAGCACCATTCTAACCAGATTCCACCACAAAGGAGATGGTTACAATAGAAGCAAACATCTCATTTTCTCTTCTCATTTCTTTATAGCGCTTTCTAATGTGACAAGTCCTTACAACCTACAAGCAATAGAATTCAATGCATCTAACACTTCAGGTCCCAATGATGTATTGATTTCTGTGGAAATCATTAAAATGTGTCATTTGAAAGGGCTAGGCAATGGACTGTCAAAAAATGCATTGGACTTGTTTTCTTCATGTTCTGTCATCAGATTCTCTTATCACAAAAAAATATTTTACAAGTGATTACTGGAATGGTCTCTGTAAGTAATTGTCTGTCCATTTATATATTCTGATCTGTTCTTTTCTTGTTCTTATTCTATATATCCATACATGCATCCTTCTCTTACAGAACCTATTTGCAATTTTAGAAATCTTTTTTTAAGCATATTAATGTATTTGATGAAAAACCATCCCCTCACTGGAGAGGGTACAGCCAGATTTAACAATGATTATACCTTAGTGACAAAAGAATTGTACTGTAGGAATCTGACAAGTCAAGATAAAAACTCAATAGAATTTATATTGTCATAAGTAAAAAAGGAGAAAAAGCTCACAGTCTGGGGTCATCCACATAAATCCATACTAGCTGGGGAACAAATTATCTGAGAAATTGCTATCTTTGACGTAAGTCTGCTCACACCATAGGTTCTTTAAAAAAACACCATTATTTGCCCTGTTCAGTTAGCACGAGTGCAAAAGACAGCATTCCCTACTGATCTCCAGCATCTGTAATCACGTCTCCAATAATATTAGATTGAATTCCACCAATAATTAAAGATTTGTGTGCTTTCTTGTCATTTTTGTGCCAATTTTAATTTCAAGATTTTCTCCTTTGACTGTTTTACAATTTTATTGTTATGTTTTATTGTACTTGGGTGAAAAATATCTATTTGCATGTGAGTATGTATGTGTGTGTACATACATCATACACACAACAGACAAATATATTTATTCAATTCAATTTTTAATTTATAAAAGTACAACAAAATTTGCAATTAAGTACAACTTTCAAAATATTATTGTTAATAAAAATCTTTGTAAAGAAATGTCACAGTGAGCAATCAAATTTGGAAAATCTGTCAGATAAACTGTTGGCTTCTTGAAAGCAGTAATGTCTAGAAAGATATTACAGAAGATGAATAGACATGGGAAAAAGCGAACAACCATACTTTTTATAGATATATGTGTTTCAAATTTAGAAGAGCATGTTTTCATATCAGGTTGTTTTAAATAGCATCCAATTATAAAAATACAACCTTTCTAAAAAAAAACACATAAGAAAAAGCTACAAATTACAAATGTTTAAACTAAACACAAGACTAGATGTCCTTTAAAACAAAATCTAGAATCTGAAATCCATCTTCTATCAATTAAAATCAGAAAAAAAAAATATATAATGTATTTCTCGCTACTCCTTTGTTGGACATAAATGAAATATAGTATGTAGTATAATTTGTGCAAGAAGAGAATAAATGTTTTTGATCATAAATAAATGTATTCTGCAAACACTAAAATTAGTATAAGCAATCTAATTTTGAAATAAGCCATTATCATATGCATTTGATAAAGTAGACCATAACCTACTACTAGATAAAGTAGAAAAATGTGGGTTAGACAGCACCACCACTAGATGGATTCGTAACTGGCTGACCAACCGCACTCAACGTGTAGTCCTCAACGGAACTACATCCACATGGAGGGAAGTATGCAGTGGAGTATCCCAAGACTCTGTTTTAGGCCCAGTACTCTTCAACATCTTCATCAATGACTTGGACGAGGGGATAGATGGGGAACTCATCAAATTTGCAGATGACACCAAGCTGGCAGGAATAGCCAACACTCCAGAAGATAGGCTCAAATTACAGAAAGATCTTGACAAACTTGAACATTGGGCGCTATCTAACAAAATGAAATTCAACAGTGAAAAAAGTAAGATTCTACATTTAGGCAAAAAAAACAAAATGCACCGGTACCGTATATGTGGTACCTTGCTCAATAGTAGTACCTGTGAGAGGGATCTTGGAGTTCTAGTGGATAACCATTTAGATATGAGCCAGCAGTGTGGAGCAGCTGTGAAAAAAGCCAACACAGTTCTGGGCTGCATAAACAGAGGGATAAAATCAAGATCACGTGAAGTGTTAGTGCCATTTTATAATGCCTTGGTAAGGCCACACTTGGAATATTGCATCCAGTTTTGGTCTCCACGATGTAAAAAAGATGTTGAGACTCTAGAAAGAGTGCAGAGAAGAGCAACAAAGATGATTAGAGGACTGGAGGCTAAAACATATGAAGAACGGTTGCAGGAACTGGGTATGTCTAGTTTAATAAAAAGAAGGACTAGGGGAGACATGATAGCTGTGTTCCAATATCTCAGGGGTTGCCACAAAGAAGAGGGAGTCGGGCTGTTCTCCAAAGCACCTGAGGGTAGAACAAGAAGCAATGGGTGGAAACTGATCAAAGAAGGAAGCAACTTAGAACTAAGGAGAAATTTCCTGACAGTTAGAACAATTAATAAGTGGAACGACTTGCCTGCAGAAGTTGTGAATGCTCCAACACTGGAATTTTTTAAGAAAATGTTGGATAACCATCTGACTGAGATGGTGTAGGGTTCCTGCCTAGGCAGGGGGTTGGACTAGAAGGGCCTCCAAGGTCCCTTCCAACTCTGTCGTTATGTTATGTTATATTAAATATTTTATTAGTGATGGATATAGAGAATTTCGATATTCCTTATAATACAGTTATCATTAATAAGAAATATTAGACTGGAAGCACAGCTCAAATTAAATACTCAACTAATATGAAACTAAATGAAAGATTGTCTGGCAAACAGACAGATAAAATATTTTTTCAGTCTCTGACCAATAAAAGCACTATCAGTAAAATGAACAATACAAAGCTGTGCCTTAACATTAAGAACTATTACAACTATTGGTGGATGAGGTTTACAGATTGTATAGGAAAAAATTGTTACTTTCGGAAAAAAATAAATATATTTTGATTATTTAAGGGATAGTGAAAATAAAAATGATAAGTAGTCCAGAAATTTAAATAAAAGAGGAATAATCAGCTGGTTTTGAATGTCCCTGTAATATTGGCAATAGAGAACATGGTCTGTGGTTTTTATGGTACACATCATCACAGAGGCAATATCAAATTTCATGTGTAGTTTTCCTAACTCTTTCAGGGCAATTATGGGGAATATTTAAAATAGTATTTAACAACAGCAATAGTAATAGTATTTAACACTCAGACTTATATCCCACTCCATAGTGCTTTACAGAACTGTCTGCATTATTTGTATATTGCCGCCAACAAGATTTTGAAGGATGCCAGAAAAGGAAACTCCTGGGACATTATTTTACCAAGAGTATAAAACTTTTCTGAATAAACCACATTGCCACAAAAGAAGCAAAATCAGTTCTGGGTTTCCCGTGACAAAGCAGGCTTAGTTAATTCCCCTGTTTCCTTAATGGGCCAGCTACAGTCCGTAATGTCTACCAATCACTCCTTTTCATTTTGTTATGGGAACCAGCCAACCACACTGGAACATCTGCTCAGTGTCTGGCTGAGATGCCAGCAATGTCCCATGGTGCTGTTGGATGCCTGAATACTATTCTCTCACCTTGCATTCTACCTGCCTCCCAGTTATTGTCAAGTTGTAAGAGAATAAAAAATGTAGGTGAATTTGTCTTGACAGAAAGGCTAAGTCAATCTTGAGCCCAGTGAGGATTGAACTCCAAGCTGTGGACAGCATTATCCTGCAATACTGCATTCTAATCACTCTGCCAACAGAAAGTAAGATTGTCTGATTTCTTTCCAAAAACATTTAAGTGGTGTAATATATACTTGGCATAAATAGCATATGTATCATGATGTTATTGCACCAGTTTAGGATATTTGATACATAGTGGAATTTTAGCAGTTTAAAAAAGCAGGAAATGACTATTTGAACTACTGTAAATCTGCAAATGAATCCCCATTTCAGTTAATGTTCAGGTATTTGAATGAATTGAACATTAGTGATTCATTTGGTATTTACAAATTTACATAAGTGCCTCAAGAGCAAGAATACTTCCTTCCTTCCTTCCTTCCTTCCTTCCTTCCTTCCTTCCTTCCTTCCTTCCTTGAAAACATTCTTAAAGATCCATCTCATCCTCGGCACCCTTTTTTGGAACTATTACCATCTGGAAGATGGTACAGGATAATAAAAACAAGGACAAATAGGCTGAAAAACAGCTTCTATCCCAGGGCAATAATCATATTGAATTCTATGGTATAGTGCAATATTGGGTTTTCAATTTCAATTATTTAGAATGTAAAGGATGTATGTTACAGTTATTGCTTATAACTGTAGTTATAATGTACACTGAAGACAGCATTTAATTTCGTTGTAACATGCACAATGACAATAAAGTGAACTAAATTTCCTTCCTTCCTCCCTCTCTCCCTCCCTCTGATTGTCATTATAATTGCTAAACTGTTAAGTTAGCATGCTTCATAAAAACAGTTACATAAAATAATTAATCAATTTCATGGTAGTCTGAGCGTAATTGACACTATGATTATCAATTGCAGATAATTTCTTCAACACTTCATGTACGGAAATTCAGAGTCCCTAGATCAAACAGCACACTTTTTACTTATTATAGCTTTCCAAATTCTTTAGCTGCATTCTGCTAAATTTTAATTTCTCCAAATTAAAAATAAAATTTGTGGTACTATTATTTATTTATACATACACATACAAAGAGAGAGAAAAGTGAGAGGGAGAAAGGAGATTTCCTGAAGACAGCCTGTTTCTAGTACTTAAGACATCAATCTAAATATTAGGGACGCTAGAATTCTAGTTCCACATAGGTACAAAGCCAACTGGGTAACTCTGAACCATTCATTCTCTCTTAATTTTAGGAAGCAGACCATGACAAACCGCTTCTGAAATCTTGCCAAGAAAACTGCAAGAACTAGTTCTTGTAGTCACCAGGAGTCAACACTAATTCGAAGATACCACAATAAGAAGAAAAATCCCTTTGTTCCTTCCGATGAATATCTGGAATTAATATATAGCCATACACAAATATGTCACATACAGGCCACACTTACCCCAGCTCTGCAAAGGTGAAAACATCATGATAACTCATGATCTGGCCTGTGACATGATCAGGTTTGACCCTGTGATCAAGAAGTATTAGAATTAAAATGGCTAAATTCTGTTCTTACCAAATTTGCATATAGTCAGTTGTTAAATATATTTTGGCAATAGTTTTAACATTATAACTTTGCAGGACTATTAATGGATGATTTTTTTAAAAAAAATATTGTATTGAACCTTAACTATATCTAAACTGATCTGTGCCCAAAAAATAAAAGCAATTTATCTCTCATTAAAACACACTTAATTTATTTTACAAAGTTAACTTTTATGGCCATTACATTTTTGTCAGGAATATAGCCTTACTGTGTGAAGAATTAATCTTGTTTTATAGATGAGTGAACAAGATCTGAGCATGATAAAATGAATCGCTAAGTGATCGCAGTTAACTGAAAAATTCCACTTTGTTCCCTTATGGAGAATGATGGAATATCATTTTATTGAACTCCATTATCCTAATGAGAAGATATTCTCCACTTGATATTAGCCAAAAGGCTGGAGAAAATATTTTAATGACTTACTTCTTCTGCCTAATGAGAAGGTTTTATAATTACTGAAATGACATCTGTTTGATTAATGAGTCCTTGCAATATCTATGTGTATCCCTTCTATTTTGCCAATGACATATATTGCAGCAGGCATCTTAGCATACATAAATAAGTCTAACACATAATTAGTATAAATTTGATTTCAGATACTGTAAAGAATTTGGTTTTCATAGATAAGCAGAAACAGAGATGGTTGTATGAAACGAATCAGAAAACAGAAAAAAGCTGATATTGCAATATAAGATGCAGCTTGTAATTAGGAAAGTTGGGAATTTTATTATCTTCCAAGTACAAGTCATTTTCCCTTTTCAAAACATCACCAGTGTTTCTTCATAATTTCAACATATAGTTTGTTGATGTCTTTTAGTCTTGATGGCTACATACCGATCCATGAATCATTGACTGCATACCAGGAATGCTTTTTGTTAGAACAGCAGTTAGAGAGATGATAAAGTAAGATGTGCCCAACTAGTCAGTTTCCTCAGTGTAACTGTAAATCTCTTCACAGTATGTTGTTCCTGTTGTTGTTTTTTTATGTTCTGCCTTATGCTTTGATGTTGCCCAGAGTTATTCTTAATTGTACCATTCTCACAGTGACCAATCAACTGCATAAGTAAGTCCACACATTGCAAACAGATGGTCTTCATATGTAATTTAACCTAATAACAGCTGATCTCCATAACTAAGCTTCTAAATACACCTAATGCAACAATAAATGGATGGACTAAATAAGTCTTTGGGGTTCAGAGGTTCTTCTTTCATTTGTTATATTTTTGTTTATTTGGTTAAATACTTAAATTTCATTGTTGTTTACAGTAAAAGTTCATGTATGTACATACATATGGTATGTACATACAGTCAACATTGATCATGCACCTTGTGTAGCCTGAAACTCAAAAACTTATTCTGAAACAGAAGAAGAATGAATTCAAGTTGTTTTGGATGGTGGACAGAAAATAAATATTTTGGGCAGGGTAAGAGGAAATTATATTTCTTTTGGAGAGAGGAAAAAGATGAATTCAAGCTGTTTGAAAGAAGGAGAGAAATTCAATCTGGTTTTTTTTTTATAAATTATGATATAAATTAATCTAACTGTTTTGAAGAGAGGGGCTCCTTCATGCACTGGACAGTTTGAGGCCAGGAGGAAGTCTTCTACATCAGAGGTCTCCAACCTTGGTTCCTTTAAGACTTGTGGACTTCAACTCCCAGAGTCCCTCAGCCAGCAAAGCCAGCAAAGCTGGCTGAGGAACTCTGGGAGTTGAAGTCCACAAGTCTTAAAGGGACCAAGGTTGGAAACTCCTGTTCTACATGACTCACTATATTCTGAGGCAAATGGAACCAGCTCATGCCTCAGTTACTGCAGCAGCCCTGGGCACTTGAGACTGCAGTAGAGCAGTCTGAGAGGGAACTCCTGCTGATGCTATTACATTGAGGCAATAAGTCTGTGCCAGGCTCCTCATGAGTTTCAAATCCAGAAAGTTGGTAATTGGGAATTAAATGTATTATTATTATTTAATTTTAAAATGTAATATTATCTCTGTTTTATTGTATTTTCATTTTGTTAAATGTTCCCCAATTGCCTTTAAAGTCAGGGTACACTAGGAATATTGTATTGGCCACAATATTTGACAGTCTCTACTAGCGCACCCACTTGCTTGTCTGCTCCTCCAAACAAGTGATTGGACTGTCCTTAAAGTAGGAGTAAAACCAACATTAAATGTTGCCTCCAGCTCTCAGTCCTTGCAGATGGTCCAGATGGTTTTTGTGATAGTTGAACTTTGGTGGCAGCTAATAGTGTGATCAGCCAAGTTTACAGCATTGAGATATGTTACCTTATATACTCATTGCATTCTGTGGTACATTCGAATTTAAGAAATAAGAATCATATTTATACATTGATAGCTTAAATATAATTTAGACTTTTTATGACTTAGAAATTGGGTCAGCAGACTTGGGACGTGTGGATTTTGATCTAATGTTAGTCTAAGAGATGCAGATAAATCCAATTTTTAACAGCGTGCAAAAATCAAATTGTTTAAGCATTCCTTAGAGAACTATAATTAGAACTAGAAGAGAAAAAGGAGCCTATTGGCCTTTACTCTTATTAAAATTAATGGTAATAATGCACCCACTAAAGTAGGATTAAACTGGTTTATATCTAAGTGGAGCATTTTTGTTGGCATGCTTATCAGACAAAAAGCTGATACAATTTCAGGGCCCACTCAAAGGAGAAGTGAAAAAGGCAATATACTTTAAAAAATAAATCAGTTTTTAAATATCCAATTCCTTTTTGCCATAAACTATTATTCTTTTGCAACCACTTCATAATGGAAAGGGTGCTGGAAGATCTGAAATAGCAATGAAACGCTGCTGCCTTATTGGAGGTAAGCAGTGCTGGGATTCAGCCAGTTCGCACCACTTCAGGAGAACCGGTTGTTAACTTTCTGAGCAGTTTGGCAAACTGGTTCTTGAAAAAAATCATTAGAGTAGAGAACCAGTTGTTAAATTACTTGAATCCCACCACTGGAGGTAAGGGAGTCGGAAGGCTGTCAGGTTACACAGTACACAATCAGTGATGGCAAGTGAGATCCTGGGCAGGTACCCTGTGGCATATCTTCTGCCCTTATATGAGATGAAGAAGAGAGAATATGTAAAATAGAAGAGACAAGGCAGAATGCTATGAATTATTAGATTTTAAATGAATCTCCATTCTTCATCTTTCCAAATTCTTAATTCCAAATTATCCCTACTTTTGGTCATTAAGAATCAAGTAACATTGCAAATGTAAATCCAACCAATAATAACTAAGTCTCAAAGAACTTCATTGAGCCTTCAAAGATTGAAAATTACAAGACACACTTGGAAAGAAATTACAGTATTATCTCAAAAATTTGATCAATAAGGCAAATGCAAAATAAAAGTTAACCAAAGCCAGGAGACAATGGGATTATTTAAAAATTAAAGTCAATTTAACCACTAAAAAGATTAATAGTTAAGATATTAAAACCTAAATTAAGAGTTCTAAAATAAAAAGGATAAAACTTTAAAATGTCACTTTTAACATTTAGTAATTAAAAATAGGAAAGAAGACACTGACTTTATAAATACACACTTATGATTTTTAAGCTCCTGTTTCAATGTGTTCATAATTTAGCTCAAGCATATTACTGATGTCAGGATCTTAGGCAATCTCAGAAAATTAGGATCTGAAAATGGTAGTACCTTTAATAAACAACAGAGGTGAAATATGATGTCAGTGATGTCATAAAGATGATAGATGAGGATCTGCTAAAAGATTTTTGTTGAGTGCAACAGGAGGCAGATTGCATGATTGTTGGAGCAATTTGCCAGATTGTTCTTGAAGAAAGGAACTATGATATTGGGGCCACATCAGCAGATGCATGGGCATTGAAGAAGTTTGTCAGTCAATTAACTACTGTGCTGCAAAGTTCTTTCAACGTCTACACATCTGCTGGTAGATTGGGCTAGGTGCTTTCAAATTTTTCATTCCACTGATAGTTTTGGTAATCTCTTTATGTGTAATGCCCAGAATTGGGAATTACACATAATGTTAAGTTAAGCTATCAGGAACTGGCAGGTGTAAAAATTTGAAATTAGAGATTTCGTCAAGTACTGCTGCCAGATTTTAGGATTTTGAACTTACTCTGCAATTGCTATACATTTTTGTCCTTAACATACATGCAGTGTTCAATATATTTAGTTTCCTTGGTATGCATCTTCTCTAGTCAATAAACTGCAACTACATCTTCCCCAGAATATACTTCTGATACTATCTTTAGCAAAAAAAAAAATAAATCATTTTCCCTCTCTCATCTGACTTCTATTGTACTTTCATATTCAGCATTCAAAAAAGCATGCAATAGTAGGCATAAACTAGCTTACATAAGAAAAGAGGGGAAAATAATGGAAAGAATAACACACTTCCAATTCTACTTGGAATGAATATTTGACACTTATCATAAAATACTAACGTTTGTTTTAGCCTTTTATTTCTATTTTACTAGTTACAAGTTCCAACTCAATGAAATATATTTATGATGACCATCGTAAAGTTTCCTAAGGCTCCTAAGGCTCATCTGGACTCAATCCAACCCAGTTGGTGCTAACAACTACACCATAAAAGTTGACTTTGTAAATATACAAATAGAATGAGACTATTGCCTTATACACTGTAAGCCGCCCTGAGTCTTCGGAGAAGGGCGGGATATAAATGTAAATAAAAATAAATAAATAAATAAAATAAAAATAATACAGTGACACTATCTTATAGGGTTTTTTGCCTGTATCTTGTGGTATTTTATAAGCAATTGTTTAGTGTGGGATAGCAAGGCATAGATTTGGGGTTTGTTTAAAAACATTTTTTGAAATAGATCACTAAAAATTTTCTCTGCACAGCAGTGTGAAAGGTTATTGATCAATGTACACATTTAACATTCAATCTTACATTAAGATTTTAAAGGGTATCACTAAGTAAAATGTTATAGATTAGAATTGTGATCTCAAGTTGACAATCCTTGAAGGAATTACAACAACCAATTTCAGCATGAGACAACAGCAGTGAAATTCAATAGACTGAACACTGTTTCATGCTTAAATGAAAAACATACTTTTCATTTTCATAGATGATAGCTTGTCAGTACTGAAATGTCTCTATCATATCAAGATAGTACTTTTTTATGGCATGGGTGTCAAACTCGATTGAATCATGTGATGTATCGAGATGTATCACAACATTGTTTCCTTTTGTGGAGCCAAGGTGAGCATGGCCTACGCATGACACATCTGGCGTGTATGTCACCAGTTTAACACCCCTGGTTTATGGCAACTGTAGATAATTTTAATGGCCTTTATCATTTCCTAGGCCCCAAATAGCATGTGCCTAATTTAGCTCTTTGCTCTGTGCATTTAATATAATGGACTGTGAGCTGTGAAAGCTTATCATTTATACTGATCTGTAAATCAACAAGAATACTAATGTTTGCTTTTAAAAGACAGCAACTTTTCTGGAACTATGTAACTTCTTTACATTTTCCCTCTTTTCTTGCATAGCTCATCTAGCCAAAACCCTTTTATTTTCATTAACATCCTTCTGCCCTATAACTTGTATTAACAGCAAGTTATTTTAAGTATTACAAGTAAAAAAATTAAATTTGTATGAAAAGTGCACATTTTTAATTCTTGCAATACTTGCTTTTGTTTTGTTTTTTAAAAAATAGGATTTAGGTCCTGTCCTATTTCAGAATGAAGAGTTTTATTTATTTTAAAAGTACCTTCTTCAAATGAATTGTTTCAAAGAAATATCCAGTTCAGCACTATGGAATAAAGAGATTATTTTATTCTTATCTAGTCATTCCACCATAATGTTGTTGGAGGATGAGTGAACCAGTAAATCATTAATTAGTACAAAATATATATTCCCTTCTGACTAACACTTCTATGAACATTTCAGCACAAGCACCCAACATTGTGAGTACACATGATACGAAGTACTTGCTTAATGATGTCAGGGTGCAAAATTACCTAATTGGTTCAATGACATAGGGTGTGTCTTTTTGGTTTCTAGATGCCTCTATTTGTACTTCTTGATCTAATATAAAGATTAAGATTTTTTTTAAAAAAAATGCCAGGTGTGGCCTCAGATTTTGCCAAATACTAAATAATGAATTAAATCAAACTGCTATGGGACAAAGACAAAGTATAATTTATGTAAATGACCAGTCCAAACTGCATGTAGAGAATTGGTACAATATTGCCAGGTACACATATATATTTTATACTTGCAAACCATCAATGCAGAAAACCATCTACACTTAACATCATTCATTGAGTGAATTGAATAGCTCATTAGCAGTATAGTTTCCTACAAATAATCTGATTTTTGCTTCATTCAGAGAAAAATAACCAAATATCAAAATATCAAATCCAGAGAGTCCCTCACATTATCCTAAATTCTGTTTTGAGAGATATTGATATGAGTGACATGTATTGCAAAGTGATTCTTTTAAAGTATTCTGTTGGAAAAATGCAACATCAGCTATAACAATAAGGAGGGAAAATGTGTTGGTTGGGATGGGAATAAATAGATCAGAATAATTATGAAGTAAATTTTTCTGACTCTGTGGGGAAAACAGGGCAAAAACATTTATAGCTCATTAGTTTCCATAAATTAAAAAGGGGGGAAGAGAAGTTATTCTTCGCAACTTATGAGTGCATTAATTGTTACAGACTACATTGAACACTTGGGAGTTTTTTCCCTTGCTCTATGGAACAAGGCCTTCTTATTCCTTGTTCTCACTCACAGAGAAGCACAGAGCTAAAAGCGCCCTCTGCTGGTCCCAAGTACATAAACCGAAGGAATCTAAGCAGACCACAACCGAGACTTGATAAGCAGTTATAGCATGTTCAAATGGTCAGGTAATATTCTATTTTGTCACTTTACTTCTGGTTAATGAAGGTATTTCTTAGAAATTATATGTAATATTATGAGAAATGTTAATAGATACGTTCATCTTATTACATATTCAATAAATTTCTTAATTATTTCAAAAGCCCTTAAACCTTGGTGGAAACATCTTACTCAGTGCACCCATGGTAGAGGTTCAAACAGCTGAGACTTTCAAGTAAGAAAAGTTCATATAGGAACTCCTTTAAGGAAGTGCAGGACCTATTTCACAGATAAAAGCCAGGAAAAGCTCCAGGCCGAGACAAGATAACTCCTTCTTGCTTAAAAGTCTATGCTGACCAATTGGCCCCCCATCTTCACCCATATCTTCAATAAATCACTAGAGATGTGCTATGTTCCTTCTTGCTTCAAACATTCTACCATCATCCCATCTAGAACTGCAGAAAAAACAATTGCTACCAACCTGCCTTCCATTGAAGACCTGTATACTGCATGAATCAAGAAGAGGGCCATGAAAATATTTACAGATCCCTCACATCCTGGACATAAACTGTTTCAACTCCTACCCTCAAAACGACGCTATAGAGCACTGCACACCAGAACAACTAGACACAAGAACAGTTTTATCCCGAACGCCATCACTCTGCTAAACAAATAATTCCCTCAACACTGTCAAACTATTTATTAAATCTGCACTGTTACTGTAATCTTCTCATCGTTCCCATCACCCATCTCCTTCCACTTATGACTGTATGACTGTAATTTTGTTGCTGGTATCCTTACGATTTATATTGATATTGATTGTTTCCTGATTGCTTATTTGTACCCTATGACTAACATTAAGTGTTGTATCATTAAGTGTTAAATTTGTACCCTATGATTATCATTAAGTGTTGTAAGTGTTGTACCTTGATGACGGTATTGTCTCTTTTATGTACACTGAGAGCATATGCACCAAGACAAATTCCTTGTGTGTCCAATCATACTTGGCCAATGAAATCCTATCCTATCCTATCCTATCCTATCCTATCCTATCCTATCCTATCCTATCCTATCCTATCCTATCCTATCCTATCCTATCCTATATAGGAAGGACTTGAATATCTTGAACTTAGAGGTCACCTTTGAACAAAAGGTCACCGTAGCTGTAATGTTTAAAATGGCCTATGATGATAAATTTTTAATAATGTTTTTATTTAGTGATAACATATCTGAGCTGAATAAAAAGTCAGGTTGCATGTGTATCTGTTTACTACTCTTTAAGGTTATCCCAGGGTTTGCAGCCCAGATATAACTGACTTCTTGTTGTTGCATTTTAATTATTGGCCATAATTCACATGCATTGGTATGAAGGGGACAAGTGATAATGCATGCATCTTAACATCAGCATGCAAATGATGTCACAACACAAGTTTGCAGTTTTGTCATTTGCACAATGATGCTGAAACAGTCGTCTTTTTGAAATCATGGGTTCCTATAGATCAGGGGTGGGCAATTAATTTTTATCAGGGGCCGCATGAGAAGCCTGAATTGTGTCAGAGGGCCACCAACTTTCTTTCATTGTAAAATACTTAAATTAAATATTTTGAATAGCTGGTACTGATAATCAGAAGAATAAAGCACTCTGTAAATATGTATATTAGGTTATGTGAAACTGTGGTCTATTGGTTAAATAAGAAAAACAATTATTGAACCAGTGCAATTTATTTTTTAATTTGTTAATCTCCACAAACAATAACTTGTAATGCTTTCCACCTCATGTTACCTCTTCAGCGAGAATAATCCAGTCTGTTCTGGGCTTGAACAAGGGCATTGGAATCTGGAATGTCTGAAGTGGCTATGCGAAGGACAGCTGAGAGGTGGTCATCAGTCATAGAGGATCTGTGTTTGGATTTGTTGAACTTCATAACTGAGAATGTCTGTTCACATTGATAGGTAGATCCAAAGAGGACTAGGATCCTCTGAGCATGCCTCCTCAGGTGTGGAAAGTTCTCCTCTTTGAGGGCGGAGTAAAAGTCCAGCAGTGAGACTGACTTGAAGTGATCTGCCAGATGTGTGTCAGACTGCAGATCAATGAGTTCCATCTGAACTTCACTTGGTGCATCATCCACACTGCAGTTGAAGGGAGAAGAAACCATGTGCATTTCACTCTCAAGAGTTTTGAAATCTTGAAATCGCCTTGAAAACTCTGCATGCAATGCTTCTAACATGGTTGAGTACTTTTGGAGGTGATCACCTGATCTTTTGGCTTCCTTAAGTGTTGGCAAGTGGGTCAGAATGTTGTCCTTCACTTGGCTTGAGAGAAGCTGTAGTTTTCTCATGAAAGCCTTCACTGCACTGTACATCTCATGCACAAAAAGGCCCTTGCTCTGCATTTTGACATTTAGTTCGTTCATTAGTGCAGTCACATCCACAGCGAATCCGAGGTCTGCCAACCAGTTGTTATCTGAAAGTTCTGGGATGTCATGACCTTTCTGAATACAGAACTCCTGAATCTGGTCTCTCAGGTCCCAGACACTTTTCAGAACCTTGCCAAGGCTGAGCCACCTAACAGTGCAGTGATAGCTTATGTCACCATGTTCAGCCTCAGTTTCCTCCAACAAAGCAACAAACTGTCTGTGATTTAAAGCTCTTGCTCTGATGAAATTAACTATTTTAGTGACAGCATCAACGACATGTTTCATTTTTAACACTGTCTTACACAACACTTCCTGATGTATGATACAATGCAAAAATGTCAATTTCTGATCAGGGTTAATTTCTGTCACTTTATCCTGCATTCTCTTTAAAAGTCCAACATTTTTCCCTGTCAGATTTGGACAACCATCTGTTGTCACACCTGCAAGCTTGTCCCATTTCAGTCCTAAAATGTCCATACATGCATTTACCTCTCTGAACAAGTCATTACCGGTGGTTGTCCTTTAATTGACTGCATGGCTGCCAACTCCTCCGTGATTTGAAAGTCTGCGGTTATCCCACGAAGAAGATGAGCAGCTGGGCAGTGTCACGTACATCGCAGCTCTCATCCAAAGCCAGAGAAAAAAAGTCAAAGTCGGCCGCTCTGTTCTTCAGCTGAAGTTCTAAGTTCCCCGCGATGTCCTCAATCCGCCTCGTTACAGTGCGTCGGGAGAGTGAAACGTTCTCAAATGCGCCTTTTTTCTCTGGGCACATCAGCGCAGCAGAGTCCAATAAACACTCCTTAATAAACTCTCCGTCGGAAAACGCCTTACTTTTTCTGGCGATTTTGTGAGAAATGACATAACTTGTCCTGACGGCTGCATCTCTGGGAGTGTGAAGTTTAGTGAAAAATCCTTGTTGGGTTTGTAGTTTTGCAAGCAATGCATCAGACTCCCTTGCACGCTCTTCACCAGACAGATTTCTGTATTTATCTTCATGCTTGGTGGTGTAGTGGCGATTCAAATTATATTCTTTAAACACAGCAACCTGTGTACCACAGACTAAGCACACTGCTTTGCCTTTAATTTCTGTAAAGAAATATTTGGAAGTCCATGTTTTGTTGAAAATACGGCATTCGTTATCAACTTTTCTTTTCTTGGGGTGTGCCGACATCTTGGGGATAACCTGGCGAACAGCATCACCTTCACTCACACACGTGTATACGCGAGTGAAGGTGCTACGTCTACGACGTGCATACGTAGCGACGTAACGCTTTTCAAAATAAAATTTCAAAATAAAAGTTAAAAAACAAGTTTAATTTATGGTGTTTATGATTGGCCTCACGCGGGCCGGACAGGGACGTACAAAGGGCCGGATGTGGCCCGCGGGCCTTAATTTGTCCAGGTCTGCTATAGATGCATCTATTAATCTCTGTGTGGCATCTGCACTACTATTAATCGTTTCATAGTTCCCATCACCAATCTCTTTCCACTTATGACTGTATGACTATAACTTGTTGCTGGCAATCCTTATGATTTACATTGATATATTGATCATCAATTGTGTTGTAAATGTTGTACCTTGATGAACGTATCTTTTCTTTTATGTACACTGAGAGCATATGCACCAAGACAAATTCCTTGTGTGTCCAATCACACTTGGCCAATAAAAATTCTATTCTATTCTATTCTATATTGAATTTCAGATTAGTCAATCACATTTTAGTCAAGAAATCTAGTGACTGTGTTTACTTTATGTTTCAATTACTTATATACCCTGCTACAATAGCAATAACACTTAGATTTATAGAATAGAATAGAATAGAATTTTTATTGGCCAAGTGTGATTGGACACACAAGGAATTTGTCTTGGTGCATATGCTCTCAGTGTACATAAAAGAAAAGATACGTTCATCAAGGTACAACATTTACAACACAATTGATGGTCAATATATTAATATAAATCATAAGGATTGCCAGCAACAAGTTATAGTTATACAGTCCTAAGTGGAAAGAGATTGGTGATGGGAACTATGAGATGATTAATAGTAGTGCAGATTCAGTAAATAGTTTGACACTGTTGATGGAATTATTTGCTTAGCAGAATGATGGCCTTCGGGAAAAAACTGATCTTGTGTCTTGTTGTTCTGGTGTGCAGTGCTCTATAGCGTCGTTTTGAGGGTAGGAGTTGAAACAGTTTATGTCCAGGATGCGAGGGGTCTGTAAATATTTTCACGGCCCTCTTCTTGATTCGTGCAGTATACAGGTCCTCAATGGAAGGCAGGTTGGTAGCAATTGTTTTTTCTGCAGTTCTAATTATCCTCTGAAGTCTGTGTCTGTCTTGTTGGGTTGCAGAACCAAACCAGACAGTTATAGAGGTGCAAATGACAGACTTACTGAGTTGGCGCAGAAAGAACATTCTTTGTTGTCCTTTTTTAATGATGTTTTTGATGTTAGCTGTCCATTTTAGATCTTGCGATATGATAGAACCTAGAAATTTGAATGTTTCTACTGTTGATACTGTGTAGTCTAATATTGTGAGAGGTGGAAGTATGGAAGGGTTTCTCCTAAAGTCTACTACCATTTCTACGGTTTTGAGTGTGTTCAGTTCCAGATTGTTTTGGTTGCACCACAAGGCTAGTCATTCGACCTCTCATCTATATGAGGATTCGTCATTGTCTCGAATGAGACCAATCACTGCTGTGTCATCTGCGAACTTCAGTAGTTTAATAGATGGATTGTTGGAGAAGCAGTCATTGGTATACAGAGAGAAGAGAAGTGGGGAGAGCACACAGTCTTGAGGGGCCCCTGTGCTAATTGTACAGGGATTTGATGTGATCTTGCTTAGCTTCACCTGCTGCTTCCTGTTTGTTAGGAAGCTTGTGATCCACTTACAAGTCTGTTCCGGTACCTGTAGCTGGTTTAGCTTAGTTAGAAGAATGTCTGGAATGATGGTATTGAATGCTGAACTAAAGTCTACAAAAAGGACCCTTGCATAGGTCTTTGGAGACTCAAGATGTTGTAGGATGTAGTGCAGAGCCATATTAACAGCATCATCTGTTGATCTATTTGCTGTATCTGTATGCAAATTGCAAGGGGTCTAACAGCAGATCCGTGATGGTTTTCAAGTAGGAAAGCACTAGCCTTTCAAAGGTTTTCATGACTACAGATGTTAAAGCAACTGGTCTGTAGTCATTCAGTTCCTTGATGGTGGGCTTCTTCGGCACTGGGATGATGGTAGAGCGTTTGAAGCAAGAAGGAACATAACACATCTCTAGTGATTTATTGAAAATATGGGTGAAGATGGGGGCCAATTGGTCAGCACAGACTTTTAAGCAAGAGTTATCTTGTCTGGGCCTGGAGTTATTTTGTCTGGGCCTGGAGCTTTTCCTGGCTTTTGTCTGTGAAATAGGTCCTGCACTTCCTTTTCTGTGATCACTAGGGGTTGTGAACCCAATGAAATGGGGTCAGTTGTAGGAGGCTTGGCTGTTGTTGGTGTGTCTGAGATGGGGTTGTGGAGATAGGTGGCTGTAGTTTCCTTTCAAACCTGCAGTAAAACTCATTCAGGTCATCTGCCAGTTGTTGATTACCTTCAGCCTGGGAGGGAGGTTTGCCATAGCCGGTGATATTTTTAATAGTTTTCCACATGTTTGCTGGTTCAGTTGCTAAAAACTGATTCTTTAGCTTTTCAGAGTAGCTTCTTTGATCTGTCTTGTTAGTGCATTTATGGCCTGATTGTACAGCATTTTATCAACTTTTCTGTAGGCTTCCTCTTTGGAATGTCGTAGCTGCTTAAGTTTAGGTGTGAACCAAGGTTTGTTGTTACTGTATATTCGCAAATTCCTTGTAGATATATATAGGTCTTCACAGAAGCTGACATATGATGTTAGAGTATCTGTGAGTTCATCCAGGTCTGCAGAGGTATCTTTAGAAATATTCCAATCAGTGCAGTCAAAACATGCCTGTAGCTTTAATTTTGATTCCTCCGTCCAGGTCTTCACTGATTTAATTATTGGTTTTGTGGTTTTAAGTTTTTGCCTGTAAGCAGGTACAAGGTGAATCATGCAATGATCAGAGTGTCCTACAGCTGCACGTGGTAAAGACCGATAAGCATCTTTTAGTGTTGTGTAGCAATGGTCTAGAGTATTCTTGCCTCTGGTGGGACAATTGACATGCTGAAAGTATTTTCCTCTTTCCTTAAGTTTGCCTTGTTTAGATCTCCCAAAACAATGGCCAGTGAATCAGGGTGTTTGGCTTCAGCCTCCATGATTTGGTCAGCTAGAGTTCGTAATGCCTTGTTTACACAGGCTTGTGGTGGGACATAAACAGCAATTAGAAGAAATGAGGAAAATTCATGAGGCAAATAGTAAGGTTTGCAGTTGATGATTAAAGTCTCTAAATTGTTGTCACAGAATTTGTAAATTATTTTAAAATCTTGACACCAGTTTCTATTAATATATATACATAAGCCTCCTCCTTTCTTTTTTACCAGATATTTCTGGAATCCTGTCTGATCATTCAATCTGAAACCCTGGAATGTTCAGGCTGCTATCTTCAATTGATTCATTTAACCAGGTTTCAGAGAAGCATAGGACTGCTGAATTGCGAAAATCAGAATAGTATTTGTTTAAGAGGAGTATTTCATCCATCTTATTTGCAAGTGAGCATATATTTGTTAGGAAAATTGAAGGCAGAGGAGTTTTAATGCAATTTCTTAGCCTGATTAAGATCCCAGATTTATTATGTATTGCTCCATAGTGCTTTACGGCACTTTGAGTGATTTACAAATATTGGCATATTTCCCCCAACAATTGGGGTCCATATTTTATCGCCCTTGAAAAAAATGGGAGGCTGAGTCAATCATGAGCCAATCAGGATTAAACTCCTGGCTGTGGGCAGAGTTAGCCTGCAATACTGCAGTCTAATGACAGTGCCACCACATATGGTTAGCATATTTTGTAAAAAAGTAACTGTTGCTGGTGATGACGGAGTATTACCCTTGGGTAATGTACATGTATGTGTGTGCATACGTAAGTGTGCCTGCAGAGCAAGATACTGCTTGTTCCTCGTCAGAAATGAAATATTTGGGTCAAATTTTTTTCATAATAGTTGTGTGTTCAATTCTGCGTAACAAACTTTTAAAAAGGCAAACTGAACCTGATGACCTGTATAACTTTCCTTTCTGTTTATCAACACAGTTCAGCTGTATATAACCCATCTGACCTTTAAGAAGGGAGAAACAAGGAGTTTTTAGTCTTCAACTAACTAGAAATACTGTAAAAGCAGACCTAGGATTCCAGTCTAACTCAAAAAAAGAAAGAAGACAGACCTTAGTGGCCCATAGGTATAACCAGAACATTTTTAGTGAAACAAAGTCTGAAGCTGGATACTTTCCATTTTGTAAATTTTTCTTTCTGCTTAGCAATAGAAAGGGAATTCTGTAATATATTCCAAAACCATCCAAAATTTAGCTTGTACAGGTTAAGATGTTTTGGGGGCTTGCAATCTGACTATTGTACAAGCATCCAATGCAGAAAATTCTTTTAATTCAGATATAGAAATTGTTGCTTTCTTTCACATTAACCACTTAAATTGCTCATATTACTAAGTAGGAAGTATTTCTTTCTGGAAACCTAAGATTCTAAAATTGGAGACAAACACTTGTTTAAAGGGAGGGATAGATGCTATTACTGTTAGAGCAATATAATGAAAGATGAGAACTGATAAAGCTGTGAATCTAACCAGAAGTTCTGCAAAAATAAACAAAAGAACAATAGATGCAAATGGCTCAGAGTATTATAGGATATAATTTTAGGAAGGCAGAAATCCCTTCAACGCTTTCTTAATAAAAATGCTATCCCAAACAATTCCAAGTATGCTTCTTGAATCATTCCCTATGTTAAAATGTGGTACAGAAAAATCCTTTTTTAATTTTTTTTATTTTATAAACAAACAATCAAACATACAATACAATACATTATCAATCGTTCAGTGCTTCATCTGAGTACATCTTTTGTGTTCTTCTTCTTATTCTCCAATGTTAATCATTTCATAATGTCGTCATTTCATTTATTGTAACATTTTTCCCACATTTCTTATTTTACTGTTAATACATTTATCAATCTTCTCTCTCCTCTTTCTTCTTCTCATGTTTCATTATAACATTACCTTATATAAATTTATTCTCTAACCAATGGTAAAATTGTTCCCATATCTTAAAATATTCGGATTCCTCTCTCTCTTTTTGATTGATAAAGTCAGTCTATTCATTTCTGCACAATCCAAAATTTTCTTAATTACTTCACCCTCTGTAGGGATTTTCTCTGCTTTCCATCTTTGCGTAAATACTATCCTCGCTGCAGTTATTATGTGTATAATCAAATATATGTTTTCTTTACTAAATTTCTCTGGTAGGATACCCAATAGGAACAGTTCAGGTTTTAAATCTATATGTTGTTTGTCACAGGTGACAAGGAATAAGCAACATTGTCAAAATCTTATATTCTACATCAAATTCTCCTTTAACTAGGCTGAAGATTTGCATATGCTTCAAATAGATATAAACAGAATAAGATATAAACATATATTCCTAACCATGCAAAACCTTTGGTTAAGCTACAATCACTCAAATATAATCACTTTCTTGATCTGATTTGGCTTGCAGCATGCTAGATAATAAATTTTTATCAGGGTTGCCTACTACTGAATTTATGTTAATGTCTGTATTAATCTAATTCAATTGTTTTCCCATGGTCACTAGCCAAGGTATTTTGCTTTTACAGCATTTGGCTTGGAAGTGGAACAAAACAACACATATAATAACAGATATTTCATATTGGACAATGATTCTTTATGCTGTTTATTATCATCAGTGCAGTTGTATTTTGGTTATTAACACATAACTGTTAACGTTAATATTTATTATATTTTGAATTATGTATTAATAGCCAAAATACAACTGCACTGATGATAATCTGTGCAATTCATTTATATAGGTACCAAACATTTTGGCTATTGGCTTATTGCTTTTTATCATAGCACCAATATGCAAGCCATATATAATCCTAGCATGCCAATAAATAATTTCTGAAAGGAAAGTTCAGTTGCTGACATGTATCCATTGTTGTTTAAATGGAAGATGTGTTATAGTTCCATTTAGTATGAGAGCATCATCATCTATTTAGTGCTTCTAAAGCAATTTTATTGTTAGATACCTGTTTGATTATGTATGAGAAGTTAAAGTGATCTCTAGGCAAACTGGGGATTAATGAGAATTTTACTTAATTAATAAATATAGCAATTGTGGTGATTTTTTCTTCCATGAACTATAGCTTCAATTTGTAATATAGTTTTGTTGAAGGGGGGCGGGGGTTCACTAGAGAAATTCCACTTTGATGATAGTATTACTGGGAGAGTATATATTCAGTGGGTGGGCATTATTATTAGGCAGTATGCTGCAGTTATCAGTTATACAATACTATTTCATTAAGTTCCACATTGTGATTTTGATGTGTTAGTGATATATTAATTTACTCAATTTAGTAACAGCAATAGCACGTAGACTTATATAATGCTTCACAGTGTTTTACACTCTAAGTGGTATACAGAGTCAGCATATTGCCCCCAATAATCTGGCTTTTAATTTTCTGATCTTGGAAGGATGGAAGGATGTTCAATCTTAAGCTGATGATTGAACTGCTGGCAGTCAGCAAAATTAGCCTGCAATACTGCATTCTAACCACCATGGCTCTTAAGTAAGTTTATGATGTATTATAATTGCCTATATATATACAGATATATACATATAATACAGAAATTTCCATCAAGGCTCAGTTCAAAATAGATCGTTCTGTTTTGGACTGAAAACTTAGTTGCATCTGAAATTTAAGTTCTAAATTACTGATCTACATTTTATGCATCACCAACTAAATACTGAATGGTAAACCATTTCTCCTTTTCAAAACACATTTTATTATGCAATATTAAAGATTCAGAATATAATATAGATTTTATTTTATTTATTTATTTTTTTATTCAAAAAGTTTTACAGAAAAATTTTTCCCCCCCTTTCCCCCCAACCCCCCTCCCTTCACTAATACCCTCCCCCCTCCCCCCTGGCTTCCCGGAACAAGCACAAGGTATAGTTAAAAATAAAACAAACATATGCTAAGAAAATTTTCTCCCAAAACTATTATACCAATTTTCCTCTCTAGCTCTGACTTCCTCCTAACATAACCAAAATCCTTCAAAAAAAAATAAAAATAAAAATAAAAATAAAATTAACAATTAACAGTAGTAAAATATATAAATCAATAGAACAAATTAATCCTAAAGTATTTAAAACCAACTAAAGCATAAAATCCAATCCAATTCAAAAATATGTCCCTTATAACTTCTATAACCATATAATTTTCCCCCCATGACTTTCTTACATAAGATTTTTTGAAAATATTCTATTTAAAATTTAGTGCAACACCTTATAAAATTTCAATACAGAAAATTACAATATCTATTCAACTTTAGTCCTTCCTCATCAAAATCCAATATAGATCCAAATATCTAGTCTTTTATGATAGATATAAAACATATAATCAACCCATTTCTTTCAGATTCCTCACAAATTGTCTTTCCGGGACAATAATATTTTTGTCTATTAATATTTTAAAAAAACCTTGTTTCAAGAATAATACTTTTGTCTCTTGCCATTTTTTTTGGTGCATTAATCTCTGTCTTTCCTTCGTTACTCCTTTTAAAAAGTCAATCACAATATTTCCTAGTAATTCCTTATGTCCAAGAATCCAAAAATTACTGCCGTATATTCCATCAGTCCAAAAAGAGAACTCTTGGGAAACGTTAAGCTTGTGAGTCTTTTCCATTTGAGGGACAATCTCCTGTAGCACAAATTCAGGCAGTTCATCCAAACTATTTAAAGAAAACTTCTTTACATCACCTTGTTTCTTCACGATCAAATCTTCATATTTATCCACTTTTATTTGTATCTCCTGCATTCCATTTTCCGAATGATTGCAGTGGTTAATTTGCTCCAAGGTCTCATCCAAAACGTCCCCATTTTTTATCAATTCGTATTTTTGAATAATTAAATACATACTTTCTGTGTAGTCCTGTATAAAGTCACAAATCCATTCTTCTGAAAGAACCTCCATGACAAAGTTCCTGCTGAGAATCCCCTTGTAAAGTACTTAAACAACGTAATATAATCCAACAGTCCACAGTCAAACACAATAAGATAAAATCTCCATTCAGTTTCGATTCAACAGCAAAGCTCCCTTTGATGTATTGCTCTGCTTTCAGTTTCTCTAAAACGAAACTAAAGGGGGGGCGGAAATTTCTCTTTTTTTTTAAAAAAAAGGTAGAAGTCAGAAAATCAAAAATACTTGCAAACCAATAATTGTTCACTCACGCTTGTTCCCCCTGCTTTTAGTAACCACAAAAAGAAATCAATTGCTAACAGAAGTGGACACCTTCCTCTTTTCCTGCTTTTTCAGGAGCGCAGTGAATACTGGAAGTTGGGGGAGGGGTTCAAGGGGATTCGACCTTTCAGGACTTTGCATTACAAAAACAAAGCCCCTAGGGGAATCTACCACAATTCCCCCCCCTTGCTCTTTCTCTCTCTTTCAACCAGAGAGAGAAATTAAGCCGGGATCAGTTGTTATGTCTGGCTTTTACCATATTCAATGCGGAGTGCCATAAATTAGCACCCAGCGAGAAAGGTGGCGCCACCCAGTAGCTCAGATTTTAGAACATTCTGTAGTAAATTAGAAGGTAGAAGATTTCATTATGCAATATATGAATGGTTTTGATATGCTTTATGAAAGCTCTCTTTTTAACAGTGTTTAAAGCCAAATGGTCAATAACAGATATAAATAGAAACACAATCATTAACAATGAACTGGTGTCAACAAGGCATAGTTAAAATTGAAATTGAACAATTAAAAATGTACAATAAAAATGTTGAATTTGAAAGTCAACAATCATATTATAAATACATGCAAATTTATCATGAAACAGGTAATAGGCAGATACAAAATTTAAATTAACAGTGGCCTTGGCTAGAATGTTATCTCTCAGATTATTATTTAAAAATGGGATTTTGTAATTCCCTACCTTTTAATCAGAAAACTTTCTCAAGTGTGTAGCTTATACCAGGATGTGGAAGAACTGAGCAAACATTTAAGATAAATATTCCAGTGTCCCTGACTATTGTTTTCTTACGTTATGACAGTTGTTAAGACATTTTATTTAAAATAAGTAAAAGAGCACTTAGGTTATAAACAAGTAAGGTATTTCAAATTTTGTTTTTCATTAAAACAGAGATGAAAGTTAACCTATGATGACCATGCTCTGTTCAATTATATGCTCTTCCATCTGTGATAAAGCTTAGATAAAGCTCTTTGTCTATGTACACTGAAATTCAAATTTCATTTAACTTTCAAATATGAGGCCAGCTATCATTAAATTAGCAGACTTGATTGTATTTTAAAATATTCTTCATAAAATTCTTGTAGGAAGCAGCCATAATTATAAACATTTTCTATATGTTATTATAATCATAAACATCAGTAGATAATATACCATAGTACCAAATGAAATCTGAACACAAAGTAACTTGGTATGCATAAATGTACTGCAACTAAATAAAAATAAAAATAAAAATCAAATAAATAAATAAATAAATAGATTCATGCTGCACAAAGATGTAAATACTTAATGCCATATATGACACCAATTCTCATTCTAATAAAAATGGAATGAGAAATTAATTGTGATACTAATTAAAGCAAAGGATGTTAAAGAAAAATAGTAAGGTTGAATAAGGAACAATTTTATTTAATACATTTTAGTGGATTATTTAAATTTGATAGAAAGTTGTGATACAAATTGCATCAAATAATAAATAAAAAGTTAATTATTTTTATAATTCACATGTATAAAACAAGTGTAAAATATATGAGGTTGTATGAATGCTGATTAGAAAATAATTTTATTTGTTTATGCAATAATATATTGTTCATATGTTTTATGTATAACTTGTTTTGCCTTGTTAAATTCATATAAATATTCATTTTAAACAAATTATTTGATAAATGACTTGAGTTGAAATGCTAGAAATATATTGTACTAAATATTTTTTATAATCATCATAAACCATTTAATTTTTTCTATTCCTACACTTTTCCAGAAATGGTATAGAGTTTTCCTTCTTCTTTTTTCTTTTTCTTTTAGTATTTTCATCCTCTCGCATTTGTGTCTGTCTGACTGCTTATTAACAGTTTAATTTTTTACTGCTCATTCAAAATACAGGAAAAAATAAAATGACTTCTATTATTTCTTTGGTTTGAGTTCCTGTTAAAGTCATTATTGAATGTAGGCTATAGGTTTTTAAATTTATGTTCACATTAAAAGATAATAACTGTGGCAAAAGGAAGTTATAACTATGCAAATCTTCAAAGGGCAAGTGCTTCAGTTTATCCCAATTTTGATTGACTTAACCTATTGAAATAGATGCATTAATTAAAGTGGAAAACATTTTTTCAGAACAGTGGCTCAGAGCAGGAGACTATGTAGTATTCTAAGCTTTTGAAAGTGCTCCACAGATTTTTATTACTGTTACCACTATTATTACTACTATTCCTGCTAATCCCAATATCAAAGTAGTAAGTGCTTTTTACAGGTTTAAACATATACAACTTTATTTGTAATAGTGTTATTTTTAATAGTGTTGTGTTTTTTTTTACAGTTAATTTGGAAGCTAAAATAGAATGAACTGCAGTCAAGAATTTTGATGCTATATTCGAAGTGATGTTTGGAGAAACACTGGGCTAAAATAAATTGAGAAAGGTGATTGCAAATTTGTAGAGAGCTATCCTACAAAGAGAGCCCAGCTGCTTTCTCTTGCTTCAGAGGAAGCCTTCTACCAAGAGGTAGAAATGATTAGGGAACATATTTTGATTAAACATTTGAAGAAACAATCAGCTCTGTAAAAGAGTAATGTGCTCTCATTTTCTGCCTATTTGTCACAAACACTAATGATTTACTGTCCTACTGTATATGGCAGGGAATTGCACTGAATCACCTTTCAATTCTCTTTTCATTCTGCATTTGCATCACATGTCCTCCACATTTTTCTCCTTTCTTCCTCTCTACACAATGTAAATTATAACTTCCCAACTTGCATTTCCTCTGATCAGCAATCACAAACTATACGGAAACCTCCAGCTCAGCTTTCTCCTTATGTTAAATTGACAAGAAAAGCCAATAATAGTGCTATGTTTCTTCCTTGGAGCAGCATTTTTGACATTGTCCAAATGAAGGAGACAATAAAACAGGAACATGGGGGAAAAAAGACTGTTGTTTTAGGCAGAATTTGCCCAACTACGAGGAAAAGTGAAACAGCTGGCAATGGATGATAGGCTGATAAAGCAAAGACAAAAGCTTCCTCATGAAAAAAAACATTTACATTTGTGTTTTTGTGATTCCAGGAAACTATTTTTTCTAATCAGTTCATTCACACAAAAAGAAGAAAAGTATTCAGTGTAAAAATTTAATGTGAAAATAAAATCTGGAATTTAATAAAATAATTAAGAGAGGAGGTAACTAACCCAGTAAAATCAATGTGACTTTTCTTAAAAAAAAAAGTAAAATAGTACTACAAATACTGTAATATTATGCCATGTAAGCCACTTTAAGGGAGGACAGCCCATAACTGACTGTCAACTAACAGTAAAAAGTCTCTTTCTATTGCCAGATTCTATTGTCTATTGAATCTCATAAACTTTTTCCACAATCAATAACCCAGACTGACTGCTCGTGCCAAAACTGAATACAATATCTTTTAGACTATGTTTGATCAAGATAACTCCCTTGATTTGCCAAAAGAAGAATTAGATTCTTTAAACAGAGCTTAGAAAACAGCTACTCAATAATTCTTCACATTAAAACCAAAAGTAAAAAAAAAAGTATGTCAAAACTAAATATGTACCACAGATTAGAATAAGCAAACCATCATACTGGTTCTGATTCTAATAACTTTTATTCAGTTACCATTTTTTCCTAAGTGATGAAACTTATCTCATTCTCGTTTTATTCTTCTGAGATTCCAGGCAATTTTTGTACAGAATTAACAAACTAATTTAGTTTCATGATGCTTGTTTTTGTCTATGAATTCCATATTGGATTCCAACCATATGGATGCAGACCAGCAAATTTGGCTGTGTTGAGTTGCTTTTTATCACCAAACACCCGTATTATAATATTTTTGTCAAGATTTCCTCTTCCTATAAATATTAAAATTGGTTACAAAAGACACTTAAGTGGGGAAAAGATGTAGTCTAGAACGATTTGAATAAATGACAGATTACTTAGCTTTCAGGGCTCTTAAGCTTTATTTTGCCCTTTCCCCTAATCCTTCTTTTCACATTTTCTCCCTTTGTTTCCTATTATGTAGTCAATTGGGCTCTGTGGAAATTTTAAGAAGATGAACATTATGGTTAGACATTGAATAAGTCTTCTGAACACTTGGCACTGGTAAGGAAGAGGTAGACAAGTCAAGTTCCTTTGATAAGCACTATTCACACAATAAAAAAGATGCCAATTATTTTTGTATCAATCAGAAAGAATGAACTTGAATGATAAATAGAATAAATGAAATTCTCTTGTCTAGACTACATACTTCAGCCAACTCTCCTTTTCTTAAAAACATAAAACAAAAAGCACTAATAGAGTATACAGAATGATGTTCCCATTATTTATTCATTTTTATTCAGCTGCCTTCTCCTTTTTAGAAACTCATGCAGGTTAATTAATTATCAAACACTAAATGTTAAGAAGTAAGAAATGATAATTAGCTGATTGAAAAAAATGAGAAGTTATTTTCCTGCATGCCAGGCCCATTTTTCTGCAAGCCAAAGTCATGCTATTTCTTCAGAACCAAATGCCCATTTAATGAACTGATGCATATAATTACTGACTGTATCTCATTTCATGCTGAAAGCTTATTGGGAAAGAATTCTCATTGCAAACTTCTAATATATGTTAAAATATACTATTGAGTAAACATGGTTACATTTTTTTTCCAGCAACAAACCAACTTTCTTGAAGGATGATGAAGCTTCTCATAAAGAGTGTTACAGTGTTGAAAAAAAAAATGAAAGAGGTGTGGTCTCAGTTGCTAACTTTGAAATAAATGTCAACAAACTACATTGTAAATACAATTATCCACAGACCTGTTATCCAGCCCCACAAATACACAAATAGCCGAGCAGAAACTAGCTTTACTGCATTCAGTAAATCTTTGATGTAATGAACCTCCAGTTAGAAGCCTTCAGATTCTATCGTATTTTTTATCTGCTAAATCAAAGCTTCATCTAATAAATGGATGCTGCTTTTTGTCATTTCTATAATTATGTACAGGTAGTCCTCAAATTACGAATGTAATGGAACCTGATAATTATATTCATAACCCAAGGATTTGTTGGAGTGAATTACTAAGATGAATGTGAAAACTCTCTGCTGTCACCCATGCATTCGCTAATCAAATATTGCATGTTGTTCAGTGCACATGAAGTATCTCAGGGTGGGGAACACCATGTGGAGCCTAGTGAGGCCACCTGTTTAACATCACCCAAGGCCTCCCCTGACCCACTTTGATACTTCATGCAATTGTCGTTCCCCCCCCCAGCATCCTGATGCACTGGATCAGTTACTTTGTGAAGATCTAATGAGCTGTCTCCTCTCCATCCACTTTGCTGCCCAAGACCACGAAAACTCACTGCCTCAAAGCGTACCGTTGGTTTGCAAATGTTTCACACCAAAAGTGTGAACTTTTGTGAACTGCATCCACGTAGAATCCTTAGAGCATTCTAGTATAAAGATGTTCGTCTAATTGTCTCCAGAAAATATACCCTCACAACAGGACCTATATCCTGTCATCAGCCCACAGATGAAATAGTCTGAAGATGGCCTTAGCTATTTATTTTCAAGAGAAAACCTTTATAAAGCCTGTTTTTTTCTGCTCCTTCAATCATGGAATAATTACTTAAAAAGTTATTTCCATCTTAAATTGTAGCTTGTTACATCTGGTCTTGGTATATAATTCTGCAATCCAGTGGCTGCTTATACAAAAAATTGTGCAAAAAATTCCGCATCTACACGACTCAGATTCTTAAAAGCCCTTAAGACCTTGCTTTGGTGTCAGACCTGGAAAATGTCGTTGTCCCCCTTGTACAATTTGCTATTATGATGATTACTTTAGTCTGAACTATTCACATTGTTAAATGTTCTAAACTATTTTTTTATAGTTTTTGCATTCTATAAGCCATCCAGAGTCTACCCTGGCAGCTATAATAAATATAAATAAATAATAACAACTATAGGTAGCCCTCAATTTACAATTACAATTTGGGCTAGAACTTCCATCAGTAAGTGGTATGGTCATTAAATGAGTCATGCCCAATTTTATTATTCTTTTGTGCCATAGTTGTTAAGGAAATCTGACTTTCCCTATTGGCTTTACCTGTCTCAAGCCTCTGGGATGGTCATAAAAGATCACATGACCCCTGAAACCTGTAACTATCATGTTGGTTGCCAAATACCAAATGTTGATGAACTGATCATGAGAATGCTTCAATGATTGTAAGTAGGAGGATTAGTCATAAGTCACTTTTTCAGGGCATCCATAACTTCAAACAATTGTTAAATAAAAGGTCATGTCAAAGACACTTGTACTATTATGTGACAGTCCAGAAAGGCAAAAAATTCTACATCTTTCCTGCCACTTAACGGTTGTATGTTGACTAATGAACAATGCAGTAACCATTTTGGAAAAATCATCTAGAAATTCAGAAATTATTGAAAAAAATTATTCATATGCTTCTGTAACCTGCACAGCAAGTAGTTGCTTTCTTGGTTACCAGTTTTTAGGAAAGCCCTGGTCTAACTTTTCAATTATTCCTTCATGGAATGTTTTTCTAAAAAAATCAGTCCATCAGACAATGTAACCTGGCTTAGTTATTGCTTCAACACACATTCTTTTTCCTCCTTTTTACCCCTTAGATAAACAGAAATGTATGTGTGATATTATTTGACACAAGGATCAATAAAGTGATTTTTCAAAACTCTAGCTCTCAGCAACACCTGTATAGCAACTGTATCTCTGTTGCAAAAATATGAGCAAACTAGTTGACAGCCAATAGTTTATTTATTTATTTAGTCACACAGTATATATAAGCGTAAGCATGAAGTTACTATACAATATATAAGCATATATATAAGTATGAGTATGTAATAATTATATTAATTGGATATAACGAAAGGAAACAATAGGACAGGAACGGTAAGCACGCTTGTGCTCTTATGCATGCCCCTTACAGACCTCTTAGAAATGGGGTGAGGTCAATTGTAGATAGTTTTTGGTTAAAGCTTTTGGGATTATGGAAAGACACCACAGAGTCAGGTAGTGTGTTCCAAGCATTAACAACTCTGTTACAGAAGTCATATTTTCTGCAATCAAGATTGGAGTGGTTAACATTAAGCTTAAATCTATTGTGTGCTTGTGTACTGTTGCAATTGAAGCTGAAGTAGTCTTCGACAGCAAGGACATTGCAATAGATGATTTTATCAGTTAAACTCAGATCATTTTGAAGGTGGTGTAGTTCTAAATTTTCTAAGCCTAGGATTTCAAGTCTGGTGGCATAAGGTATTTTGTTGTATTCAGAGGAGTGGAGAACTCTTCTTGTAAAATATTTCTGGACACATTCAATTGTACTGATGTCAGAAATGTGGTATGGGTTCCAGACGGATGAGCTGTATTCAAGAATTGTTGCAAGAGACTTTTAATTCTTTGCTACCAAAGATGTATGATATGTTGCAGATCAGTAATCACTTCGGAGAAATTATGTGGATGTATATGTGAGCTTAACAAATGAATATAATAAATTAGCAATATAATGCAGGCACAAATAATTGAACAAAGTCAAAGTAGTATCTTAGATTTTAAAGACCTGACCTCATGAAATCAAGAACCAGCTTATAAAAGAGCCTGTTAATGGGAATCTTAAATGGGAAAATAACTCAAGATGCTTGGGAAATTGTGAAAAATGTGTTTATCTAACACAATGCCACTAAGAAATAAAAGTAAGAGAACCCAGAGGAAGTCAGGATGGTTGCATTAGGACCTCTCCGATAAACTAGGAAACAAGAAGGACATGTATAAAAAATAGAAAGTGGGACATATAACTAAATCAGAATACCAGCAAATAGCCCATATCTACAAGGAATCAGTCAGGAAAATTAAGGCTCAGAAGGCAGCAACTATCAAAAATATTTTTAAAGGTTTCTTTCAACATATCAAAAATAGGAAAAAAGTAAAAAAAAATGATCTGTCCACTAATGGGAGGAGATTGCAAGGAGGTAACAGATATCAGGAAGAAAGTGGAACTGCTTAATTCATAATTGCCTTTCAGGAAAAAATACTCCAACCTGTCAAAAGCAGTACCACAAAGACATAATAGGTAGTAAGTCAAAAAAGGCAAGAAAATGGTAAGAAAACAACTATCCACTCTAGACGAGTTCAGATTACCAGGACCAGACATGATTTCAAAACCATTGAACAAAATCTTTGCTAGTAATCAAGCCACAGATGTCACGGAAAAGAAGGTAATCCTTTATTAATGAATAGAGTGAGGTCTTGGGGTTTTTATATTATAAGGTATGACTGAAAAGAAATGCCTGTAATGTTATAAAACACCAACAGATGGCACTACTGGTTCACTGAAAGTTGAATCATGTTCTTTAGTTTCTGTTCTTTTACTTCAGTTGATAAGATGCTATGAAAAAAAGGCTTGCAACTATGTGGAATGGAAACCTGCAATGAGTACTCATCATTAGCCGTGAGCAATTTGCCATGATTGAATTTTTGACTGTAAAGGGTTCCATTATTATGATCCAGAAATAAAGCATTAGTGGCAAAATATTACCCCAAATTTTCACCTCTGTATACGTGGGAGAGAAGGTGCAAATTAGCCCCAGATTTGGTGTTATTCATATGTATATCCTTGAACCTGGTATCATTGTCACCTCACAGTGCTACATTGAGTAGGAAAGCCTCTCTCCCCAAAATAAAATATTCTTCATTCTTAATATTTAAAAGAGGCAGAATAGAATATTTCCCCTAAAGGAGAACAGGAGAAACAAGTTCCTAAAGGCAGAAAGCAGCCTCAGTCTTCAACTGTCTTGTTCGGTTCTGCAACCCAACAAGAAAAACACAGACTTCAGAGGATAATTAGAACTGCAGAAAAAATAATTGCTACCAACTTGCCTTCCATTGAGGACCTGTATACTGCACGAATCAAGAAGAGGGCCGTGAAAATATTTGCAGATCCCTCGCATCCTGGACATAAACTGTTTCAACTCCTACCCTCAAAACGACGCTATAGAGCACTGCACACCAGAACAACTAGACACAAGAACAGTTTTTTCCCGAAGGCCATCACTCTGCTAAACAAATAATTCCGTCAACACTGTCAGACTATTTACTGAATCTGCACTACTATTAATCGTTTCATAGTTCCCATCGCCAATCTCTTTCCACTTATGACTGTATGACTATAACTTGTTGCTGGCAATCCTTATGATTTATATTGATATATTGATCATCAATTGTGTTGTAAATGTTGTACCTTGATGAACGTATCTTTTCTTTTATGTACACTGAGAGCATATGCACCAAGACAAATTCCTTGTTTGGCCAATAAAAAATTCTATTCTATTGTATTCTATGCTATAGGAAAACAGCCTCAAGGAGAAGCCTAAAGAGGCTAGTCTTTAGGAATTGATATTTTGATCCATTCAGAAAGCTGGGTCATACTATTCATAAACAAAGAGCAGCCAGAAAGTCCAAATAAGCAACACAATACGCAAGGAGCTGAAATTGACAAGATTAGTTCAGACAAACAAAAGACCTCGGATTTACATTTCCCGTTTTGTCTATAGAACCAGGCATGACCCCTACATGACTCCATAGGAATCTGGCCACAGACATTATAATATTGAAGGACATATTCTTGCACAGGAAAAGGCATCACAAATCCCCAAAGAATATATAACAGCCCACCTACTCTCAACCCTATTTCCAGTTTCTGGCTACCAAATAAATGGAGACCTCCTTTCCAATTGCAATAGCCTTCAGTTCATTTCTTCTGCATCTTTCTCCCGACATAGAATGAGAACTGGACCAGATTTTTCTTCAACAATTGCAACATGTAAAACTTTTTAAAAAAATATTAAGGTAGTATTTCAGAAATATAAGAAAACTTTGCTACAACATGACACCAGGCCTCACTTTTCACAAGTCATCAAAAAAACAATTACAACTTATCCATTACTGTCTTATCATATCTTCCATTGTCCAAATTTGACTTCATATGACTACTACCTATTCCCAAAATTGAAACAATACTTTCATGAGTGTTTGCCTGAGTCAAAGGAAGTGGTAGAAAGGACTGCCAGAACTCATTTGAAGAGAAAATCTGTAGAGTTCTTTTATGTAGGAAACTTGCTGATAGTTGGCAGAAATGTATAATGAATTATTATGATTACGTGGAGGAGTAAAAGCAGATAATAAAGGCTTATTGTCCTGTTTTATGTATTAAAAAGGCCCCATCTACATACTACTAAAACTCTCAGGCCTATTTGCGTCAGGCACCGAGAACCAAAAACAACACAAATTGCTGATCAGAGTGGAATGCTTATTGCTGTTTCCCTATAGACTGGAATCTCATCAGACTACTAAATAAACACTGCAGTTTCATGGAGTATCTCCCTTCAGCCACTTCCTCCCCACAAGTGTTTCTAAGCTTTTCAGTTATTTCACTCTTCCCCTCAACTGGGCATCAGATTCTACCATTATTTGTAATCTTCAATTGGGTGAAACAAAACATCATAAGGCAACAATTTTTGAATCTAACGTTTTAAATAGAAATACGTATATAATGCCTTAATAACTCCCATGTGATTGAAATTTGGCAAAGTCGGTGGCTGTTCCAGTGCTGCTACGCTTCTGTACAGTGACAATCAATTGCAGTAATGAGATCGTCATTTTCAATCATTTTCAATGCTCTCTGCCACCTTCCTACAAGGAAGGTCAGCAGGAGGCTGGCAGGAACTCAGATGTCCTTCCCATTTCCATGTCCACTTGCCATGGTCATTCTTTTCTCTGCTTAGGTATGGAGGTATCTCTGAAACAATGATCCAATGGCTCACAAGTAAATTGTGGCGGTAAAGATATGACTTTTCATTCAACCTTTATAAATATAATTTATATTTTATCCCAAACTAGTTAAGTTTTTAAGTAGTATTAGATCAATTAGTTTGGTTGAGCTTATATTGGCCAAGCCAAATGCATATTTTAAAGTGTTTAGATGGCCTTAATGAAACAGGGAAATAGGGAAATATTTTAATACTACGATACATCAATATTAATTAAGGAATTAACTCTGCTTGGGCACCCTTTGGCACTAACTGTCTATGCCATTCAGCATTTAATATTCTCTGCTTGGCTTGCTACTCTTTCTGCCACATGAATTAAAGAAAGTTTAAGGTGAGTTCTTTTTGTCAGTTCTCTCCTTTTGGGCAATGAATGCATAGTTTTTCACCTCAGAGCTCAACTATCACAGGAGACTGACGCATAGAGAGCAATGCCTGCCCAGCTGAATCACATCAAATTAAAACCAGTCTGCAAAGAAATGAAATGTCAAAGCACCACAGCTATTGATTGACTATTTAATACATCAACATGGTGGAATCTTAATTAATAACTAAAGCTGCCTGAGAACAGAGAACAGCTTACCTCTTTTATTAGCTATCCCTTTACTGCTTTTCTTCTACCCATTTCTCCTCAAGTCATAATTATCATAAGTTGCATTTATTCATTTGAAATTCCATCCCCATCCATCGGATTCTGTGCCTAAATCAAATTGGGGCATTGTAAAAATTGGTCCAGAATAACTACAAGTTCTGCTTTTAATTCAGAGTACAATCTACTATAAAACACTTTTTTGCTTAAGCCTTTTATAATAAATTAGTGGTATTCATAAGGCATTTTGATATTGTTGGCTTTTTCAACTATATAAACAGCATAAAGTGATAATATCTTTTTGAGTGCTACCCAAATTGTGGACACATCAATGCAATTTCCTTGATAGAAGTTTGTAATTCTTTTTCCTCTGTCTATTTTTATTTTATTCAAAACAGGATTAAAATACAAAACTCCAAAAAAATCCAAAAAAGGACAAAAAAGAACAATATTGTCCCTCCTAATTGAATACTGATTAATACATTACTATGACATTGGTTCCCATCCCTTGTAAACCCCCCCCCCTTTTTTTAGATCTTGTAACTCCCCACTCCTTATAGACTAGACTGGGTATGTCTAGTTTAATGAAAAGAAGGACTAGGGAAGAAAATGATAGCAGTGTTCCAGTGTCTCAGGGGTTGCCAAAAAGAAGAGAGAGTCAAACTATTCTCCAAAGCACCTGGGGATAGAACAAGAAGCAATGGGTGGAAACTAATCAAGGAGAGAAGCAATTTAGAACTAAGGAGAAATTTCCTGACAGTTAGAACAATTAATCAGTGGAATGACTTGCCTCCAGAAGTTGTGAATGCTCCAACACTGGAAGTTTTTAAAACAATGTTGGATAACCATTTGTCTGAAGTGGTGTAGGGTTTCCTACCAAATCAGGGGGTTGGACTAGAAGACCTCCAAGGTCCCTTCCAACTCTGTTATTCTATTCTATTCTATTCTATTCTATTCTATTCTATTCTATTCTATTCTATTCTATTAATAAATCTATTTTCAAGTTATCAATCTGTCTTCTATTTATATTAGTTACAAAATAGCTAACAGGAAAAATAATAATATTAAAACAAAATTAAGATTTCAAAACTCTGTGTTAACAAACAGTTACTGTAATCTATTCATAAAAAGTTTACCATGGCAACTTATCCCAAATCATCCCAAAAATTAAAAATAGTTTATCATGAATCAAATATCCATGTTTGTTTCATAATACCATTTCTTATCAACTGTTCTCTAATTAAATATAATGGATTCAATCTCCACAATAACACTATCTTCCCATCAAAGTCCAAATAGAAATGGTTTCCAGTTAGATGTTATAAATTCATCCAGTCTCAAAAAGAATTTGTCACTTTCCCATGCAATTAGAGTCTAAATATTGTAGGGATATGCAGGCTTAAACTTCAGAGAAACAGATGGAATCCACTCAATTAGTTCTCCAGTCATTAGAACATCTTTTTGGTCTGGAACTGGATCAAAGTCTTTTTGTATGTCTTTATCCAGAGTTAGATATCATTATCATCTCATCAAGCTTTCTAGAGAAACTTTCAACTAGAAGCTGCATACTACTCAGTAGTCTTCTCTTAAGTTTGAGCCATGTTTCAGCCATTCTTATTCTGTGAAACTAGATCAGGGAACAAAGAACACTGAAGTAGAAGGAATCTAAAGGGATGTTTTCTAAATGTTTTTATAAATTTTAATCCAAGGTTAAAATATATTTTTTTTAAAAAATAATATTCTGAAAATTCCAAAAGTACAGAAATTTTGTGGTGAGAGTCCAATATATAAATAAATAAAATGAAAGCTATTCATCTTCCGAAGGTATGCTGTGCTTCCTTTTAGAGGTTACCCAAAACAACATAAATCAAGGGAGAGGGGAGAGAAAATAGAGTTTATCAAGGGTTGGAATAAATCAGCATTCAATCACTGATAAACATTTAAAGCAGAAAAACAAAATAAACAAAATACATTCAAAAAGTGAAAGTTAAGAACCCAGGCATGCTTAACAAAAATGCTGAAAAGAAAATGTATTTGTCCAGTGACTTTTCAATCACTTCCTGAGGTAATTGGAATCTTTAAAACTCTCCTTCCGAACTGGATCCAAAAGTCGTCTTGGGTCATTCCTGAATGCTCCCATTCAAATCCAGGGAAAAGCACTGCCTGAGAATCAACTTTGGCAGTAAAAACAGCAGTTCACTGGTAAGAGGAGGAAAATAGAATAGAATAGAATAGAATTTTTATTGGCCAAGTGTGATTGGACACACAAGGAATTTTTCTTGATGCATATGCTCTCAGTGTACATAAAAGAAAAGATACCTTCATCAACACTTACAACACTTAATGATGCTCATAGGATACAAATTTAACACTTAGTGATACAACACTTAATGATAATCATAGGGTACAAATAAGCAATCAGGACACAATCAATATCAATATAAATCATAAGGATTACCAGCAACAAAGTTACAGTCATACAGTCATAAGTGGAAGGAGATGGTGATGAGAATGATGAGAAGATTGATAGTGCAGATTTAGTAAATAGTTTGACAGTGTTGAGAGAATTATTTGTTTAGCAGAGTGATGGCGTTTGGGAAAAAACTGTTCTTGTGTCTAGTTGTTCTGGTGTGTAGTGCTCTATAGCGTCGTTTTGAGCGTAGAAGTTTAAACAGTTTATGTCCAGGATGTGAGGGATCGGTAAATATTTTCACGGCCTTCTTCTTGATTCGTGCAGTATACAGGTCCTCAGTGGAAGGCATGTTGGTAGCAATTATTTTTTCTGCAATTCTAATTAGCCTCTGAAGTCTGTGTCTGTCTTGTTGGGTTGCAGAACCAAACCAGACAGTTATAGAGGTGCAAATGACAGACTCAATAATTCCTCTGTAGAATTGGATCAGCAGCTCCTTGGGCAGTTTGAGCTTTCTGAGTTGGCGCAGAAAGAACATTCTTTGCTGTCCTTTTTTGATGATGTTTTTGATGTTAGCTGTCCATTTTAGATCGTGTGATATGGTAGAGCCTAGAAATTTGAAGGTTTCTATTGTTGATACTGTGTTGTCTAGTATTGTGAGAGGTGGAAGTATGGAAGGGTTTCTCCTAAAGTCTACCACCATTTCTACAGTTTTGAGTGTGTTAAGTTCCAGATTGTTTTGGTCGCACCACGAGGCTAGTCGTTTGACCTCCTGTCTATATGCGGATTCATCATTGTCTCGAATGAGACCCATCACTGTTGTGTCATCTGCGAACTTCAGTAGTTCAGTAGTTTATTTATTTATTTATTTATTTTATTTATTTATTTAATTAAACTTTTATACCGCCCTTCTCCCGAAGGACTCAGGGCGGTGTACAGCCTTCATTTAAAACAATTAATATACACGCTAAAATAACAATTAAAAAACTTATTCAATAAAAGGCCGAAATTAAAACCGTCCAATTGACCCTATAAAATACCCAATAAAATTACAATTTAAAATTTAAAATTTAGAGTTTAAAAATCAGGCCAAACAAATGGACCGTTGGAGATGCAGTCATTGGTATACAAAGAGAAGAGAGGTGGGGAGAGTACACAGCTTGGGGGGGTTCTGTGTAATTGTACAGGTATTTGATGTGATTCTGCTTAGCATTTGATGTTTATTTTTATTTATTTATTTTATTTTGTCACAACAGTATATATAAGCATAAGCATGAAGTAACTATACAATATATAAGCATATATATGAGTATAAGTATGTAATAACTACATAAATTGGATATATTGAAAGGAAACAGTAGGACAGGAATGGTAGGCACGTTTGTGCTCTTATGCACGCCCCTTAAAGACCTCTTAGGAATGGGGTGAGGTCAACAGCAGACAGTTTTTGGTTAAAGCTTTGTGGATTTTGAGTAGATACCACAGAGTCTGGTAGTGTGTTCCAAGCATTAATAACTCTGTTACTGAAGTCATATTTTCTGCAATCAAGATTGAAACAGTTAACATTAAGTTTAAATCTATTGTTTGCTCTTGTATTGTTGTGATTGAAGCTGAAGTAATCCTCAACAGGAAGGACATTGCAATATATGATTCTATGAGTTAAACATAGGTCCTGTCGAAGGTGGCGGAGTTCAAAGTTTTCTAAACCCTAAGGATGTGATCCTGCTTAGCTTCACCTGGCGCTTCCTGTTTGTTAGGAAGCTTGTGATCCACTTACAAGTTTGTTCAGGTACCTGTACCTGGTTTAGCTTAGTTAGAAGAGTGTCTGGGATGATGGTATTGAATGCTGAACTAAAGTCTACAAAGAGGACCCTTGCATAGGTCTTTGGAGATTCAAGATGTTGTAAGATGTAGTGCAGAGCCATATTAACAGCATCATCTGTTGATCTATTTGCTCAGTATGCAAATTGCAAGCGGTCTAACAGCAGATCCGTGATGGTTTTCAAGTGGGACAGCACTAGCCTTTCATGACTACAGATATTAAAGCAACTGGTCTGTAGTCTTTCAGTTCCTTGAAGGTGGACTTCTTCGGCACTGGGATAATGGTAGAGCATTTGAAGCAAGAAGGAACATAGCACATCTCTAGTGATTTATTGAAGATATGGGTGAAGATGGGGGCCAACTGGTCAGCATAAACGTTTAATCAATAAGGAGGTATCTTGTCTGGGCCTGGATCTTTTCCTGGATTTTGTCTGTGAAATAGGTCCTGCACTTCCTTTTCTGTGATCACTAGGGGTTGTGAACCCAATGGGATGGGGTCAGTTGTAGGAGGCTTGGCTGTTGTTGGTGTGTCTGAAATGGGGGTTGTGGAGATAGGTGGCTGTAGTTTCCTTTCTAACCTGCAGTAAAACTCATTCAGGTCATCTGCCAGTTGTTGATTTCCTTCAGCCTGGGAAGGAGGTTTGCCATAGCCGGTGATATTTTTAAGAGTTTTCCACATGTTTGCTGGTTCATTTGTTGAAAATTGATTCTTTAGCTTTTCAGAGTAGCCTCTTTTTGTGTTCCGATCTCCCTTGTTAGTGAATTTCTGGCCTGACTGTACAGCATTTTATCACTTTTTCTGTAGGCTTCCTCCTTGGAATGTTGTAGCTGCTTAAGTTTAGGTGTGAACCAAAGTTTGTTGTTACTGTATATTTGCAAGCTCTTAGCATGCAGCAGTCATCTTGTAGAGGAGCTGACAGTAGTTTTGAATTCTCTTGATCAAAAATGTGTTTTCCTGACATTGTGTCATCTAGGTATTAAGCAATTCTGATAATTCTGATAAAATGATATAAATGCTGCTACGTATATCAGCATGATATTTTTTATGATTTAAATTAATCAAATCAAAACTTCATTTACCAGAAAAATATTAATGTTTTAAAAGTATCTGGGTATCTTCATGTTTAATTTGATCCTTCTATAATAGTGGTAGAGCAAAGAATATGCAAAGCCATTGATAAATACAGTATAAATATGGCAAGAAATGTCTCTCTGCCTCTGGTAAAATATAATCGTTATGACAGTCATGGTCATGGCTATTGGAGTACCAATACCAGACAATCTATGCCGTGGCATTTTGTTGTTGAAAATAAGCAGGACTTATTGCCTTGAATTCCTCAATTTTCTGCTTCAATCAACCCATCAACACATTTAATGGTAATTCCATTGAGATTCAGATTATTCTTTAAAAACTAAAAATTTAAAAATGTACTACCTGAAATGCAGAAATATTACAATAAATAGAATTGGTGTGTTTTAATATAATCTGTAGTATTATGCAGTCATATAGAATTAGGTAATGCTAAAAATATAATAAACAAATAAGAGAAATTGCTATGGAAATAGTATTAACAGCTTCCTAATGACAGTAATATTATCTATATAAATCCATAAGACGGAGAAATGGAATTATAGATTAAATTGGACAAAAAAAAAAGACCAGAAGCCAGAATCCATCAAGATAATTCCTATTCACTTTTTAAAATTTTATGCCAGTGTTTAGTCTTTACATCTTGCTTTTATACATCTATTTTTATACTTTTCATACTCTTTGATTCATGATTTACTTGCTATCTTCATTAAAAAAAACTTGCTTTGCACAATGCTAGGCTCATTCTAAAAACCTACAGTTTTCTTGTAAAAATAACATTTATTTATTCTATTATTGTATGATCTATAAACTGCCTCACTCTGGATGCCTTTGGCCAAGGATTTCTAAACCTTTTGTTATCACTCCTCACTTTACTGTATTGTGAATGTACATACTTCCCTAAAAATATAAATATTGAAAGAAATACAAATGGACAATGAAAACAATATTATGAAACTTTCAGGTAGATTTTCAGTAGATTTATTGTACTGTATTGTATTGTATTGAGATTGTCGCAATCTCCTTATTCTCAGTCTTCCTATTATTATTTCACGTTGTTTCACTTGCCCTGTTCAGAATGTATTTTAGACAATATAGTCTCAAAGGAATGATTCTAAATGTCTGTTTCATAATCTATTTGTTTAATTTTTCAAGCAATAAAAATACCAATTAAGCTCTTATGCCTGTCTCAGAAAATGATCAGAATTATAAACAGATTGTTCTCTAGCTATAAACAATGGTTCTTTAAAAATGTGGGCATATTCAAAGTTGGACAATAAATACAAACCTATATGAGTCAAAGTTTTTATATATTTATGAGAGTGCCATAAGCTTCCCTGAGAGACTAAGAAGGCAGAGCTGGTACTTCTGAATAAAATCTGCAATTATTTTAAAAAGGATCATCTGAACTATTTACCAGCAATGTCACAATGATGCAGATACATGGCAGAACAGAAGACAACATTAGTTATATTGATCCCATTCTCTCCATGATTACAATATAGTAAAGGCTAAGTTTATTTCATGAGACAAGCATTTATTAAGTGCAACAGTCTTCAACATATAAAAATCTCAGTATGAGACAACCAGAAAACGGTCTTTTATACGTTGCATCTTTCACCTCTCTCTTTCTCTCTTGTCTATCTGCCCATCTTCCTTTCTCTATCTTTCCATGCATAAACACATGCACATAGTGCATACATACACACAGAGTGCATATGTGTTTATAAATACAGAGTGCATATATGTATATAAATCCAATGAAATACCTTTTTTCAATTCTGAGATAAAATCCATTTTCAAGTTAACACACCAATCCTTTTTTCCAACATTTTGTGTTGTGAAATTGTGTTGTGAAGTTGTGTTGTGAAGTTGTGAAGTTGTGTTGTGAAGTTGTGTTGTGAAGTTGTGAATGCTCCAACACTGGAAATTTTTAAGAAAATGTTGGATAACCATCTGACTGATATGGTATAGGGTTTCTGCCTGGGCAGGGGGTTGGACTAGAAGGCCTCCAAGGTCCCTTCCAACTCTGTTGTTATATTATATTATATTATATTTCTACTGTAATCTAATAGTTTGCCTTTTGGACCAATACAATTATATCATTTTTTTTCTTTATGAGTATGTTTTAAGTATGGAATTGAAATGGGGGGAAGCAAAGGGAATACTTGCCAGTATAGCTTAGTGGGGGGAAATGTTGAACTCAAAAGCAGGTTATATTCCTTAATCTTAAGAAATGCTATTATAAAAGGAGCTACAATACATGAGTTTTATATTTGTGAAGGCTTTCTATTACACTATAATGCATTTTCTTCTTTGAGGGTATGCTCATTGTTTGCCTTTTTGTCTATTTAGCCTTATATCATCTATCAATATAAAAGTCCTTAAATAAGGAACAAAGCAATATAAAACATGGATGCACTAAAAACATAGGGGAAAAAAGGATACTTGCACATTCTAAAGGTCCTTAATCAGCAGGAAAAGGGCTGTTAGGTACTCCTTTTGTCCAGGCTTTCAAAGAAAGGGAAACAAGCGCATTCTTGAAATATATTTGACTTGCAGGATCATTCTTCAGAGAGAGAAAATGGGCACTTTGTGTGCTTATGGTATTGGTAAATTATTTATTTTGGAGCCAAGTTTGCTGGCTGGATATTTAGCCATTCCCCTCAGTGTGAAATAATGTTACCCAAAACAATAATAAGTGAATTTATGGAACAAAATGTTTTCAAAAAAATAAAGTTTAAAAATATATTAAAAAGCAATTCATAACTTTGGACTATGAGAGATTAACATATTCAGGTGACATTTAAATTCAATTTAGGATTACATGAAGCAGATCATAGGATATCTATTTCCAGTTAGATATGTTTGGGAGACTGGCATGACATTTTAAGTTAACATTAGTGTTCTTTTGGTTGTGACTTGATATGCCTTTGAAACAGCGGACCAAGAAAGACAAGCATATGAAATATCCCTCTCCTAAAGACCAAGCGGAAATTTCTAATCACTGACTCTGTCTAGCATCACTGTGCTCAAACTGCCCAAGTGTGCATCTTGTAAACTAAGGTCTTATCTGCTCTGAAAAAACTAGCTTTATATCACAGACAACCCGGTAACCTCAGCAACTGAAGAAAAACACATGCTGCCAAGAGATTAGAAGACTGTGATTTTTTCATGTTTATCCATGCAGATATTTGTTTGTGTGTGTACCCACACATGCATGCGCATGCATACACATACACATCTCATTCTGTGGTTCAGATAATCCAATTAAAAGAAAATCCAAAAGAAAAAGAAAAAGGGAGGGGGAGATGGAGATGGAGATGGAGATGGAAAGAACAATTTTTAGGTATACATTTCTGATCCTAGCTATTAACTTAGACTATTGACTTATTACTATCCATCTCTCTTCCTTTTATAGGAATTTAGCACCCACCCCCCTCCTAGAAAAATGAAATATTTTAGAAAATATTTAAAAAGGCAGAATATATTTCCCTGGATGAGAAATGGAGAAACATGTTTTAAAGACAAAGCAGCTCCCTGCAACTTCCTGCCACCCCCCACCTTTGTTAATGGGCCATCATCTGCATCATAATAGAACCCATTTAGCAACTGAAACTCACCACATGGCACCTGGGAAGATTACATCAGCCAGCAAGGTTAGCTAAGACCCCTAGACCACCTGGGAGTCTGACAACCAATCAGGGTACTCTTCCTGTGCCCCAGAAAGTTCAAAGCTCAGAAAAAGCATAAAGCCAGGGAGCACACAGGATCTCAGCCCTTTTCTGTTCAGGATCTCAAGCCATGTGATCCTGACCACCATTAAACCATCTTTCCAAGCAGCCTCCATGTTTCCAGTGTCTTTGTCCACACTTGGAACTGAACCCAGATGGATATTTCTTCCAACACTTTCTAGGAAGATTACACAAAAATGGAGAAATAGTGAAGTAGAAAAAAATATAAATATTATAACTGAACTTGATTGAGTAGATTATAATATTTCTAGGAAGAAATTGTGCTTATCTAAGTGTCAGCTGCTCAAAAGATTTTCTTGTAAGAAAGCCTCACTTCCTATCATCATAGCTGTGCAGCGAAGACTCTTAGAATGCCATCTACTGTATATTACACTTCTATAACTCTTTTGGTCATAAAAATTTCCATATACAAAATATTTCCATATGCTACCTGCTCATTCCAACCTCGACCCCAATACTCCTGAGGTATATTACCAACATGTTGTTTTTTGATATGAATTAGTTTTAATTTATATTGTTGCTTATCATTTTATCTATCTGTTTGGTGACTGAAAAGGTTGTATAATCTGGAAACCCTAACCATTATTCATTCGATTTTTCCAGGTCCTACTTCCAAGCCACAAGATTTTATCAGACTTTGATATGTCCAGTTTCCCTTATAAGTCCAGCTTTCCTAGCTGCCTGAACTCTTTCCTTTTCTAAAATCAATCCATTGTTTAAGATATTACAAGAAAATGATCCCCACGTGTTTATGTCTATCTTTACGTCTGCTATACCTCACAATGTTAGGACCTGTTGTCTGAAGCCTGTTTCCAGTCTCTTTACTTACCCAGTCTAACACTGATGATGAAGGTGGGATCAGTGAAGGAGAATTGAGGCACAAAAAAGAAGAAGCTGACAACGAACATCCAACCAGGTGGACAAAAAGGAGCAACGGCCATTTTGCATGCCCAATTCAATGAGAGAAGAAGCTGCAAGAATGTCTGTGTTCCACCCGCCTGCGCCTTTTAACCCAACAATGGAGAAATGGAACATGTACATGACCTGATTCAAATGCTTCATAGAAGCAAATGATCTCCTTGGGTTATCTGACAACTGAAAAAGTGCACTATTTCTTAGCCATTGCAGCCATAACATGTTCAACATGTCAGAATCCCTGTCTGAACCAACTCCAGTGCAATCGGTTCCATGGCAAGTGCTTCAAAACAAGCTGAAAACCCACTACGCTCTGGCACCATCCAAAATAGTAAGACACTATGAATTCTGGCACAGGATGCAGAAGGATGGCGAGCCCATCAACGAATATATTGCAGTGCTTCAAAAAGCTGCTGGCCACTGTGAATTTATGGACTTGAATGATATCCTTTTGGATCAACTTATCTGCGGAGTAAAAGATCTCCACCTACAAAGTAGGCTCCCCACCAAACCTAATCTGACTCTGCAGGCTGCCTTAGGCAAAGCAAGGGCTACGGAGTCATCTAACAGAGTGGCTGAATTGCTCAAAAAGCTTGCTACAGTCCCGGCAGTCCCGGCAGTCCTGACAGCCAAGCCTGCAGCCACGGTGCACAAGGGGCACCAGCAGGATGAAGAGTCCGAAGATAGTGAGGACAAAGTCTATCACACAGACAGAAGGAGGCCTGCAGGACAACAGAGCAAAAGGCAACCATGTGCCAGATGTGGGGTCCAGCACCCAAGAGCATTGTGCCACCATCATGATGCAGTCTGCCGAAGATACAAATGGAAGGGGCATTTGGCGAGGGTGTGCCGAGCAAACCTGCCCCTAAACTAAAAACCTATCCCTGAGGTCACCCTTCCAGGGACACCCAAACAACCAAGGCGTGACATGTGGAAGCCAAGGTGCACTAGCAACAATGCAAAGACTCAGGAAACCAATCAGACCAGAAACCAATCCAACCAAGCAAGCAACCCCATCTCAAAAGAAACTAAATGTAACTTTTTTAATTGAGGGGTCCCCTTGCGAGATGGAGATAGAGACCGGGTCATCACTGACAATTATATCCTGGCAAGCACTAAAGACAGCAGTGACAATTGAGCCACCAACAACTAAAGCTGAGCGACTATCAAGGGAATTGAATTCCTGTGCTAGGCTGCAGAACATTCAGTGTAAAATTCAACAAGTTCCAGGGACAGCTGTCATTGACGGTGGTTGGCAGAAACCTCGGAGCCTGCTTGGCCTAGACTGGTTCAGTTCCCTCGGTTTAGGGGTAACTGACATCAGAACCATTGCCAGCTGCAGACAACCTGATCCGGGAATTCAAGGATGTGTTCAACCCAGAGCTTGGCAAACTCAAGCCCAAAGGAAGCGGAATACGCCCCTGAAGAACCAGGAGTCCAGCAATGGTCCTGCTGCGAACTGGTTCCAATAGAATTTGAGGCCCCATCCAGAGAATTCCAGGACCTGGGTGGACCAGGAGGTGGCAACAGGCACTACCTCTCAGGCCACTGCCATCACGCCTACTGAGCTGTGCAGGTCTGGAAGAACCTGTAAACACCCCGCTTACTTGCGCAACTACGTATGCAGAGTGGATTGTTCCAACTAAGAGGGAAGAAGTCTTAGATACTGATATTCTGATAGTTTTCCCTCTGGTCCATCATTTGAGCATGAAGAATACTCAAACATGATTGGCTGAGCTCCCAATGTAAGGGCAGGCTGTGAAAGAGGCAAGCTTCTGGATTGTAGATAGTTGTCAAATAAAGAGCTGTTGTCTGAAGACTGTTTCCAGTCTCTTCACTCACTCAATCTAACACAAATAAAGCACTATAAAACTGAGCAAGAACATTTATAAAGAATCATATTTGTAAAAATGGCAGGGTGGGGAGAGGAATGGTTTATGGCCCATTCTAATGATGGGCATGGGCACCTAAGTCATACATAAATGCCTTACATTACTGCCTGGGAGATATCTTGTTTACTTCATTTAAGTCTGATTCAGTTTGATCCCTTTATAGAGAAAGCCTAGAAAAATGAAAAATTGGGAAAGAAAAAAGCTTTCTTAGAAAAGTTCATTATGGATTTCCTGGAAATCATCTGCCTCATGCAAAGTAAGTTTGAGAAAGCTGTTGATTCACAGTGTGGATATTTCTACATATGAAAATTCACAGTCAATAATTAAGTGAATTGCATGAGGCGATATGCCTACAATCACAAAGCTAATGTGTGTAAGCAGGCAGGCAGTTGAGTCACCCTATGATGCTGATCTCCAACATTATTTGCAGATTATAACCCCACTAAATTTACAGCATATTTACTGAATGTTCATAACTTCAGGAAATACTCCCACATACAGTTCCTGTTGATAATTCCTTGAACATTGTAAATTATTCTGGAGAATCTTGTGATATTCACATCAGGGATTATCTAGTAAAGTTTCTTGCAGAGGATCCAACTATAAAATGATTCCTCTCCTCATTAGTGCTGTCTGTATTCTTTTTCCCTGAAAGTGCAAGCATGACTTTGAGCAAGTTAGGCTTGTTACTTATAAGGGCTGAAATTGCTGAAACAAAGGTCTTTTGTGACAGAAAGTTTCAAGGCTAAAAAAGATAAAGTTGCCAAAGGCCATTGGCTTGAAAATATGGGAGAGACTCAAAATTTAAAATCTGCTACTGACACATACTGTAAAGGGCAGGTTTCTAATATGCTGCTATATGCACAATTGCTTCCTACTTTTGCAATAAAACTACTTACCTAACCTTCTTGCATCTGCCTGGGAGTAGAGCTTAGGAGGAATATTTTATTGCCATATTGGCAAGAAGCCCTGATGAAAGGTGAGAACATATTCAGGATATCAGCAACATTGCAAGCAGAGATTTACTTGGAAATGGAATCTGTAGAGGCCTCTTTTCTTAGAACATGTCACATTCTCCAGTTATGCTTTATACACTCAACGTTTTACCTGGTTTTTAAAGGAAAATCCATAGAAGCCAGTTGCTTTTACAGTCCTGGTCTTCACAGTCAGAAACCTTTGATAATAATACACTCAAGGGATATCTATTGTTTTGTCATCTGTTATCTTCTGATATATAGTGAACTAAGAGCTATTCACCACATATTCACCACACTAGCAATTATTTTTAAGGTTTGAGGTATCTTGTGCTGATATTGGTAGTATGATTGCATAATTTTGGGAGAGATGTTACGGGGAGATCTTTTTCAGATTTCTAAACCTCTGAGTCACAGCAATGAGTTTTAATTTATCTGAATAAAGTTTTTATGCAGCACTCTTTTGTGCATTACACGGTATTAATCTTGCAGTTCTATGACTTGGTTTTTAATAAACTTAAGTTTGCAATTTGGTGTTTTCTATGCTGATGAAAATGTCCAGAAAAAGTAGATGTTATTACAGGTAATCTTTGCTTACCAATCACAATTGGAACTGCAAACTTTATTGCTAAACATCCCAGTAACTAAGTAAAAATAATGGCATCATAATGGCTTACAATGTCATTTCTCATTTGATTGTTAAATGAAACACTGCAGTTAAGTTAAATATCATGCGACCATGACTTGCAGTTTTACTTGTGTTTTCCATTAACTTTACTTGTTAAAAGGTGGTTGTTTTTCTGATTTTCCTATCCAGGGTTTTAATTTCTGCTTGAGTCTGTGATCTAATGACTGGAATTCCCCAGGTGTTGATTGCCTTGATGGTGTTTCCTCTACAGATTTTTAGATCTCTTCACTCTCTAAGTGATATATTCACTTTTAACCTGTGCTTTATGTTGTCAGTTTGAAGGATGCCCATGTATTTGTAGTGATGATCTTCATCCAGACTAAATGTTATTAGTGAAGAGTATCTTAATTCCTTCATTTTTCACTCTTTTTCCCCATTTGATGATGAGCATATTTGTCCAGTCCAGACTCCATTGCAATGTCTTGGCTGTATATATGGACTGCGTTAACCAGTGATTCTATTTCAGATATTGTTTTTCCATACAACTTCAAGTCATCCATATAAAGGAAGTGAGATAGTCTGGAAGATGTTTGTTTGTTTGTTTATTTATTTATTCATTTATTTATTTGATTTCTATACTGCCCTTCTCCTGAAGGACTTAGGGCGGTTTACAGCCACGATAAAAAAAAAAACATACATAAAAATTAAAACATTTTAAAAACCTAAAATTTGGCCCCAATAATTAAAACTGTTATAAAACCCACATAAAAATCCCCACAAAATTAAAAAATTTCATTAGGCCAGACCCGCACGGCGGAACAAAAAGGTTTTAAGTTCACGTTTAAAGGTCCGGAGGTCAGGGAGTTGATGCAGCCCCTGAGGGAGCTCATTCCAAAGGGCAGGAGCCCACACAGAGAAGGCCCTCCCTTGGGGGTCACCAGTCAGCATTGTCTGACTAACGGCACCCTGAGCTGGCTTCACACTAGAATGAAAGATGAGTGACTCTTCCTCCAGTGTCATTCAAAGTCCTCTCTCTCCCCAGAGCCTCCTTACAAATCAACTCTGCAACTAGGAAGCTTCAGAACTGACAGGAGTATAACTGCTTACACAGAACACCAACTTGTCTTCCCACCAAAGTGGTACCTATTTACCTATTTGCATAGAACATGCTTGGACAGAATTGAGGCAAATAATAGGAGCTCACCCCACCACACAATGCTAGGATTCAAACCGCTGGAGCAAAGACCATCTCCAGTATCATGAAACCACTGAGCTATCATGCCTCTTAAATTGATAGGAAGAGTATATCAAGCAGCATGTTCAGCTAGGTCTTTTGAGGTCTCTATTCTATTTGGTTTTAAAGTATGTACATTTTAAAGTATTATGTCATAAATGTGAAAAGACTGTAATGTTATCTCCACTCCCATTTAAATTTTAGTGTAAATAATGTATTTATTTTACATTTTAATACTAAGATGTATGCATGTATCTATTGCTGTTACCCATATTCAATAACAAATTACTCTATTTACTTATTTACATTTGATGCCTCTTCCCCCACCCAGTTGCTCAGAGCCTCTGATTTGAAAAGCATAAGCAAAAGTGAATATAGATTTACTAATTTTCAAAGCCCATATTTCATCCATACCATTGAATCCAAGCTTTATTTAATAACTTTTGGGAATTGCAGTACTGATTGTGGCATTAAAGCTTTTATCAATATTTTGTTTTCCCAGGAAGATCAAAGTGATATTTCAAAGTTCGTAATATTTCTAAACAATGTATCCAAAGCAGAGGAGGTGCTATTTAGGATTCAAAAGATTCAAACCATGATTTTTTTTAGAAAAATAGAAAGAGATTGGACCAACCAATTTTTTAGTAGATAAAGCTATGGATGGTTTTTTTTTCTTTTTCTTTTTCCTTTTTTTTAAAGTCAAAAATCAGTTTCCTTTAAAATGTCTATTTTGTCCACATCTTAGTTTATTATCACATTGTATTCCCGCATTTAATTCTAACAACTGTGCTAATCTGCTGATGAATAGGTAAATTGCTTTCTTATTTCATTTCTTTATATTGTCAGTGGGGGGAAATGGTTACTGGTTAAGTCATTCTTTCATTTTTCCATTTTCTCATCACTTTTGATTCCTGCTTCCTCTTTTTTTTGCCAGCACATTGTTTACCCTATTGAATTACAGCTTTTTGCTTATCTCCCAACTCCATTTAATGTCTAGAAAGAAGCAAAATGCAGATGCTGTGTGTTTTGGCAGAATGCCTCCTACTTTCTCTGGTGTTCAGGTTTGTGACAATTTACTCCCACTTACTTCAAGAGGGATTACAACTTAACACCAGGTGGACATGTTTTGTAGACAAGGAGGTTCATTATCATTTATCCTTTTGAAAAGCAATTGTTCAGGGTTAAATTGGAACTAAGCCTGGCAGATCCTCTTCCTTGCTTTTTTCTATAATCTTTTTTTGTTTATTACTCTAATATATTGGATGGTGTTTAATTTTAATTAGGTGACTCGCTCTGAGTTTTGCAAGATCTAGGCATCATATTATGTAGTATTATCTCTCAAAAGGATCATGGCTAAAGAAGTATCCAAGGTCAAGAAGGCTGAGAGAGGTTGCACTAGGGCCCTGGTGGCGAATCTGTGGCACACAGAGCCCTCTCTGTGGGCATGCGTGCCATTACCTCAGTCCTAGGGTGGATGTTGGCAAGCCATGAGCTCTTTCATCCCTCTGCTGCAGCTCCCTATCAGGTGATCCCACCACTGACTGATCCTGCCTCTCACCCTCCCCTGCCAGTCACCCCAAAGGGGTCTTTGGGGGCTGAATGCCAAGAGGCATGGATTTCCTCCACCTTCTGCATTCCCACCCTGCACTGAACTGAACTAAATAGCCTGCTCATGAACTCTGCCAAGTGCAGCTCCAAACATTTGGCTCACACATCCCTCCCAGCCAGCATTGTAGTGGCAGTGGAGAAGGCGCGCACCCTGCCTGCTCTGCTCTCGCCACCAAAGGTAGGGTTCCATGTTGTCATCTCCAAGCCAAAGTGCCACATTGGTTTGCTTGCTGGTCATCTCAAGGAGGGAGCTGAGCTCAGGCCGCCCGTGTCCTCTCTGTGGGGGAAGAGAGAGAGAGGGTAGGGGAACTGTCTCCCTAACAGGATCCAGGTTGGAGTTGCCTTATTTTGTATGGATCTCTAACACTTGGCTTTTCCTGCCAGCTCAACTACCCTCCACAGCCCAAGTGGTTGGATTAACATGACACATGAAGCTGGGCAGGACAGCACAGATTGATAGATTGATATATCAATAGATGGATGGATGGATGGATGGATGGATGGATGGATGGATGGATGGAAAGAGGGAGAGAGGTGAAACAGAGAGGGTGGAGGGAAAGAGAAGGGAGAAGAGAAGGGGGGAAGGAAAGAGAGGGGTAAAGGAGAGAGAAAGACTGGGAGGGAAAGAGAGAGAGGAAGGAAAAGAGAGGGGGGAAGGAGAGAAAAAGACAGGGAGGGAAAAAGGGATAGAGGGAGGGAAAGAGAGAGAAAGAGAGAGAGGGAAGGAAAGAGGGAGACGGACGGAAAGAGAAATGATATTACAGAAGTTTTTCTTTTGTAGCAGAAAAAAACGACAGGGCATAAAAGTGCATTTATCAAGTTTTTCTTAGAACAATTACCTGAACTCTGCCTTGTTTATCATTATTTTATGTAATAAAACCTCATTATTCAGGTTAAATTGTTGTGTTGGCCATTTGCGATAAATAAGTGGGTTTTGGGTTGCAGTTTGGGCTCTCAGTCTCTAAAAGATTCATCATCAGTGCATTAGGCTATCTCCCCACCCATTCCCTATGTATTACAGGGGTTTCTCCATTCCTGTAACACATAGTATAATTTACTGTGCACTCTGCTATCACATTGGAGGGCAGTGAATTATGCAGAATAATATATTACTTACACCAGAACATGGGGTGAATAGACTAGGAGAAAGTGGGTAAGGAGTAGGATAATACTATACAGTATGGTGTTGTAGCAACCTGTGACATTCATTGCTATTTTTTTTTTTTTATTGAAAGAGTTTTAAAAAAACAAAAACATTTTCCCCCCTTTTTTCCCCCTCCCTCCCAAAAAAACAAAAAACAAAAACAAAACACCCCCCTCCCTCCCCCACCCCCCGGCTTCCCGGGTCAATCACAAGGTAAAGTTATACATAAACCAAACATAGAATAAAATTTTCCCTTCCAATCCAAACAACCACATCCAAAGCTTTTCGTCTCCCAACCCCCTCCCCATTACATAAAATAACTTTCTAATTATTCAAAGGCAATCTGATATTTCTTAATCTGATATCTGTTTTGTAGATAATCAATCCATTTTTCCATTCAATTAAATATCTTTCCTGCGTATTGTCTTTTAAAAGCTGAGATTTTAGCCATCTCAGCCAAATTAATAACTTTCAATATCCATTCTTCTATTGTAGGTATCTCTTCTTCTTCCAGTATTGTCCAATCAACAGTCTTGCTGCTGTTATTAAGTTCAAAATCAATTTAGTCTCAATCCCTGTACAATCCGTTATAATTCCCAAAAGGAAAAATTGTGGCAGGAACTTTATCTTCTTCTTCAGTACATTTTGAATAATCCACCAAATTCTTATCCAAAAGACCTTAATTTTCTTGCAAGTCCACCAAATATGAAAATATGTAGCATCATCACAATCACACCTCCAACATTTCGCTTGGATATTAGGATACATACATGATAATTTTTTGGGATCTAAGTGCCATCTATAAAACATCTTATAAAAATTTTCCCTTAAATTCTGTGCTTGTGTAAACTTAACATTTCTAACCCAGATTTTCTCCCATGTTTCCAACATTATTGGTTCCTGAATATTCTGTGCCCATTTTATCATACAATCCTTTACCAAATCCTTTTCCGAATCTATCTCAAGCAACACATTATACAATCTCTTTATATGCTCCTGGGTCTGATTTCTAATTTGCTTTATTAAATTTTCCTCCCTTTGCAATCAAAAAATTGGTATAATTCATTGCTATTTATAAGTATCATTTGGAAATGATAAAATTATATCAGGAGCAAAAAGGAAGTGAGATATTTTAATATATTTTACACCCAACTGAAATGAATAATCACAGATGAAAAAAGCCCTCTATCTTATGAAAGATGTATCAGTCTGTACACTAAATGTGTACATTCAAACAAAATTATCATCATCATGTTAAATAGACTTATTGCATGCTACATGCTCAAATGCTATATTTTCTGTTATGTATCTCTTCAGAAATACATCCTACTGGGTACAGTGGGATTTATTCAGACCAAATGTATGCAGAATTTCAGTTACTTTACAAACTACAGCTAATAAGGTAAGTAAAGAAAGGTTTATTAATTGTTTATTAATTATTTTTGCTTTATTTTATACATGAAAATAGGTATTGACTTGACTCTGAATATGTATCAGTCTTCAATCAATCAATGTCCATCACAATCAAAGGACTAATTTAGGTGAGCTTCTGTCTGAATTGTTGGGGGCTCCTACTTAGAAGAATTAAATGCAGAATTTTAGAGCACTCCAAATGACATTCCAATCAAATGTCATTTCTTCAGGAAGGATATCTAATTTATAGGTCATCCCAACCAAGTGAAACCTTTACTATGGAGCAACCTGTTTGCTCCAAGATGCTAAAGGGATAAAGATATCCCATCAGAATTTAGCTTTTGCAAACATGAAGTTCTTGCAGATGGATCTATTTTCCTAAGTGTCATATTGTACATCATATATTCCCAAAGCATCTGTTCCACAAACAAATTGGCAGAAACTTGACTCCTTGATGAAAATGCATTCTGTGAAACAGATGATATATGAAATAGTACTGTCTTTTTATTCACTGTATGTGAAGGGTTTTTTTATTGCTATAATAAGGATGAATCTGTTGGGAAGTTACTACAACTTTTGGGCCACATGTATCGTTTTCTTTGCAAATTATTCCCATAAAGCATATTACTAATTGCTCATATATTAACCTTTCACTGTAGTGGAATTAAGAAATAGAAGCTTCATATGACACAGATAAGATATCCTCTACAAACAGTGCCTTGGAATTCTGTTCTGTCCATGTTTTGTTTTCAAATGTACTTATGAAACTTATTCAAGGACACAAAGGAACAGAAGAACTTCACATCTTTTTAAATTTCAAAATGACTTATGCAAGAGACCTCACTAATTATCACCACTTATTTATTCTTTTTTATTTGCTAGTTTGATGTAAAACACACAATTTGTAATTTCCCTGCTAACAAGTTAAAAACAGCTCATAAACTCGGGAAATGGACCAATGGCATGAGAAATGTTCTGTTTGTGGATTGCTAATCCTAGGCTACATTAGCACCAGAGATGTTTGATCATTAAATGGCATGTCTTCATGTATGCTATTGTAGTAAGAGTTTTAGCTATATGAAATCATATACCAGAGATAGGCTCCACATCATCGGTACAGTAATTTTTCAGCGGAGTAATTATTTACGTTGTGCATTTATTTCCTTTATTTTTATTCCTCCTATGTGAAATGTAACAAAACACAGTTATCCCAATGCAAAAAGCATTTTCAAAGAACAACATTAAAATATACAGAAAAATCTTATTCACAGTATAATTCCATTGAATTGGAATATTTGTGAGGCCACTTTTCAAAGTATAGCACTACTGACAAGTTTGATGTGCATTAGTACTGAGATATCTCCAAAGCAAAAATAGAAAAGAAAAAAAAGAAAGAAGAAAAGTTTCCATATAATTTCATAATACATGTGGTCTTGTGCAGTAGCGGAATTAAATTATAAGAAACATCTCAATATAGCAAGATATATGAAAGGAGATGAATTGTAGCTTGACAATCCCTTTTCTATCATTTCTTAATACAGAGATTTTCAATTAATGATGGAAATGGTTAGAGATTGAGAGTTGGAGAATTCATTTCTGCTTTCCAAATGTACATTATTGTAAATACTAGTTTATAATTTCTACTCTGCCTATCTCCAAGACTGTCAGGGAAGTATGTAATACATAGTATTATTTCTAAAGCTGAATATTTTAGCAGGTATATTAATTATTAAGCAGTTATTAATTAACTGCTTTTGTTAGTGCAAATTCTAATTTGTACAGTACAATGTGTTAAAAGTTATTTTGGTTCTGTGTTCTTTTAGACAGATGAAAAAATATTGTATGGGATTGTTTTAACCCAGTTTCTTTAGCATGGGACTTCTTTCTAAAAACAAGTGATGTTTTAATTCCCTAAATTATATGCACTATAATGCCTCAAAGGGATATCTGTACTTTTTTTAGTAATTTTATTAAAGATTACAATTTACAACAATCTAAGATAAATTAAATAAATTAAAAGAATAACAAAAAAGAAAAGAAAAATTAGAAGATACACCTTCACTTTTAAAGTAGAATCTCAATTAACAAACCATATAGTAAGTTAAAAAGACTAGTGAATAACTGATGTAGAATTTTTAATTGGTTGACATTGTATGAGTGATTTAGTTGGCTGACAGCTTGTATGAGTGAGCAACTTCCACAGTCTTTTAATTGTAATAATATCAATAGAATTTATATGTAGTGAGTTCGCCATAGCTACTCATTCTGCTTACACTGTTGGTACAAAATATTTCCAAAGGACTTAGATATGACACTTCCTTTCACTCTGTTGATTAATGTGCTTTGTACATATATGAGTAACATTATTTCTTTTCAAGCTCACTCAAAATCAAAAATAATAGCTGCATTGATTTAGCCCCAATTTACATGATGCAGAATAGAAGCAGCACTAATAAATGTTCCCATATTTCACTGCTATAACAAATTGACATGTTTTAGAAGCTGTATACCAACTGCTGTGTTAAACTGAAGTTAAAATTTATATTAGTACTGTGGGCAGATATAACAATTCAGTGATAATTGCACCTGAATAGATTACTTATTTTATTTTCTTCTCCCAGTAAGAAAATCACATATGACTGTTCTGAATAAGTAACATAAATGAATAGCAAGTTTGAAAATATACTGAAATCATGGGGAAGGAAATAAACCATCAAGTAACAATTTCCAATGGCATGAAAATCACAGAACCTATGTACTAGTAGTACAACAAATCACTATGATACCATATGATATCTAGAGCTGATACTTAAAATTCTTATTTTCCTTTTTTCTTCACCCTTCCTTTCTTTTACATTGTAAGTTAACTAAAGTGTGATTCTGAGATATTATTATTTTCATTCTCAGAGTAGTGTGGCTGAAAAGCAGTATAGAGATATTTCACATACTGTCAAATTAGGGTTTTAGTTATAATCCTTTATTTACCATGGTAAAAACAATTCTTTCAATGGAGAGAGGGGACTTAGGGTTTCATGTTTCACCTGAGAATATAAATAGTTTATTGTATCCTCTCTTTACCAAGACTACACAAACGTTTTGCAAAGCACAGAGTAAACATTATGTTGGGATCCTAGTTTCTGCCCCCTGCATGGCTCAAGGAATGCACAAACATTAGAAAATAAATAGTAAAACTGATAACCAACCAATAAAAAAGTGAGATAAAAAGATTATTTGCCATGTGCTTCTCTGAGCAGCATCACCTTTCCCCATAATTTTTTTAATTCTCCCTTTCATAGTGACCAGCAGATTACTGCCTAAAATGTTTTATAAAGGAGCTATTTGCATTGGGCTGGGGAAAAAAGATATAATGGCAGGTAAACCAAGCCAATAGATTGATAAAAGAAAGTCTTGCCTTACTCTTCTTTCCTTGAGTGGAGATTTTCTTGAATATTTCCTCCTTTGTGAAGGGATACCTAGGTGTTCCCTGAACTTGATTTATTTATTTATTTATTAATTAAACTTTTATACCGCCCTTCTCCCGAAGGACTCAGGGCGGTGTACAGCCAAGATAAAAAGCAGTAAGTATACAAAGTTAAAAATCAATTTAAAATACCTATTCAATAGTGGCCGAATTAAAACCGTCAAATTGACCAACCTAAAATACCCCATATAAAATTACAGAAAATTTAAAAATTTAAAATTTAAAATTTAGAAATTTAAAAAATCTAAAAAATCAGTCCAGTCCCGCTTGGATGAATAAATAAGTTTTAATTCGGCGAAAGGTCCGAAGGTCAGATATTTAGGCGCAAACCGGGAAGGTCGTTCCAGAGTAGGAGCTCCAACAGAAGGCCCTTCCTGGGGCCGCCAGCCGGCATTGCTTGGCGGACGGCACCCTGAGAAGACCCTCTCTGTGAGAGCGTACGGGTCGGTGGGAGGCATGTGGAAACAGCAGGCGGTCCCGTAAGTACCCGGGCCCTAAGCCATGGAGCGCTTTGAAGGTGGTAACCAAAACCTTGAAGCGCACCCGGAAGACCACAGGTAGCCAGTGCAGACTGCGCAGGAGAGGTGTTACCCGGGAGCAACGCGGTGCTCCCTCAATCACCCGCGCAGCTGCATTCTGGACTAACTGCAGTCTCCGGGTACACTTCAAAGGTAGCCCTTTGATTGTTTGCTTGCAGACCTTACATTATTGAATGATGTAACATCTTCAGCACTGAACATACTACCCAGTTGGAAATGAAATGCCTGCAACCATGCAATGTTTCACAGAGAGGAGCAAGGACACCACAGTTCAATTCTTGAAGTACATATAATCTCTCCTATTTGTATTTCCATCTTTATTCTTTCAATTGTTTGCTGATTTTGTGAGAATGTTTGGTCTTCTTTGGCACATGTTTAATGTCTGTGTGTGCAAGTTATCCAATATTACACTTCCTCTACTGTCTGAATTAAACTTTGATTCCTTTGCCCTGTAGATGTTAGCATTTCTTCCAATTATATTTCTGTGAATACTTTATTTTATGTTATAAACCAATGCTGATCTGATAACCTGCTCCTTCTCAATCTGGATGTCATTCTTTCCAGAACTGGGGCATTCTTTTAAGATATTCTGTTTTCATTAGACTTCATTTCTAATTCCATCCTCCCTCCCTCCCTCCCTCCCGCCATTTGGTGGCATTGAATTAAAAATAAATTTATTCACAGATAACATGAACTAGGATATACTCCAGCATATCTGCCCAACTTCAATGACATAGAGGGCATCAATGACCATTGGCATCCTTCAGTCTCAAAAGACTACGTTATCGTGCTCTGGAAAGAGGTCCTAAAACAGCATCTAGTGTGACTAAAAAGGCCAATTTGAGAATGGCAATCCCTTCCACACTGAGGGCAGACACATTCTGTCCCCTGCCCAGCCCCCCGATTTCACTGGTTCTGGGACTGCCTCTTTGCCTCAGCCTGCCAAACAAGTGTCTCTTTGAATTGGAGAAGGCCATGCTGCATCTTTCGTCTCCAAGCTGAATGACCAGAGGTCAAGTTTTCCAAGTTGCTAATGTCCATTTCCAAACCTTTAGATCCCTCTTGTCGTGTCCCACTTCTCCTCTGATGGCCTGGTCAGGGAAGACTGTACCAAGCGTGGCCACAGAGCCTCTGCAGCTTTGCCAAAGTTCTGTCAGAGTTGTCAGGGCAGGCAGAAGTCCAAGATGTGACTTCAGCAATCCAAATTAGACTTTGCCTGACTCAAAGAATGTCAGAAAGCAGATCCTTTATATAGGCCATGGGGTGTGGCTCCATGACTCAGCACTTATCCAGGCCTGCCCCTCCCTTCCTTTTGCTGTCGTCGCCTCTCCATTCTCCGGAAGCATGGATCCATCCACCCTCCAGCTGCCGGCAATTCCAGTTCGTGACTGGCTTCAGGTTCTTCATGTTCACATGCTGTGGGGGAGGGGTTTATTTGCTTGGTTTGTCCGCGCATGGTGCCAGGACCAGGGGCCGGAGGCATGCCAGGCTGTTCATCTTCATTATCCGTCTCTGGCTGAGATAACAGGAGATGAGAGGGGCCCGGCTGTGGAGAGGGGGGCGGCCGAGGCACAACACCTCTTGCAGATATCCTTATATTGCAGCTGCAGTGCTTTCCCTGATCTTTCAGAGTCAGATCATCAGCCATTCTCACGACATGCCCAAGCCAGTGTAGATGTCGCTGTTTCAATAGTGTATACATGCTAGAAATTCCAGCATGTTCCAAGACTGCGCTATTTGGAACATTGTCATGCGAGGTGATGCCAAAAATATGTCAGAGACAATGCATATGAAAGGTTTTCAACTTTCTCTCCTGCTGTACGTAAAGGGTCCAAGACTCACTGCAGTACAAGAATGTGCTCAGGATGCAGATTCTATAGACCTGGATCTTTGTATGTTCCATCAGCTTCTTATTAAGCCATACTCTCTTTGTAAGTAAAATGTGGTGGCTGCTTTACCAATACATTTATTCAGCTCAGTATCTAAAGAGAGAGTGTCAGAGATATCTGAGCTGAGGTACACAAAGTCATGGACGACCTCCAGTTCTTGTGCAGAGATTATAATACAGGGAGGTAGAGTAGTGCTACACCCAGTGTGCCATCTGCTGTGTTCGGTCTTAGATAACCTCACCGGTAGCAGACTTCAGAGGGGCAGATTTCTTCTGTGCTGGACCTAAGGCATGCTTGATGCCATCATACATTTCCTTGATGTTGCATGTGTCAGCTGCTATCTGGATCTGAGAGTAAAGCTGCAGCCAATAATCATTAGCTCAACTCCTAGTGGTCTGTTGGACTTTGTTATGAGCAGCTCGCAGGACCTATAGGTTGCACTCACTGGAACAGGCTTTATATGCAATTAGAGCTTTCCATTTTTCCTCAATGGCTGGTGTCAGCTCCTCTGAATGGGCTTCAAACCAATCTGCTGTCTTTCTGATCTCCTTACCAAATATTAACAAGGTGGTGTTATAAACAGCATTCTTGTAATATTCCCATCGTTCATATGCATTTGCTTCAGCTGGGCCTAGGAGAGTTTCCTTGAGTGCTTGTGCAAATTCCTCCAATTTGCCCTGATTGCGGGTCTTGTTGATGTCGATTTGTGGTCTTCCTTCCTTCTTCAAATGATGCAATCTCTTTGTTTGCAGTTTTATTCTGCTGCACACCAAGGAGTGGTCTGTATTGCAATCAGCACTCTGATAGTTGCCTGTGATTGTAATATTGGGAAGGTTGGCGCGCCTGGTAAGAATCAAGTTGAGGTGGTGCCAATGCTTCAATCTTGGATGTCTTCAAGAGACTCTGTGTTGAGGCTTTGTTTTAAAGTATGTATTGCTAACACAAAAAACGTAGTGGCAGCAAAAATCCAGTAGGCATTGACCATTTTCGTTCATCTTCCCGACGCTGAACTGACCTAAACAAGTGGGCCAAAAACTATAATCAGCTTCAACTCTGGCATTAAAATTGCCAAGGATAAACAGTGGTTCTTTTCTTGATAGTCTTGATAGGGATTTTCTTGGACAGGATAGTCTTGATAGGGATTTTCTTGATAGTAGCAGCTAGATCATCATAGTACTTGTATTTGGATTCTGTTGAATATGATAATGTTGGTGCATATGCACTAATAAGAGTAACCAGTCCTACTTATGAGTAGAGATGCAAGGACAGAATTCTTTTACTTCCTACAGCAGGTGGAGTAATGAATCTTAGTAGGGTATTTTTGACTGCAAAGCCAATACCATATTCCCATTTGATGGTTTTCTCTGCCAAAAGAATGAGAAGTTTCTCTCTTTAACAGAGCCCAAGTCTGACAGGGCAACAATGTCCATCTGCAGTCTGCTCAGCTCCATGTCAATGACAGCTGTCTTACATACATCATGTTTCTTGTAAATTGTCAGAAAGGCTGGGGGTCATTGTCCTAACATTCCAAGTGCCCAGCTTTAATCCCAGCTGTGTCACAGGAGTTACCAGAATGTAATTGTACACAGTCATGAACTGCTTCCATGACTCAGGCTCCGATTTTGCCTTGAGGTTAACTCCTGAAGCCTTTTTCAGTCCTAGATATAGCCACAAGGCAGTGGAGGTTTGAAATCAGAGTTTCCCTTCTCATAAAAGATGGTTCTGCTGTTTTATCTACTGCTGGGGCATAAAGCCCTCTTCTGCCTTCAAAACTGTTGACCATCTTTTCCTGTAACCCTGGAAAGGGGCCCTTATGAGGTGCTACCAGCCAGGCCAGCTGGATCAAGGGTTTTTTTTAAGGGAGGTATTACTTCTCCAACACTCCTCCTCACTCTGGGACTCCTGCTCCAGATTTTGCCTTGAGGTTGACTCCTGAAGCCTTTCCCATAGATGGGTATAGTCACAGGGCAGTGGAGGTTTGAGATCAGAGTTTTCCTTCTCCTACATGAGTTGCCTTCCAAGGCTAATGGACACCATCTAACCATTTTTTCCCATGCTCACAGCTAACAAAACTTCCCACTTACACTATAGTGACCAGATTTTAACATTGGTAAAGTGGGACACCATTGCCCAGGGGGTGGTGGTTCTAAATTTTTTAGTACCAGTTCTGTGGGCGTGGCTTATTTTGGGGTGTGGCTTGGTGGGCATGTGACTGGGTGGGCAAGCCTAGCTGCTCATGTGACCGGGTGGCCCTGGCTATGGGCATAGAAACTACTCAGAGGGCTAAAAAAAGTAATTTCTGACCGGTCCTTGCACTTATGACCATCCTCACATTTATGCCCATTGCAGCATTTTGAACAACCATGTCACTTATTTCACAACTGCTTCTCTTCACCACGGTTACAAGATAGGGTGCAAAATGTAAAATCTGAGGACAGTTGTAGGTGTGAGGACCAGTCAAAAGTGTGAGGACAGGTCAAAAATAACTTTTTCAGCCTTCTGAGTAGTCCCTATGCACAAAATGCTGCAACAGGGATAAATGATGACTGGTCGTAAGTGTGAGGACTGGTCAAAAGTGTGAGAACCTGTCAGAAATCACTTTCTTCAGACTATGCACATAGGGACTACTTTTTTCACCCTATGCACATAGGCACTACCCAGAGGACTGAAAAAAGTGATTTCTGACAGGTTCTCGCACTTTTGATCAGTCCTCACACTTACGACTGGTCATCATTTATCCCTGTTGCAGCATTTTTAATAACCATGTCACTCATGTCACAACTGCGGTGCTTCATGTGACCAGGTGGGCCTGTCCAGGTGGTCATGTGACATAGCTTCTTTGCCCTAATGACTGTTTGCTGCAATGTTCTTAAGTGTGAAAAAACAGTCATAAGTCATTTTTTCAGTGCCATGCTTGTTAAACCAATTACCAGAACAAATCCATTCTCCCTGCCTCTTTCTCTCCATCTCTTTCTCCCCCTTTCTCTCTTTCACTCCTTAATCTCTTTCTCCCTCCCTCTCTTTCTCTCCTTAATCTTTCTCCCCCCTTTCTCTTCTTCATCTTTCTCCCTTCATCTCTCTTTCTCTCCTTCATCATTTTCTGCCCCCATTTTCTCTCCATCACTCTTTCTCCAGATGGGGTAGGGTAGGCTGGCGCTGCATGGGTGGGAGGCGGCCGCAGGACAGTCCTGCTGGGTGGACAGCAGGCCAAGGCGATTGACACACACTTCGCTGCCCAGTCCAGGCACGGAGACCTTCCTCCTCCTGCGGGAACCAAGCAACAATCCCGGGCCTTCCCACGCACCCACCTTGCTACGAGGGCTCGGCTGCTCCCTGCCGTCGGGACGGGCTTGAGGGAACTTTGTCCGCCGGCGCCAGGAGAGTCAAATGGGGCCCGGGCTGAGCAGGAACATGCCTCCATCTCCCTAGCAACGCCCAATTGCCAGCTCGCCCCGTCTGCACAACCAATGACAAAGCGGCTAACCGCACCTCTCTTTTTGAGAGGAGGCCAGAGAGAGCCAATCACAGAGCAATTTTCTGAGAGGAGGCCAGAGGGAGCCAATTGTGCAGCATGGGAAGCTGTGGCTGGGAATCCTGGGAGTTGAAGTCCATGTGTCTTGAAAGTTGTTGCCTCTGCAGGAAAAAGCGGGGCTTTTTTAAAACATCGCGGGACGCGGGACAAATTTGTCAAAAGTGGGACTGTCCCACCAAAAGCGGGATGTCTGGTCAGTTTAACTTACACACAAACATCTACTCCCCCCTAAAAAAAGCGGATTCATTCATGAGGTGAGTGGAACACCTTCCTTCCTACAGTCATATGACTCGCTCACTCAGACATCCCCTTCCCCCTAAAAACAAGTAGATTCACCCATGAGGAGAGCTGGAGCACCTTCCCCCAGAGTCATATGATTCACCCACTCAGGGCATCAATATCTACTAAATAAAGCAAGCTATTTTGATGAAAACTCCCTGGTTTTTAAAATTTATTTCATTTACTTTCTACATTTTTATGCTACCATTTTCCCTTAAGGAGACTCTGGGTTCAATGCTATTAAATATGGAAAGGGCTCATAGACATTTGAGGACCTCCAATCCATTTATTATATTTGAATAATGTTTATTTTTAGCTAAACCTACCTAGAATCATGAATTTTACTTTTTTTAAAGATAATTTTGTCTGAAGTTCTGCTATTTAACTTTTTTAAAATCTAATTTATAAAAAAATAATCTTAAGGATTAATATTAGCATTTTACTACCTTCAATAGCTTCCTCTCTACCCTCATTTTTTTAAAAAAATCTAATCCAATAGATTTTTTTAAGCATTTGGGTCCAGCTTTTATTAAATTTCTCTGTAATTTTCTGAGACATTAAATGAAATTAAATGGCAGCAAACACCCACATTGTATTATTTGAAGCATTTCTGCTGGCCATCTCATTTAATACTCAGCAGAAGACATTTTACTGTGGACCCTTGATACTAACTGTGCTCAGAAGTGCAGTCTGTATAATCAAAAAGCAGTACTTCCCCACCCCCCTCAAAATCAAATCCTTACTCCTTCCTTTCCATGCAACTTATTTTGGTAGGAAAATGCCTTGAAAAAATTAAGAGCATTAGTATGTAGAAAGCTACCGAACCATCTATCTATTGTATTCTACAATAGCATTTGGAGATTTTACTGGTGATTCAAACAAAACAGAATCAAAAAATAGATAAATTTCTTGTCCAGAAAAACAAAAAAAAACACCATGAACTTGACCATATAGTCACTGTCAGTTGAGTCTGACAAGAGAATTTACCTTTCTTCGTGAAAATAGTTTATAGAGAGAAAAGAGAACTTTGATTATTTTTCCTTCATTTATGGTCACCCCCTCCTCTTTACTTTCAAAGCAACTTTTTTTTTTGAACAACTTTGTGGAATGCAAACTATTTCAAAGGTTGATGGAAGGCAAAAATTACTTTGCCACATTAGCATTCATGCAAGGGTCTCACTGGATCCAGCTCAAAGGATATCAAGCTGGATGCCCCAAGAAAATAGAACACTAATGGACTGGAAAACCTGCACATTATTTGGCAACTACCAAGCTTCTAATGGTTATGATAAATGGCCTAAAAACATTTGAACAATGTATTCACTTATTTCTGACTCTTAGGCCAAGTTCTTCATCAAAGATGTTGGGAGGGGCACTTGAAAATTTGAAGAGTTCCATGTTAGAATATGCTACCCATCTATCTTAACTGACATTCTACATTTCTCCTTTGCATATTTATGCCCAAAAATGTTAAAAATTGAACTTATACTGTGCTTTGATCAATATAGTTCTTTGGTTCATCCATACAAATAGAAGAAAATTCACGCTTATTTCCCAACTTGCATTTCCTTAACATATAAGTTTTAGCAGATGTTTTAGTTGAGAATGTATAAGAAATGTACATTTCTTCTTACATATAAAAAATGTTCTTATGTATAAGAAATGTTTAAGAAAATAATAAAAAAAAAATCTTCATAGTACAGAAAGTAGAAAACAGATCAATTTAAATAATGCAAGTAAAACATTCCAAAAGTCCTCAATTATGGCATTTTTAATATTGGCTTTTATGCTTTAATAGAAATACATAATGTGAAAGGATGAGCTTTCAGTCCCAAAATATTCAATGCAGTAATAGGAGATAAATTTAAGTCAAAATTTTATCACATAAAAATTCAATGATTTCTATCTTCTTTTAAAATTCATTTGAATTTGTTATGTTGCCTATAAGGATGCCAATAACACCTTGAAATGCTGCATATATTTTTCATTTTGACATGCAAAATAAAATGTGCAGAAAAAACACATAGCTGCCTTCTGTCAAATTCATATTCTGTCATCCATACTGTTGAAGAATGGCATCATATACTCATGGATTAACATGTTAGCACATCTAATCCTTAGATATTTAATAGAAATATCGCATTATGTTCTGTTCACATTTTGTGGTCCTCATTTTAAATTTTTTGTTGGAGGTGAAAATTAGAAGCTTGCAAGTGGAATCAAAGTCTTACTGAATAAAAGAATTTGGTTGCTCCAGAGTGTCAAGTGCTGAAGATCAGTGATGTTTGGATCCTGAAAAATACTAAAATTGTAAGTTGGGGCTATCTTTTTCTCAATGGACAAAAAACAATCTTCTATACCTTTTTTCCATATTAATTTTTTTATTTATATTTATGCATTCTTCTCCAAATACATGCATGAATAACAAATACCTCTGTTATTGTTTGATATGGCATGACATTTTTCTGATCAAGATCTTGACTTCCATGAAATTGGCTGAACAAATGCAATATTGAAACAAAGAAGCCCTTGTGAACAAAAAGTTTTCTGAACAATATTACAATATGACAGTTGTGCATTTTTGCAGAGATCTTTGTGCACTTTGTTTATTTTTATCAAGTTTTCAAACGGATCATGTTATACTGTATGTGATGTGAGGTGTAACTAAAAGGCATAAATCGTTCTCTCAAAATCAAGCAGATAAATTTTAAGGTTTGAATTCAATGATTTCACAATGAAAAGCATAATGATAAGTTTCTTTGCAAATTATTATTTAAAAAGGGCATCCATCAAGTTTTGGATATATTGCTCTCCTATTACAAAAATATATAAATAAATAACATCAGCAACATATTAGTACTAGTAGTCAATTGCATAGGATTCTGTTTGAATTAATAGATGGGAAAATGATAAATAAACATTTTATGTATCTCCAAGTATATTATTTCCAAAATATTAAAAAAATGTCCATTTTTAAAAATTACTTAAGTAACAAGGATATAAATCAGCAAAACAGTACTCTTTTGGCCAGTTTCCAATTCACTTGAAAAATAAAGTCAAAATAACCCTATCAGATAATTTAACTTTTTTATCTCTTTTACCTATTATCAGCACATAAAAGTAGATGTAAAGAGGGGGGAAAAGTCTATGCCTTCTATTGATCCCATGTGATTTCTTGTATTACACTTTACAATATTGTGCAGTAACCAAATATGTCCAAGTTGTAAAAAATTCAGTAAGCAATTTAAATTTGTACAAAGTTTGGTACTAGAACTTCTCAGGTATTATCATTTAAAATCAATGAACATCCATTAATACTTTTCTGGCCTGGAAGTTAATAGCACTAAATGCAGGTTTTTAATTAGAATCTGTTTACCAATTTAATTGGGAGGTTATAGCAGCAGATTTCCTGCATAAACATGGACTACAAGATTATGTTGTTCCAAATTTAACTGAAAGCTATGTCAATATTTATAAGCAGGATAAAATTCTAGCATTATTTCAAGTAAACTCCATTATTAATTGTTTTATATTTAATACATTTATATAGTACATTCATAAGGTGAAAAATCTAAAGGCGATTAACAATAATGATTTGCCAGTTAGGCCTAGTGGTTAAGTTAGAAAGTGGGAAATTGTGAGTTTATCCATGAAAGGCTGACTTTGGGCCAGTCACTGTCTTTCAGCCCAACCCACCAAGGTAGTTGTTGTAGGGAAAATTGGAGGAGAAAGTATGGATATGTTTAGAGCCTTGAGCTATTTGTAAAAGTAATAAAGGTAGGATAAAAACAAATAAGTAAAATTAAAAAATAAAATAAAATACAACCACAATTGGGCTTTGGAAATTTGTTGTTAAGCCATGTCGTAACTAAGCGAGGTATTACATGATTGCATCCAAATCTAAGACTTTTCTATGCCACGGTCATTAAGCAAGACATCACGTGACCATGAGACTTGTTGGAAGCCAATTGGGAAGGTTGTCCAGGAACCTGCAACTGTTGTAAATCTGAGCTCATTGCCAAGTTCCTGAATCATAATCACATGCCATTGGGACTCTGCAACGGCCATATGTGTGAGCCACTTTTTTTCAGTGGTCACTAATTTACAAATTACACAAATGATCTGAAGTTGAGGACTACCTCTAATTTAATATAACATATTCATTAAAATGTGGAAGAAAAGGGAAAGAATAAAAAGCATTCTTGCAATATTTTTTGAGGAAGATAATATATTAGGTACATCCTACATTAAGGGGATAAATTCACTAAAGAATTTTGCTACTCCTACAAAAATTGTTTTTTTCTACATTTCTGAATTTAAGTGATTTATTTAAGGAAATTTCTTCAAATCACTGAGAAACAAAAAAGAAATATCATTCAAAGGGAATCTCAAAGTTTGTGAATAGATTTTTCTCATAAGCACACTCTAACTGCTAAATCTACTATTTTGCTTATAGAGAACAAATAAGCGTTCACTAACTTTTATGACAGCAGTATTGCATTATAGCTATTGTAATAAATTTTCCTTTTATGAAGATCCCTAGCCCCAGTTTATAAATGAAATGGCATGGAATAAAAATAAATGCAATGACACAAAAAGTCAGATTTCTATTTATTCCTACAACAACCTATTTTTTCCTCTGTTTTAATTATATTTTTTATTTATTATATAGTTCCTTTCTAATATCCATTACAGCTTTGTGTGTGTGTGTGTGTGTTTGTGCTGGTGCATGAAAACAAAAGCAGGAGATATAAAGTAATGGAAACAGACTCTGCTTTAGAAAATTTGAAACACAATGTTCTTCTAACATCTCTTAAAATTTATTAACTGAAAACCATTGTTCAAAAATGCTATTTTGTGTCACCTTTCTAATAATGATTTAATGGCATTCATTTTAGGCTATAAAAATCAATATGACATAAACAATAATAGCCAAGAGAAACCATGGAATATTTCTAGTCTGGTCTCCTGACAATAAACAGTTCACCTGTAGGAGAGATTACAGGCTGGTAGAGGAAATGACCTGAAATAACAACTGTGTCTCATGGGTGAAGACAATGTTCATTTGAGAAAGAGATGGGGGCGGGGGGGGGGGGAAGAAGGGTGATTTTTAAAAAAACAGCTCAAATATACTAATATGCTAGTGTTTCATAAAATTATTAATTATGTCATTTCAGTATACTTATTTTAGTGCTTAATTCAGTTCCTAGTTTTAATTTTTTAGCTGATTGGGTTGTGCAGTGCTACAGATCCAGTACCAAAAAGGAGTTCTAGAGCATGGTAATATATGTTGTGTGCAAATGTAGCATATCTGAAAAATCTGCATTTTTATGACAACCATCTCTTCTCTCAAAATTGCATAGCTTCCTATGTATCTGCATCATGATCTTGAAAAACAACAATTTTATTTACATGAGTTACAGAAATGCTATGTTCCTAAATGCCATCTTTTGGGAATTGAATCTGGAGCATTGCACATCATTAATAGCTACCTCTTATTGGATCATGATTTACTAATTTGTATACAATTTGTGCATTATTGAATAAAATTCCTTAAACATTTCATTTATATGCACATTAAATTCATTCTTTTTGGGACATTCACTAATTATTCAGATTCTTAGAATGATCATAACTAATTTTTTTAAACAGTTAAATTTCCTTCTGTTTTTCCTTCATAATTTACCCTTCTATTACAAATTAATAGATACATTTTCAATTACTGCTATACCAACAATTAGAATTAATGTAATTAAAATGGGTATTATCCAACAAACTGTATTCAATCAATGATTTTTTTTTATTTCCCAGTGTAATTTATTTCCACTTTTGTTTTTTTAAAAAAATATATGATCATTTTACATTAATTTGCTCCCTGTAAATTAACTTAATTACACCAAGGGAATACAGAGCAAATTAACTCTTAGTTGCATCATGTTTTAAGAAGTCAATATTAATTTTGTTTTTTTACTCCAAATATGCTATAAATATATGTTTAAATAAAGATATAGAAAAATCAAAATGCAGATGTCAAGATATGTCTATAGCTCAAAGATCACAACTATGCATTCAATGTTTTTTCCTTGGATACTCTATGGAAGCTGAAGTTGGACTTTTAAGAGGCAGACTGGAAAGAATACTAATGCTTTTGAACTTTGGTGTTGGAGAAGACACCTGAGAACATACCAAATAAAACAACTTGATCCTAAATAATCAGAGCACGATGATTTCTTCTACCCATTTCTTAGGTATCCATAATCATCAGAAGGAGATATCATATATAAGGGCAAGAAGTATATGCAGTTAGTGCAGCTCTATCTTTGACCTGACACTGAATAGAATGATCTGGATAATATTAAGTGGACTCAACTGAATAAATTTAATAGGAAATCTTGATAGCATTGTACCAGGTAATTGGTTTGGAAGCTATTTAACCTCATCGTATTGTTGAGGTTATGGGAGTATGGACCTGATCAGTGATTAAGTGGTGAATCCATTCAAATCATTATATAAGATTTGAATGTTTAATACATGTCAATTTCATACAACTGGAATGTGATGGCTCACATGGTTAGGATGGTGAGTTGAAGGTTAGCAGGCCCATGTTTGAGACCTGAGTACTGCTATATGGCCAGGTGAGCTCTTGTCATTTGCTTCAGCTCCTTGACACCCTTGTTACCAAGGCAATGGTATGAAAGGATGTCTCATCCTTTCAACCTAGATGTGCCTTAAATAGTGCCTCCGATATACACAGGAACATGATACAACTGGACAAAGAAATAAGAAAGGCAAGAAAAGAGTCTCTTTCTCCTATCGTGTTGTTTACTTTAAACATGATTAAGTTGAAATAAACTGATAATCTGACTATGGCAAAGGAACATACACTTTGGGAAGCAAAATAATTTTGAAACAGACTTACAAGCTAAAATATTTCTTGTACTATATAAGTGAATATTTCTTGGGGAGAAAACAAATATGATCATTGCACTAATATAAATTAATAAATTATTTTCCATGGAGCTGGGGAGCCAAGTTGAAATTTTGTTTCTGTCAAGAGATAATATTAGGAATATATTTTCTTTGTTTACCACATAAATTTCAGTTATTTTTTTCTTTGTGCCAAAATATGGTACCAATTCAACTAGATCATCTGTGGTCAAAGAGACATACTGTCAAGTGCCACATCTTAATCAAATTGTGGTTCCATACAAAGAAAGTATAAACCGTTATCATATTGTCATCAGCACTATGTACAGACCCATTAAGTGTCAGTGTTTCCACTGAATCTGCTATAAAAACTAAGCAGAAGTGTATATGTACAAGCAAATGACCTGGAAACTTCTCACAGCAGGTGCATCAAACTTTCAGGAGATTGATACCACCTCAATACTTTTTGGAAAAAAGCTGGTGCTTTCAGCAGTGTCTCAATAAAACATTTCTCCCAAAATTTGTTGAACTGTAAAGATTTATTTCTGCTTAAAATGCTGTTGTGTGTAATTCTGACAGGTTTAGATACAATTGTCTCACTGCAACATCAGCAGAACGGATATATACTGCTTATGCGTCTTTACTATATTTCTCACAAATGGAAGAAAATTATGTATATTATATGCTTTATTGACTTCACCTTGCTTGTTTCAGTCAATCAGTTTGGCATTAAAAGAGTTGCTATTCTTATTGTTTGACTATATTGATTAAATGGTCATTCTGCATCATTTTTCCAATATATACTTCCATTTCCATAAATCTAAGTCAGTATGGCATGTGTCAGACTTTGTATATTACATACATATAATCCAAATTACCAGGATAACACACTTCAAATTACCAGAATTATTCTTTTTCTGAACTATAATTGATACATTAGGAAATCTGCTTTTTAAAACATATGAACATTGTATCCTATAGTTGCCACAGTCCGAACTTACTGATTTACTCAAGTGGCAAAATTGAAAACAAACAAGGACTTCAAAAAAATACAAACCTCCTTATCTCATTAAACTTTTTATAAGGAAAGAAACTGGATCTATCCTTGGCTGCTGTTTCTTCTATTTAAGATACTAATTATTTATCCTGGAAAAAAATTAAAAAAGGCAGATGCCATTTAACAGCACTTCTACCACAGACCAGCATGTATTTACAAAAGCTTGAGATTTTTTAAAGGAGCAATGTGCTACTTAAGATTCTGGTTTTGTTTTTTTAAAAAGCAAATTTGATATATGTGAGCACACCTGGTATATGGTTATCCACAAGGAGAAATTTTTTTTATAGAATTATGCACATAACAGCTTTGCTACTGTTTTGCATGCTAATTTAGCAATTTCCAGCAATGCCTTTGTATTAACTACACTTGCAATTGGACTTTTTTATCACTATATCTCAGTGAATATGTACATATTAGTAATAGTAAAAGGGAAAATATGTAAATGAACTTAAGTAACAGAAAATTTGTTTGTTTTTAGAAGCTAATTCTTTGCTGATGTCCTAGGGAAATTTTTAAAAAGGATGCTATTAGAAATGACATTTCCAAGCCAAAGTAGAAACTTTTATTTTTTAAATTGCAAATTGCTTCATACTCTAGTGTCTCAAAAATAAGGAAGCTTATTTAAATTAAATCTACTAATTCATCACTGAAAAGCAGTGAAGCCACACCAGAGCCTGGGAGCGTGTTTCCAATGTGGGAAGGCAGGCCACCAGGTAGCTGATTGCTTCACACCACAGCCAGCATCTGCACCATGAACCTTGGCCCAACTGAAGCTGAAAAAAAACATCCCCAAAACTGAAGAAGAAAACATGGATGGCTAATCAGGTCGTTTAGGTCTCATCGTGATCCAGCAAAGGGGAGGGAACTCTAACCCATGGAACCCAGCTTGATCTTCTACGGCAACTATAGCAAAGGGGAAGATGACCTGATTGTGAGTGGCACCATCATCCCTATGACAACCAGGGTGGAGATTTTGGTACCCTCCTTTGGAGTATTGGGGATTGAACTTGGGATGCACTTGATAGGTTTCAGACAGTAGAGAAAGTAGGATTGAGGCTGAGGAAGTTTAGGCAGTCCAAGGGGTTCTCCCAGTTAAATGGCTTACTTATGGGAGGGGCACCAGCAACTTGTCTAATGGAGCCAGTGAGCCTCAGGGCTGGGACTGACATAGAGACTATTCGTTTTATTGTTAGAGCCACTCATTCCCTTTGAGAACCATGATCTAGCAGAGACATTCAGTGAAGGGGAATCAGACATGGTCCCACCACATCACTCTACAGATTGTGCTATTGAAATCCTGCCAGGCACTGGTGGGATTCAAATAATTTAACAACTGGTTCTCTGCTCTAATGACCAGCTGGGTAGGCATGGCTGGTGTTCATATGATTGGGTGGGCATGGCCAACTCAACATCACTCACATCAAGGGGTCCTCACATTGGCCTGCCTTTCCTTGCCATGCCCGGTCCTGTCTCACCCATCCCCTCTCCTCCCAGCCATTCCTGTTCACACCTGGCCTCTCCTATCCTTGACTTATGACCACAGTTGAGTCCAAAATTTATGTTGCTAAGTGAGAAATCTATTAAGTGAATTTTGCCCCATTTCACGACTTTTCTTGCCACATTTGTTAAGTGAATCACTGCAGTTGTTAAGTTAGTAACATAACTGTTAAATGAATCTGGCCTCCCTATTGACTTTGCTTGTCTGAAGGTTGCAAAAGGGATCATATGACCCTGGGAGACCTCAACAATTTAAATGTAAGACAGTTGTCAACCATCTGAATTTTTATCACATGACCGTGGGGATGCTTCAAGTCGTAAGTGTGAAAAACAGTGTCAGCCTCTATGATGCTTGCTTGCTTTCAGTTGCCATTGTAATGGAAGGGAGGACGTATTATAGGTATTTGTATTGTATTGTAGGTATTTGGGGTGGGGAGTGAGGTGGTTTTTTTTGTTTGTTTACATTTATATCCCGCCCTTCTCCGAAGACTCAGGGAGGCTTACAGTGTATAAGGCAATAGTCTCATTCTATTTGTATATTTTTTACAAAGTCAACTTATTGCCCCCCCAACAATCTGGGTCCTCATTTTACCTACCTTATAAAGGATGGAAGGCTGAGTCAACCTCAGGTGGTGGAGATGTCTCGAAAAAGGGAGGAAAATCCTCACTGTCTTCATAGCAATTGCAGAGAGAGCTGATAATTGTCAAGGTCAACTGTTCCAGCACACCAGATAGATGGGGCCATCTGAAGAAGTACCCCACATGACATCTTAGGGAGATGTGAATTGGACATTCAACATGGGTCCTTGGGAGGAGGGAGTTGGGGATGCTTTCAATATGTAATTTTTGTACCTATTGCCTCAGACTTTTCTTTTGTTGCATTCAATTCATACTCAGTAAAAAATACCCCTTTCTAGAAACATGGAGTCAGGGTTTTTCTTTCTTGAGTTTTTAACGGAGGCATACTTAACAAACAGTCATAAGTCACCTTTTTCAGTGCCATTGTAACTTTGAATTGTCACTAAATGAACTGTTGTAAATCAAAGATTACCTGTACAAAAATACAAAAAGCTTCTTTGCTTGCAAAAAACTGTCCTAAATACCAATAATTAGTTTAGAAATGGGGGAATACACACTGAAGATCAATGAATCACAGCCATCATGGAAACCTAAACCATTCTGTCCAAATACCTTCCTTTTCATCAGCAATATCTGCAACCTGTAGTTACAAATCAGGCAGGGTGCCAGAGCACTTTGAGGAATTGAAATAGTTAAAATGAAATGATAACTATCAACAGTCAATTCTTGCTTATAAAGTGAAATCCTTTAATATAGAGGTCATTTAAGCTAAAGTAGGTGGGCATACTTGGGCTACAAAATGCTGAGCTAAAAAGACAAATTAACAAAGTATGCCCCCCCCCCAACTTGTCAGGATCACAATAAAATTACTATATGCCACAGATATCTAATTAAGCATCAAACCTTGTGCTATGTTACTAAACTTATTATCATGAGAGAAAACTAAAATGAATAGGGAGGATCCACACCCCTACCTCCTATTTTTTTTAAAAAAAATCTTACTATCAGTGAGCAGTCATGTGCCTTGGCCGTGGGTGGCTCAGGCTGTAAGATAGCCTGTTATTAAACACAGCTGCTTGCAATTACTGCAGGCTCGAGTCCCACCAGGCCCAAGGTTGACTCAGCCTTCCATCCTTTATAAGGTAGGTAAAATGAGGACCCAGATTGTTGGGGGGGCAATAAGTTGACTTTGTATATATTTATAAATATACAAATAGGATGAAACTATTGCCTTACACAATATAAGCCGCCCTGAGTCTTCGGAGAAGGGCGGGATATAAATGTAAAAAACAACAACAAACAAACAAAAAAAACTTGGAAGCAATGCAAGAGACTCCTATCCTAAAGGTGCTTTTTCAAGAGGCAACTGGACAGTGGCTGGGAAGGGATTCAGCCATGTTGGACGTACACCCCAAAAGGACAGTGCCAGGAATCACTAAAGCAGTGAAAAAAGTTTAAAACAACCCTTCCCCTTTAAAAATGGGGAAGTCAAGTCCTGGAATAAAAGTACCAGCAAAGGAAAAACGAACTCCAGAGAAGCTTCTCAGGCTATAGAAAATCTGGGCATACTGCCAAGAACCATTAACAGTTGTTACAATGTAAAAAGGCTTAACCAAAGAGGCAGTTTCTAAAAACACTTAAGCAGGGTAATAAAGATAAACAGGATTAGGCTAGAAACAACACACAGAGGCTCACTAGAATGGCTTCTTCCTGACAGAATTAACTCCTTAAGGTGGGAAAAACAAAAGGCTGTTGGAGATTTCTTCCAAACAGCTGGTTTGCCAAACTGCTCAGAAAGTTAAGAACTCCTGAACTAGTTCAAACTGGCTGAATACCACTACTGGTGCCAGGGGCTAAATTATCCAAGCTGAAGATGTATTCCATGATGCTAAGGGAATTCATAGATAAGAATTTAGCCAGGTGATTTATCCAGCCAGTGAAGTCAAGAATGGCTGCCCCTATACTTTTCAAAGAGAAGAAAGACAGATCTCTCAGATTATGTGTGGATTGCAGGGGATTAAATTCCATCTGCATGGAGAATATGTCCCCTTCCCCTCATGAAGAACATGCCTAGCCAAGGATAAGATCTTACTAAACTGGACTAGAAGGAAACCTGTTATCTAGTTAGGATTAAAGAGGGAGATGAGTAGAAACATCCAGCAGCGGGTTTCAACTGGTGTTACCACTGGTTAGCTTTGCACACGTGCTATGTACGTGCTTCATGCCTTCTTTGTTCACGTGCAAGTGCATTGCGTTTCGAAACAGCTGAGGTACGGCAATCTGCTCTACCACATCTTTCAGCTGGGCTAAATATGAACAAATATAAGTAGGTATAATGCAGGGGCAGGCGGGAGGGTCCAACTGACAGTCAGAGCAAACCAGTTCGCTCTCAGCTCACCATCACCGCTATCGGCTCATCCGAACCAGGCAAACTGGTAGAAACCCACCACTGGAAACACTGCTTTCAAATCAGGTGATGTGGCAGCACTTAGAATAGCAAGAGCTGATTTGAGAGATGCTATAAAAACAATAAAGTGAGCATATAGTCAGAAAGTACAGAATTTATTTCAAAATCCTATGGACCAAGATGTATATGGCAAGGTATTTGGATCATTACTAACTATAAGGCAGCCTCCCTGACATGTAAGGGTGACACAGATTCTCTAAACAAATTAAATAAATTTTTTGGATGGTTTGAAGCCACAAACAATGTTCCAGGTCATCCCCTCCCTGATGAGCAGGCACTGAGGTTTGATACAACTGCTGTTCAGAAGGTCTTGTGGAAAGTCAGTACTTGGAAAGCTGCTGGTCCTGATAATACCCCTGGGCGAGTTCTTAAGAAGTGTGCTGACCAATGGGTCACTGTTCTTACAGAGATCTCCAACCTCTCGTGGCATCAGACTATGGTTCCATCATGTTTTAAGACTGCTTTCATTGTATCAGTGCCCAAAAAAACTATCATCACAAGCCTTAATGATTACCGTCCAGTTGCACTCCCCTCCAATATGATGCACTATTTTGAGAGATTTGTAAAGGACCATGTTGTTTCATGCCTTCCCCCTACATTTGACTCATTATAGTTTGCCTATTGGTGGAATTGCTCAATAGAAGATGCACTTTCCTATGTCCTTCATCTTGGCTTGGCACACCTGGAGAAGAAGAGTCATGTGTGAATGCTGTTTATTGATTTTAGCTTGGCGTTCAATAAAATAATTCCTCAGCATTTGATAAATAAACTGGGCCTATTAAATTAGGCCAAATACTCCTTTATGTAATTGGACACTGGATTTCCTTATTGATAGGCTACAGTTTGTGTGAGTTGGAAGAACTCCATCTCCTTGAGTACAGGTTCCCCAGAGGGCTATGTCTTGAGTCTGCTACTGTTCACCATTTTTAAGTGAAGTTTTTTACTTATATATAAATATTTTGAAGACAGTGTATTGTCCAATGTATTTCTTTTGTTTTACAAAAGAAAAAAAATAACAGATATACTGATAGTGATAATGATAATAATACACATGATGATTATAGCAATATTTATAATTATATTAGCCTATTTATGATCATATTAATTGTACTAGCATGCTTATAATTTTAGACAACATTCCTATTTTACTTACAAATAACAATCTTTCTTCATCTAACTTGTACCTCTTATCTCTAACCATTGATAAAACCTATTCCACATTGAATAGTACTCTGTTTATCTCCTTTATCTTTTATTTTCAATGTCTATCCCTCTCTGCACAGTCCAATATTTTCTGGATTATATTTTCATCTGGTGGGGTGTTCACATTTTTCCAATATTGTGCAAATAAAATGCTTGCTGCTGTCAATACATGTAGCATTAAGTATATAGTCCCTTTATCATAACTTTCTGGTATTATACCTAACAAAAATATTTCTGGCTTTAAATCTATGTGCTGCTTAATCATCTTTTCCAGCCCTGTATGTATTTTCATCTAATATTTTTTTGCTTTCCTATATGTCTACCACATATTATAATAAGTACCTGGGGTTTGATTACATTTCCAACATTTGATGAACATATTTTAAAACATTTTTCCTAGTCTTGCTGGTGGCAAATGCCACCTATAAAACATTTTATAAAGATTTTCGTTATATGCAGTAACCATTGTCAGTTTATAATTTTTGCCATTTATCTAGTTCTATAGTATAGCCAAAGTTTTTTCCCCATAATATCATTGTTTCTTTTACTTGTCCATTTTATATTATCTTCCATATCTTATCAAGTGTTGTTGGTTCTTTATAGAAACACCATGTTTCCACATCTTTCCCATATCTTGATTGTATTTGCAGCTGTGGCCACCATGCTAAATCCACCCCTTGGTTTTGTAGTTTCTGTCTGGTTTTAAGTTCCTTTTTCTCATTTAAAATGTCTTTGTAGGATACATTTTTTTCCAAGTTAACAACATTTGGATGTATCAATGCTTCCATTGTAAAAAGCCAGAATTGTATTTTCCTATAGTTCTGTGATTTAATTTTTTCCCATACTAAAAGTAAAACATTCCTCACATAGCGTCTGAAAATATCTGTGTACTGTACTCCTCCCATAGAAAGGCATGCCACCCTAATTGAAGATCATGTCCCTCCAGTAGTAGTAATCTTCTGTGCCTCAATTTATCCATTCTTTCACCCATGTACGTACAGGTGCCTGATAATACAATTCCCAATCTGGTAAACCAAAACCCCAGTTACCTTTAGACTCTTGTAACATTTTCAATCTTATTTTTGCTTTTTCCCCTTGCCAGATATATTTCAAAATTACTTTATTCAATTCCTCAAAATATTTTTTCTCTAGTTTTATCGGTATTGTTTGGAATAAGAAAAGTAGCTTCTGCAGTATGTTCATTTTTATAGTACTACTGTTCACCTTGATGACCCATGACTGCTGTGCCAAATCTGTTACATGTGACTTCCAAAAGACCATTCTAGACTTCCTGGGATATTACATATTGTGAATTATGTGGATGACACAGCAATGGTGTGTCTTATCCAGGGCAACAATGAAGATTCATATAGGGATGAGTTGAAAGCTCTGGTGGACCGGTGCAATAAAAGTAACCTGGTTCTAAATGCAAATAAAACAAAGGAGATCATCATAGATTTTAGAAAGAGCCAGCATAGTCATACTCCACTTAGTATCAAGGATGAAGGTATAGAGGTGGTCAACAGTATTAAATATCTGGGGGTGCAGATAACTAACAATCTAAACTGGTCTCTCCACATATCATCCTCAGTGAAGTGTGCAAACCAGCATCTGCATTTCTTGCATTGGATGAGGAGAGCACATCTTTATCCTGGCCACTTTTTACAGAGGCACGATTGAGAGCATTTTAGCAAACCACATCACTGATTGGTTTGGTGGCTACAGTGCCTCAGAAAGAAGTTCATTCAGTGAGTGGTAAGTTGAGATGATTATAGGAAGTTCGCTTCTTGTCATTCAGGATACTGCTTATAAGCACTATGTGCTTAGAGTTCAAAGCATTGTTAGAGACCCCATACATCCACTTCATGATCTGTTTCTGTTGCTCCCCTCTGAAAGAAGGTTTCAAAGCATTTCTAGCAGGACTACCAGATTCTATAACAGCTTTGTTCCCTATGCCATCTGTCTGGTAAAATTGCAAGATTTGTTTCTCTCACCATGTACATGTATATATCCAAACTAAACTGTGTTGTTTCTCCGTGTCATATAATATATGTGGGTATATTTGTTTGTTTGCTTGTTTGTTTAGTCATGTTTATGTAATGTATATTAGCCATAGAGACCCTTTGAGAGTTATATGCAACAAAATTTTATTTTAAAATGTAGTAAGTGTACATTCAAAGTGACAATAAAGTTATTCAAAGTTCTAAGTCTAAGGAAACCGCATTTAACTGCCCTCTGGGTTGCTACTAATTTCAGGTAATGTCATTTGGGCTGTAAGGGATGCCAGCAGTGTTCATGCAATTAATAAATGAGGTCCTGCATAAACACTATACAAAAAGTACCTGATGACATTATAATTTATACCAAGACATGGAAGAGCATGTCAGGCTAGTGAGAGCAGTACTTGAGAATTTGCGCAAAGCCCAGCCATACACACAGCTATCTTAAATGTGTCTTCCATAAGACCATTTTAGACTACCTGGAATATTGCATCTCCAAGGATGGGTGGAGATTGACCTGACCAAGGTGAGAGTGATCCTGAGAGACCCCTTAAACCAGGAGGCACTTACAGAGCTTCTGGGATTCTCAAGCTTTTACTGTCAGTTCATCCCTGTTTGTTCAGAAAGCCCTTCCCATCACCAACTTGCTCAAGATGCTTGCCATCCGAAATGGGTGCCAAAGCCAACCCTGTGGGAAGTGATCTGCTTCTCCATGCAAAACCTTGCAGTGGAAAGAAGGAAGGAAGAGAGAGTGAGAGAGTGAGTGATCAAAACTCTCTCTGTGTTATTGTGTGTCTGTGTCTCTGTGTGTGTGTGTGTGTGTGTATGTGAGAGAGAGAGAGCACCCTGCCTCCAGCCCTGATATATGGTAACTCTTTGAGCTTGGATCGGATCTCTCTCTCTCTCTCTCACACACACACACACACACACAGAGAGAGAGAGAGAGGGAGGGAGGGAGGGAGAGAGAGAGAGAGAGAGAGGGAGGGAGGGAGGGAGGTTTGATCGGATGACCCTCTGCCTGCTGCTAATGCTGTCCCAGTATGTTTTGGAAGGGACATAAAAATAAATCCTGCAGTCTCTCTCAATCTGATGAATACATAGGATTATAAATGTTGTCTGATAACTACTTAAGAGGCAAAAGAAGAAAAAAATAAAAAAAGACTTTTAGGAGAACTTCGAAGGAGTAAACTGTCCTGCTGAGGACTATAAAGGACTATAAATATTGTGCATCCTGAGGAATAATTTTGGGACTGAGTAAACTGTTCTAATATTGGCTTTTTGGTGTTATAGATAACTGAGATTTAGGGACTTTGGTAAATTATTGAGTAACTTTTTGATTCATTAAAATAAGGCAAAATGCTTAAACAAGGAAAAATAAGTGTATTTCAAAAAGAAATATTATTGATATTTCAAAGTATTCATGAAACTGTAACAAAGAACCACAGGGAGCTAAAGAATCTGATACATTATATAGTTGTGAGACCAGAAAATGCTCAGCAAATGACAATGAAATATGAACAAGAAACCCAAGAAATAGAGGAGAAAATAGAAAAATAGAGGAAAGGACAGAGCAGATAAAACAACAAATGAAACAAAAAGACAAGGAGAAGGAAAAGATAATTAAAACAGGCAGATTATATATTAAGAGATCAAAAAATAGAACTGGATAAACAGAAACATTCCTGAAGTGACGAAGGAGGCACTGATATGTATATTGAAGGTTTGGCAGTGAGAGGCAGATGTAGAGACAGAAGAAATATTTAGATCAAATATGAATGATACATGGAGATACAAAATCTGCTGCTGCAAAAGAAAAGGATTGAGGTGTGCGAGCTGCAACTATCCGAAGGTAGGTAGTAGGGTAGCTCCACTCTCCCATCCCCACCCTAGCTTAATTTTTACCTGTGCACTCTGTGGTAAGTGGGGTCTTAATTAGGGCATATTTTGGGGGTAGGCTTATATTGGGCACACATGTAAAAATCAAGCTAGAACTTACTTTTGGAGCAGGTTGTATTTTCGGGGAAACATGGTAATATAGCCTACCCTAACTTAGCCTAGCCTAGCCTAACCTAACCTAACCTAACCTAACCTAACCTAACCTAACCTAACCTAACCTAACCTAACTTAACCTAACCTTACTTCCTCAATACCAACCACTATTGAACTTAAATGCAAACTAATAAACACAAGAAGCATCGTAAACAAAATTCCCAAACTCCTCTTATTAAATACTGCTACATTTGACATTATATTTGTCTGTGAAACATGGCGAAACTCATCCCTCCCTGACTCCATTATCACAGTAAGAGAATATCATGTTCACCGGTCTGATCACGAAATTTGCAGAGGTGGTGAAGTAGCTATCTTCTACAAAAAGTCACTAAACCTAAAAAATATTAAAGTTGCACATGAACTCACTCTTCCAGAAACTATCATTTGCGAACTGTCCTTAAACACCACACACTTCACTTTTTATTATGTTACAGAGCCCCCAACTACAGCATGCAAATAAGTTAACCACACTATTAACATGGGTAGTCTCTTGCCCGTACCCTCTCATCTTTCTGGGTGACCTCAACCTACTTTTTATTAATAATAAACGAATGTACAACTAAACTCATCCATACAATCCTATATAATGCTGTTACTAATCTAGGTCTAGATCAACTAGTAACTAGCAATACTAGACTCCAACTGCTTCGACCTCATCTTCTGCAACAGCATAAACTCAATTTATGGACTACAAATAGAAGAACCCTTTTCCAATATTGATCACAGCATGATAGACTTTTGTCTCAATATACGCCCTTACAAAAATAACATAACATAACATAACATAACATAACATAACATAACATAACATAACATAACATAACATAACATAACATAACATAACATAACATAACATAACATAACATAGCAACAAGATTTAATATCCCATATAAGAACAGCTGGACTCAGCTGGAAACAAAAGACATTTTCTTCAAAAAATTAATATATAATTTTTATATAATTAGAGGCAATGTTTTTTCAAGACATATATATCTATTTTTAAGGGAAAGTATCCTTAGCTTTTATTTTTGACAAAATTATACCTTGGCAGTTTGTAATTATGAATCATTTCTAACCAATACTGGAATCAATAGCAGGGAGTGAAGTCTCATGATATAAATTGTACCTCTTCTGTACTTGGCTGTGATATTTTGATACAAGTAAAGAAAGGTCAGAGCATGTGTCACGATATCATGATATATATTTTATCTTCTTGCCACCATTGTGATAAAAAGCAAGGATCTATACTAACCAAGAAACCTAAGAGTCAATTCTAAGAGTCTTTATAAATAATTCCAAAATAGAAGATTTCAGCTAAATAGCCACTATTATTTTTATATCTAAACAAACTTATAAATCCACTGTAATTATCCCATTGTAGAATCCAGTTTGACCAAATAATACCACTTTATTTAAAATTGTATCACCTTTTTTGAGAAAAAAACAAAACCACCCACCAGTATCTGCAATGAATACCCAAATGCAAACTGATCTTTTAGATTCCATGTGGCCTTTTGGATGATCATTGGATTATTGAAAAGGATCATTTCAAGAGGAAGAAATGTTTTTACTGGTTTCAACTCCACTTTTTTAAATGAGAAGCTGTAGCAAATGAGCTAGGAAAGCTGGTTCAGAAATAGTTAATAGTTAATACTGAAAGATGGAAAAAAATAAACGGAATCAATTGGAAAGCCAGGTAGGAGTCTATGATACTGTTGCCAGCCACCAGCCATTAATTTAACTCAGCAGTGCTGAAAATAGCACGGTAAGTAGCATTAGGGGGCTCCCTGTGCTGAGAGAGTGAGAGTGATTATGCAAGCATGAAATCTGCTTACTCCTACATTTTAAAATGCATTTTGGGATTTAATTCCCCTGTTTTAAAAACTCTGACATTCATTATTAACATGTATTATTATTGTTCTGTGTTAATTTAAAAACAGTTTTCCTAAATAAAGATCAGGTTGGATCAGCTTTGTTGCCTGACTTCACATCACCTTGTTCTTCAGAAGCATTTCAAATGAGCTTGTAAACTATAATGAGTGAGGTTTTACAAATTGGTGAAATGATGTGGAACATGCAATTACAACATTTTCAGTGAAAGGCCGCATTGGACGCTCCAAGGGGCTGTTTTACCCAGTGACAAACTCAAGCTTGACTTTTATTTCTTGTGCTTCAAATTGTGGGCTGACATGGAGTGCATTGATTTTGGTGCTTAAAAAAATGCAGGGTTGTAGGGAATGGGTTAAAGTTCAGTCCCCTGTAGAAATTAAGCCAGTTTGTGTGCCATGTTTCTTAACCAATTATGCCATTCTACTTGTTTCAATGTTTAGCATTTAGGTTTTTGTTTTTTTTTTACTTTTTTTTTTTTGAAAAAATAAAACTTGTAGAAGAATGAGTTCTAGTACTAATAAAGCTGCTCTAATATAACCTACAAATAGATTGTCAATTGTGTTTCCACATATATTCCACAAACAAACAAACAAACAAACAAATAAATATTGGGTGTTTTCAGGTTTACATCTAACTATCTCTTTCCACCCCTTGCACCATACAGAAGATCATTAAAGAGCGATACAACCTAGAACCTAGAACCTAGAAGGAAAAATTCCTGATAATTAGAACAATGAATCAGGGTTTCCAGTTGACATTGTAGCAAGATTGGACATAAGGAGCAGATCTCTGCACTCCTGTGCTGAATCTTCCCCACTGGTAAGCTCTGAGAGGAGCCAAGGGTGCCCTGTAGGGGAAGTGAAGCAAAAAGGGGTGCCCTGCATGGTCACAGAGAGTTGCAACTCTCCTGCCTGACCCAGGGTTCTTCTTTCTCGCTCTGCCATGATGAGGAGAAGAGGCAGCCTAAACATGGCAGCCACAAAGCTGGGGCAGCTGAAGCTGAGACTGGTGCTGGAGCAGAGTTAGTGAACTGTGATTGGAGCTGGGTGAGAAGATTCTTTTTTTTTTTTTTTTTGCATTTAGTTCCTAAACTTAAAGGAAAAAAAGAAGAAAATGCAGAGAAGAAAAGAAACTCTTAGAATTACCCTTTTTAAAATGGCGAATAATCATAGAGAGAAAAATCCTAGACCTGAATGAAAGTAACTGAGGGGAGAAAAGCTAAGGCTCTTTTAATCAAAGAAAATTGGATTCTAAACTGGATAGGTGTTGTTATGGAAAGGCATTATAATATGCTGGATGGCAGGCCTGAAGGCCCAATGCAAAAGATGGCTTCCAGGCCAGGTACTATGTACCTGAATTGATTCAAGTATTTAATTTTCTCTCTATAAAATTTGGATTTTAATTTATCATGTTTGAAACAACACTGAAACCTCTGTTGATGCTGCCATCAACAGAGTGGAGTGGAATATACTAGGTGAATATACTAGGAGAGGTGAGTGGAATATACTACACCCCTACAAATCTAGAAAGATTTTGACAGAAGAAATAAGCAACATTGAAATGAGTAAGATTTTAAGATAAAAGGCATGGATGTTTCAAAGCATCAGGGATACCATGATAAAGAACCAAAGATAGAAAAAGACTTAATCCAATGCACAAGTGACAAAATAGAAAATATGATACAACTGGCCATGAATTAAGATCAAAGAGTCCAGGAAAGAGAGGAGGCAGTGGAAAGAATGGAGGAAAAGATAGAACAGACAAATCACTAAATAAAACAAGAGGATGAGAAAAACTTTTTGAGAGATATAAAAATGGAATTGGAATTGGATAATCTGGAAGATGTTTTTGAAAGGGAGGTAGGAGTATGGGTGGATACTCTGGAGATATGGCAGCTTAGGAAGATAAGTATGAGAAATATTTAGATGGAAAAATGAAGATATTGGTGTTGACAAAGATCCAAGAGAGGAGAATGGGAGGAAATCCAAAAACTGAATAAGAACTGAATTATTAAAATGGGCAAGGGATGATGAATAGAATAAAGCTAAATTTTTCCTTTTTTTATCTTTCTTCTTTTTTCTAATATGGCCTGATAATGGCCTGATTAATGATGACCTGATTACAAAACAAGAAATAGAGGTAGAAATACTGTGTTTCTCATAAAATAAGACCAAGCATTATTTTCTTTTAGACTTGAAAATAAGCATTTGGGCTTATTTTCGGGGCAGTCTTACTTTTTCTGAGGTGCAGCAGGTCAGACTCGGTCAGCTGGATGTATCACAGATGCACCATCGCCTCCATTCCGAACCTTCAGCATTCAGAATGGAGGCTTTTTGGTGAATGGGAGGAAGAGGGGGATTTTCCTTCCATTTGCCAAAAAGCCTTCTGCGAGCCTCCCAAAAAGAGGGAAAAAGCAAAGCAGCTGGCTGCAGAACTGTTGGCTTTGGGAAAATGGCCCAACAAGCAGAAGTGCTGCGCCCAGAAAGAGAAGGACAAAAGCGGTATTTGTGCTGCCCCAAGGGGCCAGTGGGCTGCAGCAGGATAGTTGCCCCCCACTAGTGCTGGTGACACCCATACCCCCAGGCTCATTTTTGGGGTAGGGGTAATATTAGGCCCACCCCTCAAAAAAATTAGGGTTGGGCTTATTATTGGGGTGGGTTGTGTTTTTGGAGAAAGACAGTAAGAATATACACCTTAATGTGAAGGACCATTTATTAACATAACTAGAAGCCAGAATAGAGGTAGAAATAAGAATTAGGGGGAATATTAGTAGTTATAATTTCTATATAAATTGAAAATAAATAACAATTAGATGGAAAGTTGAGAGGTTAAAAGATGATATTACTATATATGTTCAAGAAGATCACTGACATTAAAATGGAACATTGAAATATTGAATACCTACTTTAAAATAATCAAGTACATTAATATTAGGACTATTTAAGTTTGATTAATGTAATAATTTACTGTTGTTATTTGTATTAATATAAACCATACTCAGAGGCTGCACTGTTCATATATTGATGTTGATATATGTATAAAAATAAAAACCAAATAAATCTTGAAAACAACAACAACATTGAATCAGTAGAATAGTTGTGGATGTTCAATCACCAGAGAAGAGATCATTGGACTAGAAGACTTCCAGGATCCATTCCAGCCCTGTTATTCTATGTTCTATTTTCTTTCAGCTTTCATCAGGGACTATTAGTTTTGATATGGGTAATATTTTATTCAGTAACTTAAACCAACACAGTTCGTATTCACTAACAGTTTATAATTGGTATAATTTTTGTTATTTTTTTTTAAATGAATGGCAACTGCACATTTTAAAATGATAATTCTCAGAGAAGAGGGAAGATTTTTGGTGCATGCATCTTCTTTAAAAAGTAGTTTATTTAAGAAGTGTGGGAATAGTACTAGAAATAGAGGATGACAATGTGGAATTTTATAACACAAAGTCGAGTCAAAACCATAGCAATTCCACAGTAACTCCTCATCAGAAGGAAGTGAAATTGCTTGATAGATTATTAGTGATTTTTTTTCTTGCAAAAGAAGATGGAATGATGAAAAGTACTCAAGTATGATATAGCTTGATTTATATTTCTTACTCTTGCTTCTACAAATCCACAAACCCTACATTTAACAAACTTCAGGCCATCAGCACTGCATATCTCACCCACCATTAAATACTATCATATATTATCTAATCCAGCGGTTCTCAACCTGTGGGTCGGGACCCCGTTGGGGGTCGAATGGCGATTTGCCAGGGGTCGCCTAAGACCATCAGAAATATGGGAAGTATACTTGCGAGTCGAAGAATCACGCTCCAATGGTTGACTCCACAAGCCAGCTGCAGGCTCTTCAAATCACTAGCCGAATTCGGCTTCAGGTGCTATAAACTTAAAAGGGGAGGAGTCTCCGCTTTAATGCCTCCGTCCTCAAGGCAATCGCAAGCAGTTCAGATCGCTAGCCAATATGGCTTCAGGCACGATAAATTCAAAACAAAAATAATTTTATGGTTGGGGTCACCACATTGTGGGGAATTGTATTAAAGGGGTCGCCAATCATGGGGAATTGTATTAAAGGGGTCGCAGCACTATAAAGCTTGACAACCACTGATCTAATCATATTACTGGTCTCATTTGCCGAAGCATCTTGTAGAGGTCACCATGACTTCATTATGTAGGTGATATCATTTGTCTCTTCCTGTGGATGTTTGTACTTATTTGCATCCAATTAGAATAATATGATATCCACCCCCCCATATCAAAATAATTATGATATATACTTAAAGCTATGTTATATTACATCAAGCACAGCAGTATATACACTGTAGGGAAATGGCTCTTCAAAGTTTCTGTCTTTTTAATTCTGCTGTGAAATCTATTTAACTGGACACTGAAAGAACTACAACATGCAACACATGTACTTTTTTACAGACTTTTGATAACTTCATAATTATGCATAGTCATTTAGGGATTACTTTTCATAAATCTTTGTTACTCTACAGCCTGAGGCTGCAAAGCGCAAGATGAAGAAATCTACAAGCAGCAAGGAGGAAAAGGCAAGCCAAGCTATATCCCAGTAGTGATAGCAGCATAGCTTTGGAAAGAGTATCAAAAGCCCAGAGTTTTCCAGCTGTTGATAAAGATATCTTAACATAGAAAAGGAAACAGATGTTTGTGATGTTAGAGATAGCAAAGAAATTACTTTAAATAAAGATGATAATTTGGGACTATAGCAATACAAAGAAAACTCCAGTGGGTCATTAAGCTAAGCATGGCATTATTAGCTGAACTGACTCACATCTCCTCCATATTATTACGTTCTTTACCCCATCATGCACTTCTACATCTGCTAGATGCCAAGAGCATCTGTTTCTGCTAACTATGTTTATTTTCTGATTAACAGAAAATGGAATATGCCAGCTGAGTAAGAACACTAATTCCACTAAAGATGCCTTCATAAGAACTGAGAGATTCTCTATAATTCAAAGTTTTATAGACTCAAAAGGCTATAAGGGATCCTGGCAATCTTCTAGTCCCGTGATGGCAAACCTATGGCACATGTGCCAGAGGTGGCATGCAAAGCCCTCTCTGTGGGCATGCGCACCGTCACCAGCTGCTCTTCTGGTTTCTGGTGCGCTGGCCAGCTGGTCTTTGCGGGCGCCAGAGCACCGGAAACTGTGGCATGCATGCATGCACGCATGAGCACTTCAGTTTTGGCACTTGGTGCCGAAAAGGGTTGCCATCACTGTTCTAGTCCATCCTATCGCCCAAACCAGGAGTCTTTATTGCATTCCAAATGGCTCTCCATTCTTTTCTGGTAGACCTCCACCACTTTCAGAGGCACGCAGTTCACCTGATTAATTATTCTCACTATCAGGAAATTAGTTCTATTGATCTTCTACCCACTTTTTGTCCTTCCCTCAGGTTCTTTGGAGAATTAAGTCAATCCCCTCTTCTCTGTGACAGTCCTTTGAGAACTGGAAGACAGCTATCATGTCACTCTTAATCCTCTCTTTGTTAGGCTAGACAAATTTAGTTGCCTTAATCTCCAGACTCTTTATCATCTTTGTTGCTTTTCTTCACACACTTTCTAGGGTCTCAGCATCTTTTTTGCAACATGGTAACCAGAACGGGTGTAGTATTCCAACTGTGGCCTCACCAGTGCAGTATGAACTGATAGTGCTCCTTCTTGTGAATGTGATGTTGATGCAGACTCTGTTGATGCAACCTAGAACTGTAGTTGCAGCTTACTGCAGATTCATGTTTATAAGATCCACTAGAAAATCTGGATCCCTCTCACATTCCTACTATCTGCCTATTCTGTGCCTTTTTCCTGCCTAAGTGCAGTATCTTACTTTTTCCCCACTGAATCACATATAGGGCCCAAAGCTTAAGTCTTTCAAGATCCTTCTAAATCTAGAGTCTGTTTTTCAAGTTTTAGATATTATTTAAGGAAGTTGTGAAGGAAGAGGCCAATGGTTATCACATGCAATAGCAGTTATTCATATAGAAAGGGCACTATACTTGAGAGCTGGAAATTTTCAGCTATTTGAGAATTTTCCAGCCAACCTATGAAAAGTTTTGTTTCTTTACAGGAATATATTAAAGACTATATAATGGCATAATAACTTGTTGCTACAGATTCCTAACCGGAGCTTTTCAATGATCCATTTTTTGCATAAGTAGGTAGCATATGGTATAGACAGGAGAATGAACAGGTCTGTTCAGGAACAACATAACAATATATTCACATGGATTTCTTCCAGGCAAGAAAAGTTATTCAGGATGCCTCTCACATGATTATATGCATTGCATGGGTATTGAGAAATGTGTAGGTCCACTTCTTATAATACATAATCCACAGAGGTTTTGTTACAGAAAGATTTGGGGAAAGGAACTAGCAATGTAATTAGTCTATTTCCCCCTGAACTCTAATCTAGAAAGGTAATTTAAATTATGTTATTGAGATTTGATTCAAAAGAGTTTTTACAAGATCTTTCTTGTAAGATGTGAATCTGATCTTTTGTTTGTTTTGACTGATTATGGACACCTTATGAATCAGTTCAAACAAAATTAAACATAATAAGCTTTTTAGATGAATTTGTGTTGAGTAGTAGATAAGAAATCCTGGCTACTATCTATTGTTAATTTCTATGTAGGGCAGGAAGAACGTAGAAAAAGGAGCAGAGCTAATGGCCTGGAAGTTCTACTGTCAACTTCGAAGCAGACCCAAGCTGCCACAGCCATCTTCTCATTTCTCATCTTGCCATACAGTATTGCGGGGGGGGGGGAGGTTTGGAATGTCAGACCAAATTATAAAAACAGATTGTCCCATGGGAACCAAGATCATCTCAATAGGTGCTGGCCAGAGCATTGAAGGAGTTACCCAGCAGACGCCAGAATACCAAATTGGACAATGTGACCTGTGACAAGGAGGGAGGGGAATAGCTATTCTTTAATTCTGAGCTATTCTGAGTCCCTTGGGAGATAGGGCGGTATATAAATACGATTAAATAAATAAATAAATAAATAAATTATATGAAAACCATGGGAAATAGTTAGAGTTGGGTTTGTGTTCATGCATGTTGAAATGATGCACTCGATAAAACAATTCTTAAAGAGATCTGATTGTCTTGAAGTGCTGGCTTGGTTGTGTTCATTAGTCATCTACCTTTTAACTTCAAGGAATGACTGCTGTTTTGCAAGCTGCATGACTGCTGATTTGCTTCTGGGTACAACTCAAGGTCTTAATTATCACCTTAAAGTTTACATGGCATGGGTCCAGATTACTTCAGGAACCATTTCATCCCAATGGCACTGGCCTGTCCCATCTCTGCTGGCAGAAGACACATTCTATGTATCTTGTCAGTCAAGACATTCCAGCTAGCAGTGTCCAGGAGAAGAGCCTTCTCTGCATGGCTCCTAACCTTTAGAGCATTTTTCCCCCTGGGATGAGGTTTGCTCCCCCTCTCCAGATCTTCTGTAACAACCTGTAGACATGGCTCTGCTAGCTCATGCTGGAAGTGATTGATGGACCAATAGCAGATCCTACCTCTCCCCCTGCACATCCTGCTCCTTCTGTCCCCATATTTTAGTCATAATGTGTATTTTTATTGCTATTAGATATATGTGTTTTTATGGTTTTATTGCTTTTAGTGTTGTAAGCTGCCCAGAATCACCTTGTAATAAAATGGGCAAACAAATTTAATAAATAAAATAATTATAAATAGGCATGATTAGTAATAAATCAGATTAATTGACTTTCATGTTCAGTATTGGTCTTTCATATCTGACATATTCAATACATCATATTGGTCTGATCTGGCATTATGGGTATTTTATGTTGGAATACAGGAGATTTTTTAAAAATCCCATTTTAGTCATGTGCCCCAGAATTGAAATTCCTTATGGGTAGGCTACATCAGGCTTGCCTGCTTGTTTCACACTACATTTGTTTTCTATTCACCAAATCAGTAGATTCTAAAAGCACCTCATGAAGTATATTACACATTAGAGAGACATTCACCTTATTGTACATTTCCAGGAAGGTTATTCGTGCTACTTTAAATGCACAAAAACTGCTCAAAGTGAACCTCTTAACAATATTCCTTTTTCTTTCTGCTTGTCCCCCACCACAGGGTTGTTTTTATTTATTTATTAAAATGAATATTAGGTCTATGGACCTATTCAATTATTCCTGTTTCATATAATCTACCTATCTGGCATGGAACATGTACAATAAACATATATTAACAATTTGTCAGATTGGAGAAGAAAGTAAAAAAACAACAATCCCAAAATAAAACTTACTAATAAAATTGGAATATAACAAAATGTAACCTATTATTAAAAAGGCAAAATAGTCCCACAAGACACAAGATTTTGTATTATGATTTATTGTAATAATTTATTGCTTATCCAATCCATAATGAATCAGGAAAAATTAATTAATTTCAGGACCAATTTCCATAATTTGAATGCTGTAATTCCAAAAGCCTTATCTCATGACAAGGTCCTAACATTCATGTAGAAAGAGATACGTTCTACGTTCTACATTCATGTAGAAAGAGATAGTCAAAGAGACAGTGCCTTATACACTGTAAGCCACCCTGAGTCTTCGGAAAAGGGTGGGATATAAATGTAAATAAATAAAATAAATAAAAATAAAAATAAATAAATAATAGTTGTTCAGATTGTCACTATTCGTTTTGAATTTTGTAAAGTCCTTTGTTTACTTTGTTTATTTGCATGGCAGCAAATAGAAAAAAACTGGATTTGGGAAAAGACTAAATGCATACTTAGGGAATATCTAATCATTGCATTTTGAACTAACTAGTTTTTGAAACCATGTTATTATAGGAAAGTTGAAGCTTAATGTAGTGAATCCATTACCTGAATGTGTCTTCACCATGTTAGCATCAAGGAGCTAGAGAATAAATGGCACAATTTAGTTAGCGCTCTGGAAAATTATACATGGTGTAATTATGTAAATGGAGGCCATTTTAAGGTTTGGACTGGTTTATTGGGTAGATGAGCTTGTCATATTGTTAAAAGAAAGGACACACAGTTGCACAATATTTGTTCATGTGGTTCATGTGGTGGTGCAGATGTAAAGAAAATTCCTACAATTGAATTGAAGTTCATCTCAAGCTAATATAGGAGTCATCAACCAGGACATTTGAACTCCATAAAGTAAGGAACATTGCCACTCTATTGGATTTTTTTAATATATATCTATGCTGCTGATCTCACTATCAGGTGACTTTGAGCAGCTACAGAATCTTTCCTTTGTTCTACAACAGGGGTGTCAAACCTGATTTCATTAAGGGTTGCATCAGGGTTGTGTTTGACTTCGGGGGGGCTAGGGGCGCGTGGCCAGGGTGGGTATGTCCAACTTGATGTCACTCGTGTTGCAGGTGCCTGTGGCAGCCCATGGTACCTCTGCCAGTGAAAACGGAGTTCGGGCCAAGCTCCATTTTCACTGGCAGAGGCACCACAGGCCGGTCCTTTGTTATTTCCACCCCACAAACCAGATCTAAGCACCCTGTGGGCCGGATCTAGCCCACAAGCCTTGAGTTTGATACTCCTGTTCTACAATCTTTTCCTCAATTTGAAGCTATCCCAGAATTTATCTGTTCTGGGAAGAAGTTAATGTTTGCTCAGAGTCATTGCCTTCATATAAACAAACAACATATGGTGTTAGAAGTGAAGATGGATTTTAGTGTGTAATGATTGTTTTTAGAAACCCGCTAGTAGTCTTGAAGTACAGGATGATTCTACCTGCGCTTAAAGAAAGAGTGGTCAATTCCTTCTTTAAGAAACTATTACTGAACCCAAAGTAGGTGCAGAATTTCCAATCTGTCCATGGGGGAAGGTAAATGAGAAGATAGTCAGGCTACCACTTCAGAGGATTTTATTGGAAAATTTTCAGTAAGATTTCAAGGATCAGCAAAGAGGATGCTGATCGTACTTCTTGGTGACCTTTGGGGAAACTGAGATGGGAATGGTGCATCCATCCTGGCCCTCACTTAATACACCTTAGCAAATTTTCATTTGATTGGTCTGACTTAGGGGGAGTAGTAGAATGGAAAGTGCAATACTGATTTCTCCTATTTTTCCAGGATCAACTGATGGACAAGAAGTTTTAACCCTTTGCCTTTGTTTTATAGGGTATCTTAGGATTCAGTTGTGTGGGCTGCTTAGATAAATCTATCCATCAGCATAGGATTAGGTATCATCTATACCCATGATGGTGAACCTATGGCATGCGTGTAGCCATATCAGTAGGCACGCGAGCTCAGCTCCGGCACGCGTGGATCTTCTGGGCCCACCGGAAGTAGAGAAATAGACTGTTTCCTGCCTCCAGAGGGCCTCGGGGTGGTGGGTGGGGAAAGCCTGTTTTTTGCTCTCCCCAGGCTCCAGAGCCTTTCTAGGAACCTAGGGAGGGTGAAAACGTCCTTCCTCATCCCCCAGAGGCCCTCTGGAGGCCAGAAATGGCCTGTTTGCCAACTTCCGGTGGGACCGGAAGGCCTGTTTTTTGCTCTCCCCAGCCTCCAGAGCTTTTCTAGGAGCCTTTCTAAGATGGCAAATGGGATGTTTCCTGCCTCCAGAGGGCCTCTAGAGGGGTGGGGAAGGCCATTTTTGCCTTCCCCCCAAAGGCCCTCCAGAAGCCAGAAATGGCCTATTTGCCAACTTCCAGTGGGAGCAGGAGGGGTGTTGCACAGCATGTGCGGGGCACATAGAACTATGGGTGTGGGCACGCATGCACGCAACTCCCCCCTCCACTCCTGGCACACGATGGCAAAAAGCTTAGCCATCACTGATCTATACATTAAAGATACTAAGTTGTATACTTAATAGCCCTGGCCAGATAAGCAAGCCAGCTAAGAATATTGGAATAATATAGAGCTTTACGAACAGTTAGTCATGGGAGGTTTTATGATTAGTAATATGATTAGGATTTTGTACAAAATTAGGACAAAATCCTAATCATATTAAATTACTTCCCAAAACTCCTATTTACTCCCGTTTCTTGACCTGGGATTGATATCTTGAAAACACATTTCATTTGTTTGAAGACAGGGATATATATGTTTTATATGTTTAAATCTGTTTCAGGGATACAGTTCTTCAGGAGTTGAATTACTTTTAAAATGCCTGCAAAGAAACCATTTGTAATCTTTGGCTCATTTTATCAATGTTCCTTCAAATTACTGCTTAACATGCAAAGCAGGGCAAATGCTAAAACTACGTCTTTATGATGCAAATTCTGTCCTTTTTTATGTGCAATGTGATGTTTCATACACATATGTAAAGGGTACGACACGCATTGTAATGCTCATTTTAATTAAGTTGACAACATTGCTGGAAACATTGTTACAGAATCCTTTGTGACTGTTTTTGTCAAATATTTACCTATGTTAAGGCTCCACTTATAAAGTGTATAGAGAAACGATATCTCCCCTAGGAATGGCAATAAAGTGAAAGCACCTTCAAATGATATGTCACTATAAAAAACCGGAAAACAGATTTGGAGTGCATTTAAATTATTTGCACATTTTTGTATATGTTGCTTATGCATGTGATTTAGTTATTTTTTTTTCTAAATCAGTCTTATTCTTAATTTTTTTAGTGTTGCTTGTACTGTTTCATGCGTGAAATCTACTCCATCAGATACCTACTGAAGTTGCAAATTAAAAAGAAAAATATTCACATTTATTTTCATATGCATTTTCTTATAATACCCACAACTTACACATATATTGAGGTAAGAACTACATCGTAAGATCCAGGGAGAGTGAGGAATCCAAAGATTTTGGTGCTTCAATTTGTATACTTGACTGGGAAGTGTAAATTAGTTTTATAGCCCAAAGAGAATTATCTGAGACACAGGACTGATGAATGCTTCCTATTGCGAATTTCATATGATAGATGTAAACATGTCCTACTCTCCATGACAATTATGAATCCAAATGATAGTCACCTTGTGCAAATGTGACAGAATCCTGCCGTGTTTCTAATTGTGCCAACTTCCAGAAAGATCTGTTATGTTACGGAAAATTGTTGTGAAGAGCTAGAAGCACCAGGGGGTGTGAAAGATCAATATATGCTTTATCACTTGAGCTTTATTTGTATTTATTGGTTTGCCAAGGTTGAAGTACGAATGTTTTCATCATGTGCAATTTCCTTATGTGGCAGGAATCTCATTTGTGTTGGAAAGCCTGCCAAATGCTAGATTTTTTTTTATGAACTGATGCTGAGACACATTTCTGTTTATAGTTACAATCTGTGGGAAGTGTGTCTAGCAATTTAGACTGCTCTGTTGCAGCAGCTAATGATATTGAAGGGATGGGGGACCAAAATATCCATTCAGTAGTCATGTACTAGAGAGTAGAGATCCTACTGATCTTTGATACGATCTCTTAAGGATATCAATTTACATGATTTTTAAATAAGACTATAGGTTACCTTCACTTAGTTTCTGATTTTTATCACTCCAGAAAGTAATTTTGGCAGTAATATCAAATATTTTCTATGTTCAATCATAGTAGTCCCTGCCTTGCAACTTAAGGGGGGATGAAAAAAGAGAGAAAGAGAGAGGGGGGGGAGAGAGAGAGAGAGAGAGAGAGAGAGAGAGAGAGAGAGAGAGAGAGAGAGAGAGAGAGTTCTATTTATTTCCATTTTAAAAACATTTTCTCATGGTACTTTTAGAAGTTCATTTGCTCTAAAACTAACTACAAAATAGTATTTGCTGAATATAAGCTATGATATACAATCACTCCACAAAATATGCAGAATCCAGATCAAAAATTTCAGCAGAGCTGGAATTATACAACAGGAGATTATACAAGCAAGTGGAAAGTAGTTTTTACAAAAAAATTTACTCAACAGCAACAAAATCCATGGTATATGATCAGCACTGTTGTATCTCTAAACACTACATGCCTCAATTTAAAGTATTATATCTTTTAAGTCTGGGAACAATCCAGTTGGCCATTTCTGGGGACCAACCATGTTCGCTAAACTTTTTGAGTTGTCTGACAGTTGGAAACTACAAATGCAAGGAAATTGGAAAGCCCCTTGTAGGTCATATTGTAATTTGGAGGATCATAAAAATACAGACATGTTCCAGAGATATACTGTATGGCTGCTTTTACGTGGAATCTGAATGTAAGACTGGCGTGATCTACTAAGACAGAACAATTCTTTAGTCTATAGAGGGGAACATAAGGGTTAAATAAAACATATCAAAAGATGTGTAGTCTTTTGAGAGTACAGAGTAGTAAGCAGCTCACTAATTTCTTATCTAAATGGTTTGTTTACAATGGATGAGTCATTCCATAGATACTAATACCTTTTATTCTTAAGCATGTGTAGCAAGTGATCAGAATTGACTGTTGGCCAAGGATATAATCTCTTCTTCCTGATATTAGAAATTTCCCAGGTAATAGATTATATTTTTTTCTGAAATGTTCCACCATACTGAACATCGAAGGATTATAAAATTTGATGACAACCTTCTTACTGGACAGTCTTAAAGAACTGAAATATTTTAATATTAGTAGCAAAATTTGATACAGCAAAACTTTAGAAAGGACCTTTTATGCCAATATATAACCAATGGATAAACAATATGTGAAAACTGAAAGCAACCAATAGTTTCTATTTAAAATGTTGATGAAGAACCTGGTACAATAATGAGACCTTCAAATAAAATAGACATAATTTGGGAAAATGTTATTTACACACAAAATACAACTGCAAGTTATGATCACAGTGTAAGTTTTATTTTATTTTCTTCAAAATATAAAATGGCAAACAAACAAGTTAGAAGAATATGGACGATATGCAATGGTTTGTGGAGATCAGGCATTTTTAATTTAGAATAATAATAACTAATAATTTATTTCACCATCTGGTCTCTATTACCTAACCTGGAAACCCAACATTAAGCAGCTATCATCTCTTTTTTCCTATCGAGCAGGGATAAAATTAAAAGAAGGAAAATGCTTCATTTTTCTGCTGTTTAAAAAACCCAGTACAACTTAAACAACAATCTTGATAGATAGCTAGTGATGAGCTACGATTTCTGAGGAAATTTGCCAGATTTTCTACCCCCAAAACAACAACTGAAAAAACAAATCTGTCTTGAAATGGAATTTAGAGTTTGGAACATACAGCAATAACCAAAACAACATCAAATACAGATGGATGTTGGTCTTAAACAAAAAGACTAAACAAGGGTAAACAAGGGGGAACAATTAAGCCCAATCAAGTTGGTCCACTTAATTAGTCACTTTTTTTAAAAATGAAAAAAAGATTTGTTTGGCATGATCTGTTTTTGACAAACCCATATTGGCTTCTGGTTATAACTTTATTTGTTTTTATGTTTGTAGATCTGTTTTTTGATTATTTTTTCCAGGATCTTCCAAGATATTGATGTCAGGCTGATTGGTCTATAGTTTCCTGGATCTCCCCCCCCTCCATATCTTTTCCAGTCCTCAGATAGTTTTCCTGAAGATATGGTTCTATGGATCTGAGATAATATCTTCGTTCAGAACTTTGGGATGTATGCCACTAGATCCTGATGATTTCAACTTGTCTAGATCAGACAGGTGTTCTGTTACCATTTCCTTGCTTATTTTATTTTTTATTTCTAGTCTGCCTTACAGGTTATGTTATGTCCTCCTCGCCTCCGTCCGAACTATGGCTTAATTAGCCGGCTCTTATCAGCTCTGGCAGCAAAAGAGCCAGTGTCTGCCAAGAGTCCTCGTTGGCTGCCAAGACGCTGGTGAATCACAACCTTCAGCTCTAGTCAATCCGTGGATTTGCCTGATATAAAGAGACACACCAGCTCTTGCTGCCTTTTATATCCTGTGGGGTGTGGCTCCATGACTCAGCACTTCCTAGACCTGCCCCTCCCCTGCTTCTGTTGTTCTCTTCTCTCCTGCCTACGAAACCTGGGATTGAGCCAAGCCTGATTGCTGTCAGCTGGGTCTGCAGGTGTGGCCTGGGGGGGGAAGAGTCAGGAGAAGGAGGCCTCGTTATCTCTTTCGCTTGGCCTGCTTCTGGCTCCTGGAGCTGATCCAGGGAGGCTGGTGCTTCTGAGGTAAGTCCTGATGGACCTTCCCCATCACTGTTCAAGTCACTTTCTAGCAGCAGGCCCGGCTCCAAGGCACTTTCAGGCATGGGGCCAGGTTCAGGGGCGGGAGCCACAACAGGTTATATGTTTTATAGCAATAGCACTTAGACGTATATACCACTTCATAGTGCTTTTACAACCCTCTCTAAGCAGTTTGTAAACTGCTTAGTCAGCATATTGTCAGTCAGAGTCAGCATATTGCCTCCTACAAACTGGGTCCTCATTTTACCCACCTTGGAAGAATGGAAGGCTGAGTTAACCTTGAGCCTGGTGAAATTTGAACTGCCAAATTGCAGGCAGCAAAAGTAGCCTGAAGTACTGCACTCTAACCACTGTGCCACCAAGGCTCATGATCCCATGAGCCCAATTTCAGGAGCAGAATTTCACAACCAGATACTTGGAGAGCAAGGCCCCTGAAGCCCAAAAGATACTCCATCTCCCCTGCTCTGGAATCTTGACTGGGGTCAAATCTTAAACTCAGTTTCGCTGGTGCTAAACCATTTCTGAGGGGAACTCTCTCTTCTGGAATCAGCCAGGTCTTGGAGATGCAGGCCAGGTTGGTACTCCTCCTTGATGAGATCTTGAATAAGGGGTGGTCTTATAGGTTGGGCTGTAGTTTCTTTTTGTATGATGACTGACTCAAAGAAGCAGCTCTGCTTTCTGTCTATTGCCTGTTACTTTCTCCCATCTTCTCCCATCAGTGGACCAATGGTTTCCTTGACTTTTTTTCTTGTTTTTTATATGTTAAAAGAAATCTTTCTATTGTTTTTGATATTTGTTGCAAGTCTTACTTTCTGAACTTTTCCTTTCTTGATTTCATCTTTGAAAGTTAGAGCTATTTGTTGGTATTTTGCTTTAGTTATATGTTCTTCTTTTCATTTTTTTTGTACTTCTCCTTTTTATCTTTCAGATTAGCAGAGTGATCTTTTTACAACCATGCTGGTTTCTTCTTGAATTTATTGAATTTCTTTTTCAGTGGTATTGTGCTGCAGCGGGCTTTTATGATAATATTTTTCAGAGTTTCCTAAGATACTTGAGTGATTTTCCTCTAGGATTTTTATCCATGAAATTTTGCTTAGGCTTTGTCTGAGTTTGTTAAAATCAACTCTTTGTATAATTTGGATCTTTTATGAGCATAAGCATGTACATGGAACATAGTTTACAAATCATAATATCACAATAGTGTCAGTCTCTTTTTCCATGACTATGTTTGTTTTTTCTAGATTAAAGATTTCTTTTTTAAAAAAAGTTAACAAAATGTTCAAAGTAAAAATTATTTTGTCACAGATGTAAAAGAATAAAAAGTTCTACATTTAAAATTCTGAAAATTCATTAAAAATTCCAAAGTTTAAAATTTTCTCGTTGAGTTACTCTCTAGTTTGTAATCCACAGATGTATAAAATGATAGATGAATATATAAAATAACAAATGAATAAGATAAAAAAATAAAAACTTCTATCAATGATAGAAAATTAAAATCAAAGCTGGCTGGAAAAATGCTATCTCAGCTGAACATAAAAATGCAATATGAACTTGCAGTTATTGTAAAAGTATATAACAGTATGTATTTTGGTTTTAATAGAAATATGAGAAAAAAGAAAAAATGCAGTTTATATTGAAAAAATTGGAGAGTATTAAAGATACACTGGATTTCTTTCTGAGTCTTGGAGGTCTATGATAACATTAGAGTCTTTTGGTGGGCTAAGATTTTTTCCTAACACCTAGCTGATGCTCCTGAAGATATTCAGAGTGCAAAAATACTTGCAAATTCCTCCTTTTTTATCCAACTTTAAAATAAGGGGAATTGTGTTTGTTCATCAATTTAACCAAGTGGCCCCCATAGGCTTCCTTATGAGGCAAAGGAGATTCTCCTGTGTGTCAGTGGTACATCTGATACAACTAAGATCTCTAAAAGCTTATACTAGAAGTGCCTATTATAGCATCTGTATGCAAAAGGGTGGGAAAAGAAAGAAAGAAATGCATAAATCAAATGCATAACATCATCAAAACACTCTGTTATCAGAGTGGACTGCTTAAGTGCTGATTTGCTTCCTAAAACAAATTTAGCAGGTAGGTCCTGGATTAATATAGATCAAAATATCCTTTTAATTATAAGCCTTTTTATTTCAGAAGATAACATTAGCTAATCAGAGAGAAAACATTATTTCTTTGCACATATTAAAAATAATAGCAATAATGCTTCTGGGTATATTGGGATGCAATGGTACTTTTTCACAGAGATATATGGAAGCATACAGTATAAAGGCAGTCCTTTACCACCCACAGAATATAGGTCTTTAATTGTCTGCAGATGTTTTTCCTTCAGTCCTTTCATTAATATGCAACAGGGAACATGTTTACGAATTGAATATATAAGGAAGCAACAAAGAATAAAATTAAATAGTCAAGTTCATTTCTATCACAGTTCATTACCAAGAATCAACCAATCTTAGTCTTCTAAATAAACATAATTTGCATAAAGATAATTCATGAATCATTTAGCCCTCATCTAACCTGAAGCCCAAGGAGGGATAGGCGAAAATGAATGTAAATTCAATAACCAAACACAAAGCAAAAAGAAAAAAAAAAAGTAATGTAGGTTGATATTGGCTATCTGGACCATAAAAAGTTCACAGGAGCTTTGCTGACAGACTGCAGAAATAAAATCACTGTAGGTCACAAAAGGATGTTGAACTTAAAACTGATTTCTGGCTCTTCTGAGATTCGAATTGAAGAACTTTCATAATATCACAACAACTTTAAAAATGCTATAAAGATTATTGAAGAATGAAACTGCTACATGATGGACCAACAACCCTATAGAAATACTGCTACATTTCAGTTCAATTGAGAATTGTTGCACTTTTGATTTTCTTTACTGAACTGGTAATATCTATTTTCTGTTACATGATATAATCAATAGTCTTTGCACTAAAAATGTAGAAAAATGTTTTTTTTTCTTTGTATAGTTCATTCAAAAGGCAATAATTAATTGATCCAAATAGTAATGAACATTGAACAAAATTAGTGATATATGTTCAGAAAAATTAAGAGGGGTAGATCTATTTAGCCAAATGTTATTAAATTGTTTATCTGTCTGTCTATCTATCTATCTATCTATCTATCTATCTATCTATCTATCTATCTATCTATCTATCTATCTATCTATCTATCTATCTATCTATCTATCTATCTTCCTATCTATCTATCCATACATATATCCATATATACATGTATGTATTTATGTGTATGTATATATATACACACACAAACACACATACAAAATTTATATTGGAATTAAATCTTTTGGTAATGATCTCATCTGAGATAATTTAAAATAAAACAAGGAAAAATATTTAAATTCAGATATTACCAAGGAATTAAGCTATAGCACAGTATGCTTATCTTCCTGTGATCTACACAATGTATTTTCCCATTTTCTTTCACATTTCAGAATGAAAGCATTGCGTTTAGAACCCTGTCTATATCTAAAATGAAAAAGTTCTACTAGAACAAATTTACAAATACATAAGTTTGTTTAAAAATATCCATACAGTTATAAAACTGTTAAGAATTAAATTGTTTATCTATCTATCTATCTATCTATCTATCTATCTATCTATCTATCTATCTATCTATCTATCTATCTATCTATCTATCTATCTACCTACCTACCTACCTACCTACCTACCTACCTACCTACCTACCTACCTACCTACCTACCTACCTACCTACCTATCTATCTATCTATCTATCTATCTATCTATCTATCTATCTATCTATCTATCTATCTATCTATCTATCTATCTATCTATCTATCTATCTATCTATCTATCTTCCTATCTATCTATCCATACATATATCCATATATACATGTATGTATTTATGTGTATGTATATATATACACACACAAACACACATACAAAATTTATATTGGAATTAAATCTTTTGGTAATGATCTCATCTGAGATAATTTAAAATAAAACAAGGAAAAATATTTAAATTCAGATATTACCAAGGAATTAAGCTATAGCACAGTATGCTTATCTTCCTGTGATCTACACAATGTATTTTCCCATTTTCTTTCACATTTCAGAATGAAAGCATTGCGTTTAGAACCCTGTCTATATCTAAAGTGAAAAAGTTCTACTAGAACAAATTTACAAATACATAAGTTTGTTTAAAAATATCCATACAGTTATAAAACTGTTAAGAATTAAATTGTTTATCTATCTATCTATCTATCTATCTATCTATCTATCTATCTATCTATCTATCTATCTATCTATCTATCTATCTATCTATCTATCTATCTATCTATCTACCTACCTACCTACCTACCTACCTACCTACCTACCTACCTACCTACCTACCTACCTACCTACCTACCTACCTATCTATCTATCTATCTATCTATCTATCTATCTATCTATCTATCTATCTATCTATCTATACATATATCCTGTTATATAAAACTGTTACTTAAAACTGTTAAGATCAATTCCTTACAAAAAATTCTATAACATTTTTATATACACAAACAAATACACGGAATCTTTTCAATATGAAAAAAATACTACAATTCTATATAGGCATTCAGATTGGTAGAACATTTAGCATGTTGTTCTACATGAGTTAGAAACAAATATTGGCAGCATGGAGGTTTCTGTATATTTTCCTTATGTCAGGCAGAGACAGAAATAAAACTATTGAGTTTGTTATCTAAAAAGCACTTATCAGCAAGCCTCCCTCATTAGCATCTTGAAACGAATAGGTTATGATTAACTTTCAATTGCATGGTACCTACTACAACTGATTATCAGTGAAAGTAATCCATCCAAGCATTAGTCATTCAGAGGTACACTGTGAATAGTACTTCAGATGAAAACTTCAACCTTTGCGATTGTTCTATTTCTGGCAGCAACTTTTTCAATGTAAGTTATTAAATTGTTATATATTATGGTATGAACTATATTTGTTATACAAAATTGATACCCTAAACTATCATTTACAGGTACACGAAATGTTCTATTTCATATAGTCTGAAACATTTTCTAATATTCCTAGTATCATGCTATATAAAGCTTTATCCTTTTTCCTACATATCACCACCTGGATAGTGTAGTAACTAACCTATCACTGATGTTAGAGACTAGGGTTGGAATCCTGTCTGGTCCCTACCATATTAGTAGAGTCTTTCACCCATTACAGAGCATACTGTTGCAGCAGATACAATACCTAAGATTATGGATGAATTAGCTACAGTCAGCCATTGAGACTGGACTAAGATTACCAAAACTCAGTGGAAAAGTACCATCAGATAGTATACTAGACAATGTCCCTAGAGCTCTCGACAGAAAAACGTGGATTTCCTGCTTTGGATTATCCATATGTGTGACTCTTAGAATATGGTACCTATTTCCTGGACTTTTATAATGCATCTGAAATAAGAAAATGTATTTCCACATTGATGTAATATAATCAGATTAGGAATGAGAAATTATCCCTCTGAAATATACAACACTGCATTTTGTTTACGAAAGAATGCATTTGTTCTTTTTGCTACTATTTCTATACTAATAATTTATAGCTATAAATTTCCATTACTATGGTGATAAATCACTAAGGAAAGAAGGCTTTATATGACCACAATAATGTCTTTGTGATACTATAAATCACTAATGTGAAATCTTCTACATTAAACCAAAAGATTTTAAAGTTCTATTTTAAAATAAGATGACTACTGTTGGACTATCAGTAACTGTTGGTTTTAATGTGTTAACCAGCTGTTAGATGAACCAATCCTCTAGTTTGATACAAAATGATTTATTTTGAACATAGTTCCATTTAAACTTTTATAATCAATGTTCCTATACTCTGAATGTAGTCCCACCATTTCATTTAGATTTCTTTTTGTCCCATCTACATATAGATGAGTACTTTTGCATCTATAATCGCTACTTAAAATGCAAAGGGATACACAGTATTGATGTTCTAAAAACTCTTTTGCCGGCCTAAATAAATATCCAGAAATTGAGAACTCCACTAAAAAAGGATTCAATGGATTATTTTATAACACCTCTCTGAAAACAATTATTCAGTTACCCCACTAGACTATAGTATGGACTAATAGCTGTTTCCTATACCACTAAGTTCAAACAGAAGACAGTCACAGTTTTTCAAGGACCACAGAAATATGAAAGACTACAGACTTTTTTCTTTATTACTTAATGAATATGACAAGTACAGGTGTTATGGCTTTCCACATTGTTCATATTTGTGATATTTCATGGAAGGGTGATTTTCTTCCTACCCTCTCCTGGTGGCCTCCTATCCAATCACTGAGGCTGCTTTGGTTACAAAGCTGGGTCTCCTCGCATGGAGAGGGAGCGGGTCTCTCTCTGACCCAAACACTTTGCCCTCTTGCACACCTGGCCAAGGACAGCGAGCATGACAGATCAGAAGTAAGAGGTAAGTGCATCTGGGCAGCCCCTTAAGAAAGACTCCACTTTCCAGGGATGGCAAGGCTCCTCTGGTGTGCAAGGGTTTGGTCCTCACCCAGGTCTCAACTTCCTCTGCTGGAGATAATGGATCCTCACCCGGGCCACCACAGGCAACCCCACCACAAGTGACCTTGAGCTGGCCATGCCCACCACGGCCACACTCACTACAGCCCAGTGGTGAAATCCAATTTTTTTACTTCTGGTTCTGTGGGTGTGGCTTGGTGGGCGTGGTGTGGCTTGATAATCAAGAATCATAATAAACTGAGTAGCACTTTTTCTGACTTTAAATTTTATTAAAAGTTTTTGTGAACTTGCAAATTGTGAATTTGCAAATTGTGTATATGCACCTGTGAATTTAAATCCTAAATCTTTATAACTGGTTCATGTATCTGGTGAAGTGAGCTATAGCTCATGAACTAGCTACTACTACTACTACAGCTTAATTTACTTTGCTTACTAAGCAAACTAGCTTAGTTTGCTGCCATACTCCTGCTTCCTGAAAGAAGAAATCTGCTTTTGGCTTTCACATTCACAAAAAGTACAACGAAATGCCAGAATCCCTTATAAAATTTCATCTTATTCTGCTGTCAGTTGAATTTGACCTGTATGAACAATATGATAGTAATAAAATGGAATAAACTGTTTGCTTGGTGCTGTGTCCTTCAAACATTCTTTGTTGATTTCCAGAAATATCTCATGATCCATTTTTATGTGTCATTTCTAATATGTACCACACAATAATACAACATTCTCTGGTCTTTTTATAGATATTGTGTAAAGCTATATTTACAGTTATGGGAATATATAAATAATACAATATATGGAGACAGTTTAAAGATCTTATTGCATAACAATATCAATCACTATTGATTTGTACACATGAAAATAGGCTAAAATACAATTTGATCTTCTCATTCTTTCTCCTCATCAATCCAAAGCTTTTATATATACATGACATGTATATATAATGCTTTATATTTATGTTTTTTTATTCCCTTCAAGCATATCCAATTCTCAGGGACTGCCTGGACAAGTCCCTACAGTTTCCTTAGCAAGTTTTTCAGAAGTGGTTTGTCATTGCCTCCTTCCTAGGGTTGAGAGAAACTGACTAGCCCAGAGTCATCCAACTGGATTCATGCCTAAGGTGAATTCATGGTCTCCAAGTTTCTAGTCTAATGCCTTGACCACTACGACAAGCCAACATAGTGACTAAATATTCTTCATATTGTTGGCAAACCTGCAGAAAATTAATCATTTTACATTTCATTTATTCCAATGAGCTAGTTTACAACGTGTATTTAATTGTTTTACTGAAATGCATATTATGTTAATTTAATTGATTTGTCCCAGCTTCAGTTAAAAATATACAAAAATAGTGAACAGCTTTAAAAAAAACCTAGCAACATTTTTAAGATTGTGAAAGTGAAAATTGCAAATGCAAAGTCCCAGAAATGACCTTGGAGAAAATATATGGTGACAGTTACAAAAATATGTTTTAAATGTGGGAAATGAAGAAAGCTTTGAAAGGAAACTCAGATTGGTTCTTCTTAATATCCTGGGGTACAACATGGATATGAAAGCACCAGGGGTGAAATCCAGCTGGTTCTGACAGGTTCTGGAGAACTGGTAGAAGAAATTTTGAGTAGTTTGGAGAACCGGTAGCAGAAATTTGAGTAGTTCGAAGAACCGGCAAGTACCACACCTGGCTGGGTGAGATTTTGCAATTTCCTTCCCCCAGGAGTGGGGAGGGAATGGGGATTTTTCAGGTTCCTTCTCCTGCCACATCCACCAAGCCATGCCCACACCAGTAGTAAAAAAAAAATTGGATTTCACTACTGGAAAGCACATTGGCCCATTTTTCATGAAATAAACAGTAGCAATATAAAAAAATATTATTTCTTATTTTGTTACAAATATTGGGATTTACAAAAGAAAGTTTACATAGACAATTATTCCTGAGAAGTTGTATGCTAAATGAACAAAAATGCTGCCCAGGAATTCAAGCATTCTAACCAATATATAATGAAGTTCCCAAGGTGACTTTAAAACTGTAGAGATGGTGAAGGTGGGCACCTGAATATTGACATCATCCCAACTGTTAAGTGGAATGTTTATTTAAGTTGAGCAATGTTTAAAAGGCAAGCTGAGAGTCTGCAAGAGTTATAACAGGTGTATTGGTCTACTGAGCCATAATAACTAATTTTCACATTTTAATAGCAGCTATGATTAATTTTGAGGTTGTGTTGATTTTTAAGTGCATTATTTATATTTCTTTTCTTTTGTTGATAAGTTCAGCATTAGGGTAAGATGATTGTCTTCCCCTCCCTTCATTTGATTTACAACTGGTAAACAACATTTGAAAAATGTGGATTTGCCCACAATTAAGTTCTTGTACAACTTTTAATGTTCCACTTTGTCCACTTGCCTTTTCAAGATAAACCGAGAATGACAGCCTCCTTCAGTTGTCTTTCTTTAAAATCAGACAAGTTTTTGAATCATGATCTGTAATACATGTATTATTTATTTGATCTTGTCTACCAAATATGGAAGAACAGTTTACACAAATATGCACTTTAAAAAAATGAATGACACTTTAATAAAACTGTTAAATATTATTGAATGTGTTACCATAATCACTTTATTTTGATTAATTTAGCAAGTTCTTGCTAGGAGCAAGCTAATGTGATTGACAGTTCCAGGAAATGCAAAGATTGGTCAGATATACTGTAGGGCATATTTTATCAGCTTTGCAAATCAGTGGAAGTGAAAGAGGAAATATCTTTTAATTTATTTTAATGGAGTTGGTCTACTGTATATCTGCACTCCCTTTGCTGCTAGTGCAATTTCCTACTATTAATTTCCAGCCAGGTGTAGATATCATGAGTAAACTATACAAACAAATAATACTGGATGCTATATACTGGTTGTTGTATAAATTCTATTTATTAATTTAGATGGAGTGATACTGTAAAGGAAGTCTGTCATAAAATAACTATTTATTTGTAATGCCTGATGCCAAAGGACAAATTTTGCTAGAATTGTATACCTATTACTTGGATTTATTTTGCAATCAGGTTTTAATTAACTCATTTGGTATGTTGTACTTGCTTAATGATTTGTAGTGAGGGGAGTTATGATTAGGATGTTTGATAGTAGCAAGTTCTGTGTATTCTGATGAACGATCTGTTTAATCTCTACCCACACACAAACAATTGGCTTTATAATTACATTTTGCATAATTGTAAATGCTTATTATTGAACAATACAGTGCAGTCTGGCCAAGATTAATTTCTCTTACGAGTGAGGTTTAAAATTGTAGCTAACCAATTAAGTCATTTATTTATTTATTTATTTATTTATTTATTTATTTATTTATTTATTTATTTATTTATTTATTTATTTATTTATTTATTTATTTATTTATTTATAATATGCTGAGGAAACCCAGTTCTGTTTTTCTTCTTCCATCAAACCTGGAGCAGTACTGAACCAGTTATGAAGCAACTGAATCTAAACAAGAAAGCTTGTCAATAATTAGCAAATGGGCAGATTTGGTTAGCCACAATTCTTTATGAAGATGAAAATACTTTCAGAAATGAGCAGCAGGTGATGAGAAAATGACTTTCCCCAGTTCAGAAATCCAGACCTGACATTTTCCCGATTATAAATGTTACTTCCAGTTATAATAGTGCTATGTCAACCCTCACATATATCAGTTATCTCACTTTCCCCTGAACAGCGCCGTTTCAGATGTAATCATTCATGAGAGAAAATGCACGTGTCTTATTTTTGGAATTATGAAAAATAAAAATATTTATCTGACTAAATGACTTTGTATGTTTTCTTTAACAAGATGAATGATTCCTCATATTCTGCCTATTCATATCAAATCAACTGTTTTGGAAAGTTATCATTTGTAATGGACTGTCTTTGAAATTTGCGCTGCTTGCCAAGGTCAGCTTATTGTTCTAATTCTAGTCTCTTTGCTCTGCAAATGTTATGCTTCAGCTCTGAATAAACCTTAGCAGGCTCTGTTTATTGGCTGCTATTTGTTTCAAACAAACATCATTTTGAGAGGCACAATTAAAGTTTTTCAAGGGCTTTAATTTCCTGCTGAAAGGAGCTTGAAGTGGATTTAGCAAAACATGTCAAGAGTAAATTATAACTTATTTTCTGCATTGCATCTATTTTGCTTTCCTTTTTCCTCCAAGAGCTTCTTAAAAATAAAAGGTCAGAGTTGCACATGTCATTGGAGTCTTGGTGGGAATGGCAAAGTTAAAATGGGGAATGGAGATGGCCCTGTGGCAATGGAACACATCCTGGACAGTGTTGTTTATCTATTGCTATTGACAACACAGCTCTATGACTCTGTATATGCCTTGGTGGACAATGGGCATTATGCATAGTGCCCAGAGTGACATTATGAAGATTTAATTTCAGCCTTGACTTATCTACAGATTCAAGAATAAAATTTGTTCCATCCAAATTTTGCATCATTTTACCAATAAAAGGCAAAAGAATAAGAAAATGTGCATTCATTTTCAGGTGCAATTTCCTCTAATACATAGATTTCATATATCTTTTTCCTCAGTGTGCATATTTCTTTCTACATTTTATCCAGTACACATTTCAAGATATGATTTTTCTTAATATATTTATGTATGCATGTATTAAGAAAATACACATTTCCTAATATAGAAATATGTATTCAATTTTTCAGCCGAGATTTGCATCATAACTTTCAGGAAAGAATACAATCTAAGCAATAATTGTGCTCTAATTTACAAAGTTATACAAAGATTTACAAAAATAAGGTCACTTAACTTAAAAATGGATATAATAAAACTCTCCAACATCCTCAGAATATGAAGAGTTTTTACAACCTGAATTTATTCTAAGAATTCCAAGAGCCTTTCTGAATAAAAATAGGAGTACTTCACATTCAGTTTGGAAGTACTGTACCTGGCACCTATATCTTATCTTCCTCAAAAATGCCAAAATTTGGTGATTTAATGAATTGATTCCTATGACCTGGCTAGTTCCAACAACTGAAATAAGAAGTTTCAAGAAATCTTTGGATTTCAAGATAATGAACTAAATTAACCTGCACATTATAGATTGCAGTAATAGGCAATGTACTGTACTTGTACAGATAACTCCAAAGGACTATGTCGTGACTCAAAATGTGTATAGATGGAAGATTACGTGGGGTGCTCTGAGTATTTTGAGAAAAAATATCACGTTCTTTGCAATATTCCTGATATAAAGGGCTGTGTATACCCAGAAGAAGGCACTTAACAATTTTATCACTTCTAATCTAATTATCAGGATTTGTAGTTACAGCTATCTTAAAAACAAACAAGAAACATTCATTTTAAAGTGGTTTTACATAGGGATAGAAGTTGAATTTAGTCTATTATTTCTCTCTCTTTGGAAAAAAAAACAAACCTGCTGATTGGCAGGATTAATGCTTATGAAAAGACTCCAGACACAGTCTCAGCAGAAGGTCATGCTCATGGTTGAACTGAGAAATTATTTACCTTTCTCTTTTATCAAAAATGAACAATAGATCTTAAATGAATGACATAGATGTGAAACTTATATCATTTTAAATGCATCTCAGGCATAAATTCCTTGGATATAACTTTTCTGCTTGAATACTTCAGTGGGCATTTATTTAAATTTCAGCTAGTATGAATTGTAGGCTAATAGCAATAAGTTTGTTTTTTGTCTTCTGAAAGCATGGCTAAAACCTGGTAAGTACTTGCAGGGAATGGAAAGGAATCAATGATAGCTCATAAAGCCAAAACTGAGATTAGTTCCTAAGACTTTTTCCAAATGGAATATTTAAGGGCACTCAAAGAGGGATAAAAAGAGAAAAGAGATTTAACAACAATCATACTAGTCAGTTTTTAGTTCTGAACAGTAGAATGGTAGAAATACAACTTCTGTATGTTTAACAGGTGCAAGATGAGTAATAACTTAAGAGTTAATATCTTATCTTGTCCTGTCTTTTAGTATGCTAATTACACAATATAATCTCTTCTTCCCTCCCCTTGTTATTGTATATCTAGGGACTAAGGGCTTTGTATGAACTTGAAATCTTCTCCTTTTTATTTCCATGTCTTTGGAAATCTAAAGTTGTTTCTTTAATAGAAAAACAAGGGGATTTTTCTGCAGAGATTTCCTTGAGAACCAGAATAATTTCAAAAATCAAATTATATGGGTTTTTTTGGGTGGGTGGTGTAATGTATTTTGAACTTTGAGAGGGAATTTTGGGTGGGAAAATTGCACGTTTCTGATTGGTTGAAGCCTCAACCAAAAGAGTATTTAAAGAGGGGTTTTTGCCGGTTGTTCTTCGCTGGGTCACAATAAACTAAAGAGCTGTTGCCACTCATTGGTCCCCTGCCTCTTCATTGCCTGAACCTAACATTGGCGACGAAGGTGGGATGTTGAGGCAGTGAGATCGAAAGAAAGAGCTGAAGGAACCAGGAATTCCAAAAAACCCAGCCAGTTTGCGAAGGCGGAAAATAGCGATGTCCAGCTACACGCCGCCAGCGCCATTCGACCCAGCCAAGGAGAAATGGGGGTCGTACATGGCTCGCTTCGAGTGTTTCCTCAAAGCAAATGAACTACAGGGAGTCTCGGACAATCGGAAGCGAGCATACTTCCTGAGCCACTGCGGTCCAGAGGTCTTCGATACGGCGGAGTCACTCTCAGAGCCAACGCCGGTACAATCGGTAACATGGCAGACACTACAAACAACACTTCGAGCGCACTTTGCACCGGTACCCTCAAAGTTCGTCCAACGTTTCGAATTGAGGCAACGGGTACAGCGAGAAGGCGAATCAATAAGTGTGTACATGGCCGCATTGAGGAAAGCCACAAACCACTGCGAGTACAGAGATTTGGAGGACTCCTTACTCGAACAGCTCATTTGTGGGGTCAGAGACATCAGACTACAAAGGCGGCTGCTGTCTAAAAGCAACCTGACTCTAGCGATAGCCCTGGACAAAGCCAGAGCTCATGAGATGTCCACCAAGGCGGCGGAGACCTTGCAAAAGCCAAACGCGCAGGGTGCCGGGACAAAGACTACACCGGTCCACAGTGAGGAAGTCCAGGCCGAATCGGAAGGTGAGGAAGAGGAAGAGGTGTTCCACACTGGGAGGCTGGAGAGAGGTGACCGGGACGAATGTGTGAGTTGTGGGAGGCAACACCAATGGCAAAACTGCAGATTCAAGGAAGCGGTTTGTCGGCAGTGTGAAAAAAAAGGACACATAGCTCAGGCCTGCCGAGCCCCCCAACCTTCCCACCAAAAATTCAAATTGACCAATCAGAGCGCGGGAGCAGCGAAGCGGCCCGGGATTGGTCCATTTAAAAAGGGCGCGAAGTTAAACCAGACCACTGTGAGAGTGGGCCACGCATCGACACGACTAGAGAAGAAAATATTTACCCAAGTCTACGTTGAAGGGGTGCCGTGCCCCATGGAAGTAGACACTGGGTCGTCAATCACAATTATGTCCTGGGACACCATCGTTAGCGATCGCTAAACGTCAGCTACAAACCCAGAAGCTGAGAGTGCAGGACTAACAGGGGAATCGGATCCCTGTTCGAGGAGCCACAGCCGTCCAAGTCAAATATAGACAATTCACAAAGACCCTGCCGATCACCATAGTAAACGGAACTCTACCGAGTTTGCTAGGGTTGGATTGGTTCCGAGCTTTGGGCATGGGAGTGACTGGGGTCCACAGGAGCGACGTCATCCTCAGAGATGAACTACTGAAGGAGTTCGAGGATGTATTCAAGGATTGCCTGGGCAAGTACGTGGGGACCCCTATTTCTTTCAACCTCGACCCCCAAGTCGCCCCTATCCGGTTAAAGGCGAGGAGGGTCCCATTCGCCCTAAAGCCTAAAATTGACCGAGAATTGGACAAGTTAGTAAGCCAGGGAATATTAGTCCCCGTCGACCATGCAAAATGGGAGACACCCATAGTAACCCCAGTCAAACCGGACGGTTCGGTCCGAATTTGCGCTGACTACAAAGCAACGCTTAACAAAGCATTGCAGAAAAGTGCATACCCCGTTCCAGTGGTGCAACATTTGCTACATTCATTAGGACAAGGGCAGGTCTTCACCAAACTCGATTTGGCCCAAGCCTACCAGCAGCTACCTGTAGATAGCAGCACAGCTGAGGCGCAGACAATCGTCACGCACCGTGGGGCTTTCAAATGTACGCGACTCCAGTTCGGAGTTAGCGTGGCCCCAGGGCTCTTCCAGAACCTAATGGAGCGATTATTACAGGGCCTGCCAGGAGTGGTACCATACTTCGACGATGTATTGGTATCAGCTGAAAACTTAGAGGAACTCGGGGTAAAACTAAGGAAGGTGTTGGGCATTTTTAGGTCTGCGGGGCTTAAAGTTAAGCTCAACAAATGCCATATTGGGGTGAAATCTGTAGAATTCCTAGGATACAGAATAGACAGGGAAGGGATCCACCCCACGGAGAGCAAGGTACGGGCCATTAGAAAGGCCCCAGCCCCCAAAAATAAAACAGAATTACAGGCATTCTTGGGGCTTGTTAATTTCTATGCGGTATTCTTGAAGAATAAAGCAACAGTAGCCGAGCCGCTACATAAGTTGCTAGCAAAGAAAGCTGTGTGGTCCTGGGGCAAAGAAGAGGCTAGGGCATTTGAGGGGGTAAAAAACCTTTTGTCCAGCGATAGCCTCCTCATCCAGTACAATGGCACGTTGCCACTAGTACTAGTTTGCGACTCTTCACCATATGGGGTGGGGGCAGTGCTCAGCCATAGGTTACCGAATGGAACAGAAGCCCCTATAGCGTATTATTCCCGGACTATGTCCTCTGCGGAAAGGAACTACAGCCAGTTAGATAGGGAAGCGTTGGCCATAGTCTCCGGGGTTAAGAAATTTCACGAATACTTGTTCGGACGAGATTTCGAGATAGTCACGGACCACAGACCCCTTCTAGGGCTTTTAGCGGGTGACCGCCCAACACCCGTGGCACTTTCTCCCAGGCTGACCCGATGGACTATTTTCCTAGCAGCATACTCCTACAAATTGCTCTACCGCCCAGGAAAAGACTTAGGGCATGCGGATGCTCTGAGCAGATGCTCTCTACCAGAGACAATTGAGGACCCCACCCCGGGGACACCCGTCTTACTAATTGACTCTTTGGACTCTGGCCCAGTCACATCCAAGCAGGTGGCTAGGGCATCGTATAGAGACATTACAATTCGGACTGTGATCGGTTGGGCGCCGGGCGAGCGTTTCAAAGACTTTGCGAAAAAACAAGCAGAACTGTCTGTTCAAGGGGGGTGTCTGTTATGGGGGGATAGGGTAGTTATCCCAGAAAAATTACGCGAAAATGTATTGGAACTGTTGCATGTGGGCCACCCAGGGATTGTGCGGATGAAGAGTCTAGCGAGGAGTTATGTATGGTGGCCCTTAATGGATAAGGACATCAGCGACAGGGTAGGGAAATGCCAATCCTGCCAAGAGTCGAGGTCGCTACCCCCTACAGCCCCAGTTAGAGAGTGGGAGAAACCCCAGGGGCCTTGGTCCAGGATTCACATAGATTTTGCGGGGCCGTTCCATGGGCAGACCTTTTTAATTGTGGTAGATGCCTACTCAAAATGGTTGGAAATAATCCTCATGAAAAGCACAACGGCCGAAGCAGTAATCACAGGCCTAAGGCATCTATTCGTAACACACGGCCTGCCCGACACCCTAGTCTCTGACAACAGCCCGCAATTCACGGCAAATCAGTTTGAGGGGTATCTAGCGGGAGAGGGCATCAGACATGTCCTCTCGGCGCCTTTCCACCCGGCGACGAACGGACTTGCAAAACGTTTCGTTCGGAGCACCTAGGATAAGTCCAGGCGACTGGCAAACGAAAATAGACACTTTCCTGGCCATCCAACATAGGACCCCTTGTGTAACAACTGGCCAGCAGAACTTTTAATGGGCAGGAAACTCAGGTGCCCGCTAGACCGACTAAACCCAACTTATACCCCAGACGGGTACAAGGGTATTCAAGGAAAAACCAGGGAAATGACAGTGGGTGACCTAGTATGGGCACACAACTATAGCAAGGGCCCAACATGGTTAAAAGGGGAAATTCTGGGCATAACCGGACCCAAATTATACGTAGTAGACATGGAGGACGGCCGGGTATGGAAACGCCACATAGACCAGTTAAGAAAACGTATACCAAACAAACTAGAAACCAAACAACCAGGCCCTGACTACCAATTGTTTGAATCTGCAGCTGACTCAAACCCGAGGCGAGCGGAGGACTTATCTGATTCTGATGAAGTCCAGCGACGCCAACCGGTTCCTCCTGAAGGCAACAGGAACGATTCAGCCAATAATCCAGGGCCGGACGGCCTAGAGGAGGAGCTGTGAGGAACAAACAGTCCCTCCGACCAGCTCGACTCTCTCCCACAGAATGAACTGCGCAGGTCAGAAAGAGTTAGGAGACGCCCTGTCTACCTGCGTGACTACGTAGAGAGATAGCATGTAAATATTATGTAAATAGAGGTACAAAGCGTTCTGGGAGGGAAGGAGTGTAATGTATTTTGAACTTTGAGAGAGAATTTTGGGCGGGAAAATTGCATGTTGCTGATTGGTTGAAGCCTCAACCAAAAGAGGGGTTAAAGAGGGGTTTTTGCCAGTTGTTCTTCGCTGGGTCACAATAAACTAAAGAGCTGTTGCCACTCATTGGTCTCCTGCCTCTTCATTGCCCGAACCTAACAGGTGGGGGGTTGATGGTTCTGTCTTGCCTCTATTTTTTGTTGTTGTTGCAAGGAATGAAGACTCCTATTAATACTAGAGAGTGAATTGTGACTCATATTATCTTAATATTATACCCAGGAATTATTATTTTACTTATATTATTCACATCCTCTAAATGGTGTACTTTTTCTGCATTAAGAATCAAGCTAAAGACCAAAACTTGATGCATCAATGCTGTGATTATGCTTATTACAGCTTCTAACTGAACAAAATTTAAACTCTAATTCATTTTTATTTAAGCAGCTTTCAGATACGTCATATATTTTAGGGTATATTTCTCTCTCCCTCATCAGATATGAAAAATACCTTTTACTGAACTATCTAAGGATTTAGTCATTATGATGTCTACATAGTTGGTTACAGTATTTAGCTTTTCACATAAAAAAGTTTCACCAATTAAAATTTATCTAATTAAACACAGGTTTCTTTTAAAGAAATGAAAAACATTTGTGTTGAATGAGAACACTATTTTTGTCTGCCAAATGGTGATAATTTCTGACAGATTTCAGGAACATATGTATCATGTGCATATACTACTTAATGCATACAAATAAAAAGGGACAATGCTGACTTCATTATGAATCTTTTATGTTTACAGTCTAGTGGATATAACGTTAGCTGTTTAGTATTCTATACCACTACAATCTAAGATATATTTTTCTTAGGTAGGTTACACTACTGATTTTATTGATTTTGACATTCTTTAACCTAATATGCAATTAACATTGCCTGGTTTCCAGACTGCCATGCAATTTACTTAATGATGAAAATATATTCTACTTCAGGATGTATCTGACCCAGCAGTACTTGGACAGACAGATCCAACTTGATCCAACTGATATCTTAATTCTCAAGTTCAGTCCCAAAATGTAGATCTACAATTTCTTGGCATTTGTTATTTATTTATTTCCCTTTTGCTTTATGTAACCATTTTTCCTGATGCAGAATTCTTAAACATTTGAAAGCTTGCACACTTTATTTGATATTGATTTGGCATAATAAAATATTGTTTAAGTACATATTTTGTTAGTTCTCACTGGTTTACATGGTTTTTAATACTTAAATATGGATGTAAATGTGTGATAATTACCAGAAGCCAAGATGGATTTGCCAAGAAGAAATCTTACCAGACTAACTTTATCTGATTTTTGGTTGGTACCCTCCTTAATAGGTTTGGAAATGTTTATATATTTTGTCATCATCAACAAAAATTGACAAAGTACTCCATGACATGCTAATCAGCAAGTTGACATGAAAATTAACATATACAGTAGTTGGGGTAGAAATCATTTTCAATTATTTTTATCACACAGTTATCGAAGCACAATGCTGGGTCCTCTACCCTTCTATATTTTCTTAGAAAGAGGTGTGGGAATTATTAAATTTGAAGATGACACAAAATTTGGTGGGCTAAGTAAAAGTAACAGAATGAAATATAACACATGCAAGTACAAAGTTTTTAACTTAGGAAACAAATCTACAGGTATGGAATGGGGATAATTGACTTGGTAAAAGTACTACAAAAAGAACTTTTATAGTTGATTGTAAAATGAATGTGATCTAGACTATAGCAATACACTATACAAAAAAGGCAAATGTAGTTTTAAATGGTATATTTTATAGAAGTATAATTTGAAATCACAGAAGCAAATCATTCCAATGAGTTTGTCAGGTCCTAACTTAAGAATTGTGTCCAATTCTAAGCATCATACTTTAACAAAGATTTAGAAAAAAGTAACAGGTTTATATAAGAGCAATAAGGAAGATCAAGAGAGTTTAAAGGAAGTGTTTAGCCTTGGGGGAAAAACATCTGAGAAGGGATATGATAGCTCTTTTTGAATATTTGAAAGGATATCTCATAGAAAAAAAATCAGGACCTGTTTTCTCTCCTTCTGGGGTACAACATGAAACAATGAAAGTTTAGGATGGCATACTGACTGAATGTTAGAAAATAATTTAAAGAATAAGACATTTTGACTGTAAGAACAATTGTCTAGAGAAGTGATAAGGTTCTTTATCATTAAATCAGTTCAAGAAAAGGTTAAACCTTCATCTGCTTGAGATACTTTCATTTGGATTCCTACTACAAGTATTAGTCTAAATTCCTCTTTCAAATCTATGATCCTATATAGAGGAAATCTGGGAAATTGCTGGCAGTATCAAATATGATTCAGAATCTGAATGTTGCTTATATGCATTCTCTATCAACCCCCAAACTCTGCATATTTGTATTTAGACAACATTGTATACTTTAACTCTAAAATGTAATTATGCAGTGAAATTATTTATACTGGCAGTTGTAGGTACTTACAATATCTGTTATTTTTTTCAGTGCTTAGATGAATTTTAATGAATGACATTGAGTTTATTCAATGAAATGTACAATTAAAAAGTTTTTTCCCCCCCAAAAGAAAGATATGGATGTTTGTCCTTTCTTCTTTCAGTGCCCAAATATATTTGAAGAACTTCACACTTTTTTCCCTCTTTGATATGCATATTACTATTTTGTAGACATAATCTTGTTTATTTTCAGTGTCATTTTCTTTCTTGCTCACTTTTAATCTTACTATCATTTTTGAAGTAGATTGTGCTGAATCTAATAGTGTGTTTCCCCAGTCAGATGCCTCAAAGTAGCTTTCAGGATATGTTGAAATTACAACACATTTCAAAGCCATCCAGCTAGGCAGTGAGAGGGTTGTATACAGATACATTTGGAAGTCAGAGAAAACAAATACAACAACATTATAATGAGTACCAAATATAACAGATACTAATGGAATAAAAACATGAGTGTTTATCTGTAATGTAAATGATGGACTGATTATATTCTATCAAATCTGTATCAACTGTTAGGAGCAACATAGGTAGATTTTCTTCAAAACTTAAGTCCAAGCACTTTTTGCTGGTTATTTTTTTTTCTTTCCTTCCTTATTTCCCAGCATTGCAATCTTCTCCAAATAATGTAGATACAGACAGTTCCTGGGTTAAAAAAATCATTCCCAAACTGTGATTTTAACTTGAATGTGTGTTTAATTTGGAATTCATATTTACAAAAGATTGTCTATACTAAATATGGTGGATGGTGTTGTTCTGCCTCAGGCTAATGAAGCACTGAAGCCATACTATATAATGCTTTCAGGAACCAAAACACAGGGCTTCAGTGGTTCCTGAAAGCTTTGAGTGGCTTCACTGTTTTGTTAGCTGAAGGAAGGAGAATCCTATCTTTCTTTTTTAGTAATAGGTAACCTATTCATATCTGATCTATTAAACCCAAGGAATGCCTGTAACACAAGAGAAATGTAATTACTTAACAAGTTTTTGCATTAGATTGTTAGATTCAAAGTCATCCTGTATCTCTATTAATATCTTCAAAGAAACTTCTTTTATGAAGAAGGAAGGAAGTGAAACCTTTTTTCATTACATTAAGAGTCCAAACCATAACTTTCAATAAAATAATGGATTTCTGGCTATATTCCTAAATGGCCTTTTATTAATCACTATTTTAACTGCCTCCAAAATCCATTATATTGCATTAGGTTTTGTTCATTTTTTCAGCTGCTCTGAAGTAGATATATAAATTAAATTTTACTTGCTGGCATTTAATAGAAAAACCAATTTCTCACTTTAAAAACCCCTGATTACGACCTATTAAGTTTTAATACTTGAACACTTCATTATAAAATGTATTTCCTAAATTTCTCAAGAACCCGTATGAAGCCAATGCATAGTAAAAAGTATGGAAATATTATATAATTTATATAATTGGAAAACTCTTTGGAGTGTAGTTTGAAAAAGCTTTATGTTTGCTACCAGTGTTTGGTACAGAGGAATGAGTATTTGCATGTATGAAAATAGGTTAGGGAGACCATTATTCAGCATTTTCCTTTCTTTAGTAGACAGTTGTCTCAAAATAACAGTAAATTATTTTGAAATCTTTAAGTTCTGATATGTGCAGTGTAAATGTAACATACATGCATATACATATTTTTTTTTATAAAACCATTTAAAGTTGACAGATAGTGATTGAGTTTCACATGTAAATAAGAATTCAACTGATCTTATGTCCAACCATGTAGCATCTCAAAATAACATGTTAAGTTCAATCTAGCAAAACAAAATGGGTGACACAATATCTGTTTCCACTGATATGTAGATATATATTTGATTCTTATACCATTTAAATTAGGAACGGCTAAAAATATATCTCACAATTTACTTGAAGATCCCTAGATAATTTCAAGCATAATAACATATTTTCCCCACCTTCTTGATATCCATAATCTGTACAGAACTATCTGTAATAGATCTAGATACTAATAGATCTTGGTATCTAGATCTATTATGATGCTAACAATCTTTTTCATACCTTGATTGATGTGAAAGCATAGATATTCTAATATCTTCTCTGCAATATCTATGCAGTGAGAACTTAAGGAAGATATAAATAGGGGAAATCTCAAAATTCCCTTAATAAAATTGATGCCAAAAAGAAATAATACAGCAAGCCATTGAGACAAGATAAGGGTATATATCTCTCAATTTTTCAAGAACTGTATTCTTGGACATCCAAATTTCTTAAAAGAATGAGCACCATCAAGATAAGATAAAACATATCAAAATAAAATGGGTGCCCAGAGTGATCTTATAATAAGATGTTTGCCTAATAAATTAAATAAAAAATAAGGCAAATCTATATGAAAATGAATTAACAAGATAGAATTTTCTCAACAGAGCTGGAAAATTTATTCTTAGGAACTTTTCACTGTCTAATGTAAAATAAACCTGAACTTTCTCTTCTCTATGATTATTTGGCTTATTATTTCCATTTTCCCTTATTGGTAATAGCTCTCATCCAAGATTTTTTTCTTCTTCTTTTATAATTTACAGTTTCCTAAAAGTTCTTTGTGCCCTCACTAATATACTACTCCATCCTGTTACCTCTCTGCTATTATATTCCTGGTAGGGGGTTTGTGCTGAATTTACCTTGAGATCCTTTTTATTTATTCACTATAGTAATTATTTTTTTCATTCATTCATTCATTCAATCAATCATTCATTCATTCATTTATCCAACATATATTCACCCATCTCTCAAAGTTCTTTTATGGTCAAGGCTTCTTCAGTCTTTCAGGGCTTTCTTTCGTACAATAGAGCTAGTAAGTTCTAGTCTGTTGTTGTACAAGCTTTGTTCACCTTAGTAGAATTCTTATTATTAATCATGCCACTATCACTTTTCCAGCTAATATAAGGGAAGTATTAATGAGTTGCCTCAGCTACATCTTGGTTATATAAATGGCTTTCACATTCATATTCATTCTAGTTATTGAAGCTCACCATGCCTAAGAAAGGTTTTTGAACTTTTATTAACTGTATATGTAATCGAATATAATACAGATTGTCAGGAGGGAAGGATGAGCAATCCATAGGAACAAGAGATAACTTTGTTCTGATAGTTTGTGTAAGAAAAGTGGGTAAAGAGGGCTGCTCCCTAATAGTTCTCATATGATTTATGAGAGTGATAGTCTGCTTTAGTTTGGCAAAAGTCTGTCTATAGGTAAAGAACAATAAAGAAATCTGCTTGGAAGACTCATAATACATCTTTCTTTGTTTTTGAAGTCTGACAGTATAATATTTATTGTTCCTTCATGATTTGATTCAACACATACTACAGATTCTAAATATGAATGCCATATAGGTAGATGATACAATTACTTTTACCTTAATCAGCAAGCCTATGAAGGTGAAGTTTGATGTGTAAAGTCAACATATTTTTTGTTAATGTCACATAGTTTTCTCTTCAAAAATTATGGCGCTCTTGAGAAATGATGTGAAGGCTGCAATTATAACTTATATTAATTAGGAACTGTCCTAATTCTGGCATGATCTTTCTTTGTCTTGATGCCTATAGATATAAAAATAATCAGTAGAGGCAGGGGTGAAATCTAAAAATTTTCCCTACTGGTTCTGTGGGCGTGGCTTAATTGGTGGGCATGGCTTGGTGGTCAGATGACTGGGTGGGCGTGGCCAATAACAATAAATAATAAAAATAATAAACAAAGTATAAAAAACAATAGGAAGTACCAAAAACCAACTTTCACACTTTACACACACAGCACAGCACAACACAACTGACTCACACACAGTGTAAAAGCAGCTGCACTTCACACTTCACACAGCCACAAAAAGCTCAAAAACCAACTTTCACACTTTACACACATACAACTGACACACACACACACACACACACACACATACACACACACAAAATGCCACATACAGCTTTCTGAGATTTTGTGCATTTGTGTAGTTAGAGTGAAACACTACAGAAACACACCAAATCACAGAAAGCTGCACAAATATTTTATTTTATTTTATTTTATTATTTTATTTTATTTTGGAGTTCAAAATCCCAGAGTTCCTCAGCCAGCAAAGCCAGCCAGCATTAGTTGATCACTGAGGAAATAGATTAGTTAAGCAATTGATTTTCCAGCTTTCGGGCTGGAAAAAAAGCCATGCGTTCATCAGTAATCAGGTAAGTGCCTTAGAATCTCTATTCTTACTTGTAGAAAACAGGTTTTCTACAAGTAAGAGTACAAGTAAGGTTCTGCTGATGAGGAACTCAGGTGAGATCGCTAGAGGAAACTTTAATTTTTTTTTAAAAAAAAGTTTAAAGTCTCTGCCGATCTCAGCTGAAGGGCGGGATCCTCAAAGGTTTTTTTTTTTACTTTTAAAAGCTGGCTTTTCTTCAGCCGAAACATGCCTTTAAAAGTTAAAAAAAAGCCTCTGCTGATGGTGCTGCTCAGCAGAGGCAGGGGCCAGGGATTTTTGCTACTGGTCCTCCGAACCAGCCGCCGCCATCGCTACCGGATCGCATGAGCCTGTCCGAACTGGGAGCATTTCACCCCTGAGTAGAGGGATCAATTTAGTCAACCTTTTTTAAAAAATAGGATGGGTTCAGTATTAAAATCGTAGAATCCCATATAAAGTTTCAATTTCCCTACAGCTAAGCTAAAGTTTAGTAGATAGAATACAGTCTGTTTAAAAGTTGTCATTGAAAAAAGTTGTTTTCTCAATATCTTTCAAACAAGTTTAGTATATTCATAGTGAACAGTGCGATTGATTAGGCAACTGTGGTTAATTCTGCTGCATGTTCTTTAAAAAGCCATTCACCATCAGTACTAGGCAATGTAAGAAATATAAAATTGATGAGAATAGACTGTTTCAAATTTATTCCGTATTGCTGGCTGTATTAATCATTGTGCTGGGACCAAATGGGAGTGGTCTATGATGTTAACTACTGGTGAATTTGATATATATTTCACAGTCAGCTGCTTCTTTAAAACCTTCTAATCACTAATAGCTAGGATAGGAAAGACCTCTAATTAAGATATTAGGAAATAGATATTGATGCAAAGTAGAAAATCCTGAAGTAGGACCATGAAGTCTGACTTGTCTGAGGTAGTTTCAAATATTTCAGATAGCTGAAATCCAATTGTCTCACATTACCCCAAAATAGTAAAACTATTGATCCGGACTAATTAACTAAATAAGAGCAAAAGTATTCAATTGGCTAGAAACTTAGTTCTTAAAATGGAATTTCAGCCATTTGAGAAACTGTTTCTTACCAAGAAAATGCTCAAAACAGAATTCAGGGGTGTGATAAATAAATAAATAGTAAAAAGTAATACAACTATTTAACCATTCAAAATCCTTATGAATTTATCCTCAATGAACACTCAAAATAAAAATTTATTTATATATTTATATGGGATTTATGTGCTGCCGGTCCTGTCTGAATGGTTTACAAACATTAAATTCAGAAACATTAAAAAAATAAAATAAAAAGTAGTAACAATTATCATAGTTATTCTAAAAATTTATCATTAAGGTGGGATTTATCATTAAGATTAGAAGGTGGGAATTGTTAAGGATAATCTGGGCTCATAACCAATGTTATAGACTATTGAGCAGAGTATCCTTTGAGATTACGCATGAAAGTGACTGAGAATGATTGTGGACAATAACAGTTATTATACAGACAAACTGAGTTTTTATAATATTTCACTTTTAGGGTAAAAGAAAATCATAGTCCAAAAACAATCCAGGTCATACACATATAAAATCAGTCCAGGATATTTCAAATCTCAAGTCTTCTTACCAATTGTGACCAATTAGTTAGACAAATAGCCATTTCCTAACAGGAATAATCTATTAATTATTGGTGTCCCAGGATCTCTGGCATAGCCTGGTCCTCAGGTCCTTTCAGAAGGTAAAGAGTCAGTATGAATCTCACCTCAGGGATTATGATGCTCCAAAGGACAGTAGCCATGGCAGAAAAGTCTCTTCTCCTGGAACCCACCCACCAGAATGGTTCATGGTATGGATAACAGATAGCATAAATAAAAAAATAAAAATATTATTGAAATCCACATTATATATGGTGTTAAATATTAAGAATGCAAAATATGCTGACTAATGGGAATCAATCTCAGCTGTGAAAAGAACAAGCTCTTCTTTATTTTAAAGAAAAACTTGAAAATTTGAGAAAAAAAATAGAGGAATATAATTTGTCAAAACCAACAAAACCAGCAATTAATTAAAATGGTGGCAATCAGGAATTATTGCATATATTACAATAATATAACAGAGATAAATGGTAGCAATTTTTACAATGAGTCCCTACTGATTAATGAGCAAAGAGCAGTATATGTTTATGTGGGTAAGTGCTTGCAAAGCGACCTTTCTTCAATAATTTTCACTAATGTCCCAGGATGAATGAGAAGGACATTTGTTTCCACTTGATCTTCATTAAAGTTAGAGGAGGTGGACATGTTATTACTGTAGCATCATTCAATATTGCAGCAACAATGATGCTTGGTGGTAGGAAAGCACATTTAGAATTCAAAATATCCCTCAACATGAATAAAAAAAGACTCTTTCTAATGTGAAAACAGAAACAAAAAACCCCATGAGCATTCCTCTAATAGTTCAGAATATGACAGGCTTATTTTATTATGAGAGCCTCATGATTGGAAAGGAGAGCTTTGACGCCCTAGACCAGTCTCTTTGTGAAATATGTTGGAAGAATGAGACCTTTAGGGGAATTTTAACCATTTGTTATGGCAGATTTCTGTTCAATAACAGATCTGTGGATCAATAAAATTGATATGGAGAATTTATGTAAGAAAGAAACCCCAAACTTACAGAGAAGTTTTGTCAAGTTTCAGTTGAAGAGAAAGAGTTAGCAAGAGAGCAGGAAAAGTTCTTATTGGATGTTGGAAAAAATACAATTAGGAAAAATCAAAATAATGAAATATTGTCAGAAAATATGGCACTGCAACAAGAACTATGGAGGAATGTATAAATTTCATCTACACAATACCTGATAATCTAGCAGAACTGTTCTCAAAGAATTCTATCTTGATTCCTTTCAACTAAGTGATGAGAAAAGTCAATTACAAAAGCATTAACTATTTCTCTGAAATTATGAAAAAATATTGCTTCTTCAATGGTCTCAGTGAAGTAGCTAATGCAACTCATTTTCCAATGGAATTCCTGTTTCAGTTGAATTCTTGGGATGGCCACTATATAAACTTGAATTAAAAATAGGATTATCAATCATTATAATGAAGAGCTTGAATCTTCCTAGGCTTTGCAATGGAATGTGAATGGTCGTGGAAGATCTTCACAAGAATTACAGTGTAACAAGGATAACTGGACAATGTCATGGCAATGACATTATCATGATTCCAAGAATTATGCTCAATTTTTAGAAAATGAACACTGTGCCTTCAACAGACATAGTTCTCAATACAATATTTGCTCTCACTGTACATAAAGCACAAGTACCAGCGATGGAAAATGTCCTGATTTATCTGAAAAAAAACAAAAAACCCACCTGATTTCCAAAAGCAGGCTTGTTACTTTATGTCAAGGAAAAATCAAGTGAAAATGTTAGAGTATTCTTAGAAAATGGCAGATCAACTATATACAGTATGTTGCCATCAAAAGCATCCTTTGTTAGAAGCATCTATAACTACTTTGCGACAACTCTTTCTTCTTTAATAAAATGATGTTTTCTTCTTTAATTTTTAAACTAAAACAATAACAATCAGCTCATGGACATTCTCTGTTTAGTTAAGGAAATATCTTTGAAAACATGAACCAAAAAGACACAGCTACTGATTCTCTCATATTAGGTCTAAACTAAATTTATTTGTCATAGGTCTCATATTGATTTGCAACAAATTTTAAAGCAAAAAGTGACATATTAGATGTCATTATGAATTATTTATAAACCTAAATATAAAATATTTTTATGCTATTGATTTAAGGGTACATTGTGTGATTTATTACTTTTTAAAATCAAGAATGGAGAATGATTATTATTAATCAATAAATCAAGATAACAGAAGGAAATAATCAGAAATAAACAAAGGCTCTCTATTTTTATGGCCAATGTGTTCAGAGTAGATTATAGATTTTCTTTTTAAGGAATTTATTATCTTCACTGAAATAGTAGGCTGTCAAAATTCTCTAGAATCAAATTAACAAACAGCAGCTTAGTAACTCTGGAATATTTAGTTTAGTTCAACAGGTACATGTGGAATTCATTGTTCCGAATTCTGAACAATGAATATTTGATAATATCTGGAAAATTCCATAATTTTGTAGTAGGAATGTGTTGACAACTTTTGATCTGATAATGAACAACTATTAAATCATAAAACCAACTGAATTTTTTAAAACACTAAATAAAATAAAATTTGCATGTAAATTTATGTACGCGCGCGCGCGCGCACACACACACACACACACACACACACACACACACACACACACAGAGAGAGAGAGAAATGGGAACATTTTTTGAAGATATTAAAAACATAAGATTTTAAATTTATATTCTGAAAGCCTCTACCTCAGAACCACTGTTCAATAAAGAAAAGTTAATAAGTTTATAAAAGTTAGATAATTGCTAGCTTTCTGAGTAATCATATTTGTAAGCCTAGTACTTGCTTAGTTGTGAAGAGATATCTTACATAAGAAGCTGTTTGAACCTTAAAAGCCATACAAATTCCAGGTTCTCCTGAATTGCGTTATTTTCAAAGAATAAAATGTCAACTAAATTACAGAGGCATCACTCATGGAACGCATTAGACTTCAGAGAATTCTGTCATGGATGACAGCATTTCCCAAGCTTTTTTTCTCCCAGAAATCGATACATTTAAGAACATAAGCGCTATGGCACTGAATCTGTATAAAGATCCATCAGATTCAGCTTCCGCTTTCCAATAATGGAAACACATAAAAGACAGTATGAAGGCATTACCCCTCCCCCGACTTTCTTCCAAATATCTAAAAGAAAGTTGGATGCTACTTAGCTGCTGTGGTGGATGGGCAGCAGAGCATTGATTGATTTGTCCTCCCTAGAACTGTCAGCACTGATCAAGTGGTAGTAGCTGGGAGACAGCAGTGAGAGCTTGAAAACTGCAATCTTCAAGCACCCCTAGTTACTAATTCTGACAACCATAATCATCCAGACAGTTCTGAGCATGTAAAGACTGGCTGCTGAATGATGGTTGAAAAGAAAAATCTTCATTCAACACGTATCAAATATTCATGATGAGTTGTTATTTGACTATGTTAAATTAATGATCTTTAGACAGCAAATCAGTTTACTTCATTTTTTTACTCCATTTTATCTTATTTCTATTGTAATCGTTGATGCATTAAACATATTCAAATATGGACAAGCTATGTCTTTCTCAAAATATTTTCAAAAATATTTGTGTCTTTTTTAACCAGGAACTCTTCTGCAGCCTTTGAGAAATAAAGATGATGATTACTAAGCAATGCTAAGCAACATACCAACCCAGGAAACCAGTATATTTTAGAATTCACAGACACTGGATTCATTTGGTTTCTCTACTTGTAAACCTCTATGGTATAACTTCATGGATATTGGAAAATATGAACTGCAGATTAACCCCCCTTTTTCAATACCAATCCAAGAGACAATGAAGAAAGATTGTTTCTGAATGAGAGAACTCGACAAACTCCACATTTACATTTTATGAGCAAAAGTTTCAGAGAAAAGTAGAAACCCTTGTCTAGTTTCCCATTAAGCAAGGAATCATGAATCCTCAATCATGAGTCTCAAGCTGACATCTCAATCCCTCCTAAATCATTGTAAGGTATGAGCTGTTATCAGAGTTGGCAGGAGTCTGGTAGTAAGCCAGCAGCAGGTTTCAGATTAGCATCTTCCCTTCAAAAGATTACAATATAGTTTATGCTTCAGGTGTTCTGATTAGAATGCAAAGAGGGAGAAAAGTTGCTAGTTCTCCAGCAGGCCAGTCACCTGCTAGAATTATACTAGCAAGATGTTTGTTTGTTTATTTATGCAATCAAATTAAAGGAGGAGAAAAAGAAAAAGAGAGATGTGTGTAACATTTGAGAATACAGTTCAAGCACTGATGTGAACAACACTATATTTACTTAGAATTTTGTACAGTGTCTTTCATTCATATGGATATGCATTATTGTAAAACTAATAGAATAGAATAGATAGAATAGAATTTTTATTGGCCAAGTGTGATTGGATACACAAGGAATTTGTCTTGGTGCATATGCTCTCAGTGTACATAAAAGAAAAGATACCTTCATCAACACTTACAACACTTAATGATGCTCATAGGGTACAAATTTAACACTTAATGATACAACACTTAATGATAATCATAGGGTACAAATAAGCAATCAGGACACAATCAATATCAATATAAATCATAAGGATTACCAGCAACAAAGTTACAGTCATACAGTCATAAGTGGAAGGAGATTGGTGATGGGAACGATGAGAAGATTAATAGCAGTGCAGATTTAGTAAATAGTTTGACAGTGTTGAGGGAATTATTTGTTTAGCAGAGTGATGGCGTTCAGAAAAAACTGTTCTTGTGTCTAGTTGTTCTGGTGCGTAGTGCTCTATAGCGTTGTTTTGCAGATACGAGCTGAAACAGTTTATGTCCAGGATGTAAGAAGTCTGTAAATATTTTCACAGCCCTCTTTTTGACTCGTGCAGTATACAGGTCCTCAATGGAAGACAGGTTGGTAGCAATTCTTTTTTCTTTAACAATTCTAATTATTCTCTGAAGTCTGTGTCTGTCTTGTTGGGTTGCAGAACCAAACCAAACAGTTATAGAGGTGCAGATGACAGACTCAATAATTCCTCTGTAGAACTGGATCAGCAGCTCCTTGGGCAATTTGAGTTTTCTGAGTTGGCGCAGAAAGAACATTCTTTGTTGTCCTTTTTTGATGACTTTTTGATGTTAGCTGTTCATTTTAGATCTTGCAATATGGTAGAATGTAGAAATTTGAAAATTTCTACTGTTGATACAGTGTTGTCTAGTATTGTGAGAGGTGGAAGTATGGAAGGGTTTCTCCTAAAGTCTACCACCATTTCTACAGTTTAGAGTGTGTTCAGTTCCAGATTGTTCCAGTCACACCATGAGGCTAGTCATTCAACCTCCCATCTGTATGCGGATTCATCATTGTCTCGAATGAGACTGATCACTGTTGTGTCATTTGCGAACTTCAGTAGTTTGACAGATGGATCGTTGGAGATGCAGTCATTGGTATACAGAGATAAGAAAAGTGAAGAAAGCACACAGCCTTGGGGAGCCCCTGTGCTAATTTTACAGGTATCTGATGTGATTCTGCTTAGCTTCATCTGCTGCTTCAAATTGTTAAGAAGCTTGTTCAGGTACCTGTAGCTGGTTTAGCTTAGTTAGAAAGTGTCTGGAATGATGGTATTAAATGCTGAGCTAAAGTCTACAAAGAGGACCCTTGCATAGGTCTTTGGAAATTCAAGATGTTGTAGGATGTAGTGCAGAGCCATATTAACAGCATCATCTGTTTATCTATTTGCTCGGTATGCAAATTGCAAGGGGTCTAATAGCGGATCTGTGATGGTTTTCAAGTGAGACAGCACTAGACTTTCAAAGGTTTTCATGACTACAGATGTTAGAGCAACTGGTCTGTAGTCATTCAGTTCCCTGATGGTGGGCTTCTTCGGCACTGGGATGATAGTAGAGTATTTGAAGCAAGAAGGAACATAGCACATATCTTGTGATTTATTGAAGATATGGGTGAAGAGGAGGGCCTATTGATCAGCACAGAGTTTTAAGCAAGAAGGAGTTATCTTGTCTGGGCCTGGAGCTTTTCCTGGCTTTTGTCTGTGAAATAGGTCTTGCACTTCCTTTTCTGTGATCACTAGGGGTTGTGAACCCAATGGGATGGGGTTAGTTGTAGGAGGCTTAGCTGTTGTTGGTGTGTCTGAGATGGGAGATGTGGAGATAGGTGACTTTAGTTTCTTTTCAAACCTGCAGTAAAATAAGTTCATGTCATCTGCCTGTTGTTGATTTCCTTCAGCCTGGGAAGGAGGTTTCCCGTAGGCAGTGATATTTTTAAGAGTTTTCCACATGTTTGCTGGTTCATTTGTTGAGAACTGATTCTTTAGCTTTTCAGAGTAGCCTCTTTTTGCTGCTCTGATCTCCCTTGTTAATACATTTCTGGCCTGATTGTACAATATTTTATCACATTTTCATAGGCTTCCTCTTTGGAATGACGTAGCTGCTTAAGTTTAGCTGTGAACCAAGGTTTGTTGTTGCTGTATATTCGCAAGTTCCTTGTTGGTACACATAGGTCTTCACAGAAGCTGACATGATGCTACAGTATCTGTGAATTCATCCAGGTCTGCAGAGGTATCTCTGAATGTATAGTTCAAATCTCTTGAATTAATAGTTCAAAGTGTCATAGAGCAACCTTGTTTTACTAAGTCTAATTAACATACGTTAAGAAAATCCTTTAATTTTTAAATGAAAATATTAAAGAACCTGTAATAGAGAATTGGAGCCCAAAATGACCCTGCATTTATGATACCTTCAACATCATAAACATGCCTACAACCTCTGATTTTTAGCTCTTTATTATAAAAATTGGGAATTTTGACTCATGACACTAGGATAAATTGGATACGATGTATGTACAAAAAAGAAAAGGAGCTTCTGCAACCCCCATCTTGATTTTCTGAATCATCCTCAATGTCCCTGTCCTTTTTTTGAAAACATATGGTAGGTTATTTGTTTATTTGCTGTTTTTAGTGTCCTTTAGTCTTCAAAACAACATTTTTGTGTATATTAGACTCTTCAGAGACTATGATATATATTTATTAAGATAATGTGTTGAGTAAGTGTTGCTATTTTTATACAGTATGTTGGTCTAAAATGTATTTGTCCTATACACTATGTATACTTTGACTGTATTTCCAATATCTGAATGCATTTAGACTTTATGCAAGAGTAGGTAGCTAAAAAATAGATTATAACATTTGGCAGATAAATCTAAACTTGATTTTCATTGGTGAATTTTTGATATATACCTTGTCAACATTTTAGTTAGTCCTTTTTTTTTTTTTTTGACAGAAAGAAAAAAAGGCAACTGAACAATCTGTAAGTTCACTGAGTTGTTTTCCTTATGAAATACATTTCCAGGCTTTCTTTATTTAAATTTTAAGTCATATTTTTAATATGATCCAAAAAGCTCATATTAAAATGTTGACATTTGTAAGGTTTTTCTCTTCATCATTATCATGATTATCATGAAATCATCATCTTTTGAATCAAGGGAAGAAAGAGAAATGACACATCATATGTGCTAACAAACATTATGCCCCCTCTCATCTGTAACAATTAAAATGCTACTAAGATCATCTGGGATTTTCCTCTTATATTTAAAAAATATAAGGGAGAAAAAATTCTCCTAGTAAGTCTCACAATTACTCCTAATTCTAAAATATTGGCTAAGAGTTTTTGTTTGCAGTATACGTTGGACGTTTCATTTTATCACAATATTACTCTCTCCAAATGCTTGTGAATTGAAAGATGAAAAATAGATCAATATTATTATTGTAATGACATTCCTGCTCAAGGGAGACTTCCCTTTATCCACTGCCAAACATAGAAAAATCTATTATGTACCAATCCTCCTTTCTATGTGGCATGACAAAGTTCTTGTCTCATTCTTGCCATCCAATGTCTTTGTCGACAGATCACCAGATTTCTCTAGGACAATTGCTAAATGTGAAGCGATTGCTATCACTATCAATTATCTGTTGAGCAATCTTGGTATCTTCAGTAATTTCAATGTTTCTGTCTCCATTTCCTAGTTGTCAATGATGAGGTTTTGTTTTATTTAACAAAAACATAAAATAAATGAAACATAAGGTAACGTTGGTATTGTGATGGTAATGTTGCTGATGATGATAAAGATGCATGAACAGTAGATTCATATGGGACCTGAGTCATTTAATATATGTTACCAGATAATCTTATGGTCAGAAGATATTATACATTATATATATACATAAAGTATATACAGTATACATTATCCAAGAGCACAATTCTACTCAGAATGAACCTTGTGTCCAAATATATAAAGTTTGCCACCAAAGAACACACAATTGTTCCACTAATATAATTAGTATAATATTTCACTCTCAGATAAGAGGAAAGCCTAAATAGTTTTAACTGGAAAACTATTTCACTGAGAAATTAAGTTCATCTGGGAAACTGTGAACATCCTAGATCAAGCTCCAAAAACACCAGGGAATTCTTAGAAGCTTGGTAGTCAGACAAATCAGCCATCAAAAGATACATAGAAATAAACAACATTTACACCCCATTCAAAAGAGTCAATAAAAAAGCTAAAAAGGAAACAAAATGACCAGAACACCTCCATGCCAGTAAACAATACCCAAATAAGCAGGAATTAACATCAGAGTGTAGGAATTTAGCACCCAGCCCCCTCCTAGAAGAATGAAATATTTTAGAAAATATTTAAAAAGGCAGAATATATTTCCCTGGATAAGAAATGGAGAAACATGTTTTAAAGACAAAGCAACTCCCCCCCACCTTTGTCAATGGGCCATTAAGGCCTGAGCCAGTCCATTGTCTACATGACAAAGATAGGATTAGCCCCTACCCATCTAGCAACAGAATCTTACCACATGGCAAGGCTCAGGCAAGCTTGAGGGACAACCTACAATGCTAGCTAAGGCTCCCACCCCCTGGGAGTCTGACAACCAATCAGGATACTCCTTTATATTGTAAAGGGCTCCCGAGGACATGGACAGGTTGCTGGGGAGGTTACATGCAACTACATGTTTACTGGACCTGTGCCCTTCCTGGTTAGTGCTGGCTGCTCAGGAAGTGACACGAGGCTGGCTCCAGGGGATTATAAATGCTTCTTTGATGGAAGGGGTTTTCCCCGCCGCCTTGAAGGAGGCGGTGGTGAGACCTCTCCTCAAGAAGCCTTCCCTGGACCCAGCTATTTTGGGTAATTACCGTCCAGTCTCCAACCTTCGCTTTGTGGCGAAGGTTGTAGAGAGTGTGGTTGCATGGCAGCTCCCCCGGCACCTGGAGGAAACTGTCTATCTAGACCCGTTCCAGTCTGGCTTCCGACCCGGTTATAGCACGGAGACGGCTTTGGTCGCAGGATGACCTCTGGAGGGCCAGGGACAGGGGTTGTTCCTCTGCCTTGGTCCTATTAGATCTCTCAGCGGCCTTCGATACCATCGACCATGGTATCCTGCTGCGCCGGTTGGAGGGATTGGGAGTGGGGGGCACCGTTTATCGGTGGTTCTCCTCCTATCTCTCTGACCGGTCGCAGACGGTGTTGACAGGGGGGCAGAGGTCGTCCTCGAGGCGCCTCACTTGTGGGGTGCCTCAGGGGTCGATTCTCTCGCCTACCCTGTTCAACATCTATATGAAGCCGCTGGGTGAGGTCATCAGTGGTTTCGGGGTGAGTTACCATCTGTACGCTGATGATACTCAGCTGTACTTTTCCACCCCGGACCACCCCAACGAAGCGGTCGAAGTGCTGTCCCGGTGCCTGGAAGCTGTACGGGTCTGGATGGGGAGAAACAGACTCAAGCTCAATCCCTCCAAGACGGAGTGGCTGTGGATGCCGGCATCCCGGTACAGTCAGCTGCATCCGCAGCTGACTGTTGGGGGCGAGTTAGTGGCCCCAAAGGAGGTGGTTCGCAACTTGGGCGTCCTCCTGGATGGACGGCTGTCTTTTGATGAACATCTGGCGGCCGTCGCCAGGAGGGCCTTTTACCAAGTTCGCTTGGTTCGCCAGTTGCGTCCCTTCCTTGACCGGGATGCCTTATGCACGGTCACTCACGCTCTGGTTACGTCTAGGCTGGATTATTGCAATGCTCTCTACATGGGGCTGCGCTTGAGGTGCACCGGAGGCTGCAGTTAGTCCAGAATGCGGCTGCGCGAGTAGTAACGGAGCCGCTCGTGGCTCCCGTGACATCGCTGCTCCGTAGCTTGCACTGGCTTCCTGTGGTCTTCGGTGCGCTTCAAGATTCTGGTAACTATCTTTAAAGCGCTCCATGGCTTAGGACCCGGTACTTACGAGACCGCCTGCTGTTACCCTTTGCCTCCCACCGACCAGACGCTCTCACAGAGAGGGTCTCCTCAGGGTGCCGTCCGCCAAACAATGTCGGCTGGCGGCCCCCAGGAGTAGGGCCTTCTCTGTGGGGGCAGTGGCGCTCTGGAACGAACTTCCCCCTGGCCTGCGTCAAGTGCCTGATCTTCGGACCTTCCGTCGTGAGCTCAAAACATATTTATTTATTAAAGCGGGACTGGCATAATTATTGATGAATTTTAATTGGGTATTCTTATATTTTTAAATTTTAAATCTAAATTTTAATAATTCAGCCTTTTAAAATTTGCTCTTTTTAACTGTTGTTTTAAATTGTATATATTTTGTTCTTATTCCGGCTGTACACCGCCCTGAGTCCTTCGGGAGAAGGGCGGTATAAAAATCTAATAAACCATAAACCATAAACCATCAGTCTAAAGTATTCATGTAAGGATTGTATTTGAGTGGCTGCCACAGTTAGTTCTGAACACCTGACATTTCTGTCTAATGGTAGGGAAATTTGTCCAGCATGTTTGTATTGTTTGTATTGCCTGTATTGTAAAAGTAGCTGCATACACAGGCACACACAGAGAGAGACACTATTCTGAATTAGACTGAAACTATTCCCTTCGCTTACCTCCACACAAGACTTCTCCTAGGTTGATTTTTGCTCTGTGGCACTAAAAGCCCAAGGAGTCAGATCTCCCTGCTAATTCCATGGGGGAGGGGCATCCCCCTCAGGCAATTCCTCTCTTGAAGAGATAGCAGAAAAAGTGATATCCAAAACCCAAGCCCTGACTATGACTCACAAATGATGCTGCCCAGTTGCCCAGTAAAGCAAGATATGTTGCACTGGTGTTCTCATGAGTAGAAGTCCCAGGGCTCATTGTGTGTAATTTTTTTTAAAAAAAAGAAAGAAAGGAAAAAGGCTGGATTGCACACTGATTAACCTCAATTTGGACAAAAAAAAAAATCTTGGATGCACTAAACCAGCTAGGGCAGGTTCAGTAACCAACCCTTGGAAATGGGCAGCCTGTAATTTAAAGGAAAACCATGGCTGTGAAAATTTTGGGATGTGTGCTTGCTTGAAACCTGACTGGAAGCTCACAGAAAGTGATATCTAACAGCTGAAATTAATTGGCATAGAAAATTGGATACTGTAAAATTCTTACCAGAACTTTTCCCCTGGCTGCTAGACCTTCATGGTTGAAAGCTTTTGGGAGCCACTGAAGGAATCTTTTTTCTGTTGTCTCTATCAATGGCTTCCTTTGCACCAGAAAAATTAAAAGCACCCATCAAGCCCCCATTGATTTGATCAATTTTAATTTTTTGCCAAGAGCATGTTTCAAAACTCACGTTTTGAAAAAAAAAAAAAAGTAGGGATTGTAGGAATTTAGCACCCAGCCCCCTCCTAGAAGAATGAAATATTTTAGAAAATATTTAAAAAGGCAGAATATATTTCCCTGGATGAGAAATGGAGAAACATGTTTTAAAGACAAAGCAACTCCCCCCCACCTTTGTCAATGGGCCATTAAGGCCTGAGCCAGTCCATTGTCTACATGACAAAGATAGGATTAGCCCCTACCCATCTAGCAACAGAATCTTACCACATGGCAAGGCTCAGACAAGCTTGAGGGACAACCTACAATGCTAGCTAAGGCTCCCACCCCCTGGGAGTCTGACAACCAATCAGGATACTCTTCCTGTGCCCCGGGAAGTTCAAAGCTTTGGCTGAGTCCTTCGGGCGATAGGGCGGTGTATAAATATGATCAAATAAATAAAGCTTAGAGAGAGCATAAAGCCAGGGCGCACACAGCATCTCAGCCCTTTTCTGTTCAGGAACTCAAACCGTGTGATCCTGACCACCATTAAACCATCTTTCCAAGCAGCCTCCATGTTTCCAGTGTCTTTGTCCCCACTTGGAACTGAACCCAGATGGATATTTCTTCCAACAAGAGAAACAATCAAGCAGTAAACAGTCAAGTCAAGGAATTATCAAGGGGAAAACAAACTGCTACCAAAGATGATGGCAAAAACCTACTGTATATAAACAGAGAGCAAACTTCACTCTCTTCTCTCAATTTAGATGCTCTCTAGTGTGATAGAGAGAACACCAAGAGTCCATAGTTTTAAGAATTTCATTTTGGCTTTGTTAACTAGATGAAGACCTAGAGCTTGCATTTGTACACCATGAGAAAGATTCTGAAGGTTAATCTTGAAGCCAAGCCATTTGGTAAGTTTATCATTCAATATCTTGTGCCAGTTCCCAAAATAGATGAATTCATAAAATTATATATGTTTTATGAATATAATTATAGTCAAAAAGACTTACAGCAGAAATATTAGAAGGATCAATCAAATCAAACCTGATACTTGGATGTATTAATATATTTGTTTAAATAATTTGATTCTATGTTTTTTTAAGAAAAAGTTTTAAAGATAACTCTGCATGATCATGTACCCACACATTACAACATTTGCATTTTTTCTAGGACAAGAGTGGGCAAGCTATGTCCCCAAACAGAAGTAGAATATTTCCCCTAAAGCAGAAGAGGAGAAAAATCTCTTTAACAAAGGCAGAAAGCAGCCCAAATCTTTCCTCCACTAAAACAGCCTGCAGGCAAAGCTTTAGGAAACTAAGTTCCATTCACAAAACAATGTATACATTGTAAAATGGGCTTGGCTAAAGCAATCTCCAAATAGACAGAATAGACCAGGAACTGAAACTGATTAGGCTAACAAGATTAAATCAAGAAAACAAAACACATTTAAGATTTGCATCTCCCCACACCTCTTGGGCCAGTCATAACCCCACACATCACAAAGGGAATTTCACAGCAGCAATTAAAACACAAACAAACCCAGAAAGAACACATTTTCATAAAGATGATGATATATAAATCACAAAAGGTCCAAAAACTCACTTGCTCACAACCCCAATTTGCCAGCTGCACCCAGGAATATATGCCTCACTGTTATTACTGGTCCAATAAACCTCCTTTCCAAATGCAGCCTGCCTCGAAATTATTTTCCTTTCCCTGCATTTCTCTCCCAGCTTGAAATAAGATACGGACTGGATTTAACTTCCAACAATCTGTGATGGTAAAATTTTTATATTTAAGTTGCTATATAATTATTTTTATATATAAATATCCACAAATAACCCACCAGTTAGAATATGACATGAAAACAATTCTAAGGGGAAGGGTTTTTTTTAGTTATTGTGAATGAAACATATTGCGAAACAACTGAGTCATTTTCACAGCTATATGACAGTTCTGTCAACTAACTCCATCATTTTATGAAGAGATTATGATTCCTGAGGTCCAGAGCATAGTCCTCTGTCTAATCATTTGTCAAACTCCATGACTTCAGTTATGACAGATCATAAATTGATTTTATGATCGGGTGATCAGGAAGCATTAACTTCTGAGTTAAAAGAACAGGAGGTTTCAGACAGGATTTTTGAAAAAGATTATAAATAAGCTTGGAGAGAAGAGCAAAACAACAGTCTTAACACTTTGCTACTGTTTCTCAATTAACCAAGTGAACTGAAAATTAACTATGGTGATAAAAGGGGCAGTTTAAAATAAATATTTTTTTTTATTTTAAAGAAAAATCCTGAACTGATTTATAAAAAGGAGTCCTTGGCACTTTCTGAAATAGTTGCATGGATTTTTACATTTAAGATATTTTTTAATATTTTTGTTAGGCTGCTGCTGTTGTCTTATCATTTCTCTCCTCTAAAATATAATTCTTGTCTCCTTTCTTTAAAGTCCTAACTGGTTTCTTATTGGTAAAATATTATTCCTGTGATGAATTAAGGTAAATGTTTAAGAAAGTTAATGTGCTATTAAATTATACTCAACCAGTTTGGAATTTATCTATTTAACAAATTTTAAAAAAAATTTGATATATTGAGATTGTATTGTGGAAAAACATGTTTTTTTTCATGAAGGGCTTTTAATTTGCTTAGTGAAATTTATTAGTTTTCAGTCTTTGAATTAACTATTAATGGAGAAGCAAAATTGGAGACTAATTTCATATTGTAGGAAGTTAGCACCCACCCACCCCCTCCTAGACGAATGAAATATCTTAGGAAATATTAAAAAAGGCAGAATATATTTCCCTGGATGAGAAATGGAGAAACATGTTTTAAGGACAAAGCAGCTCCCTGCCGCTTCCTGCCACCCCCCACCTTGTCAATGGGCCAGAGACAGAAACTCATTCCCCCCACCTTTGTCAATGGGACCATCATCTGCAACACAATAGGACCCATCTAGCAACAGAAACTCACCACATGGCACCTCGGAAGATTACATCAGCCAGCAAGGCTCGCTAAAAACCCCACCCCCTGAGGGGTCTGACAACCAATTAGGATACTCTTCCTGTACCCCAGGAAGTTCAAAGCTCAGAGAAAGCATAAAACCAGGACCTCACTCTTTTCTGTTCAGGAACTCAAGTCATGTGATCCTGACCACCATTAAACCATCTTTCCAAGCAGTCTCCATGTTTCTAGTGTCTTTATCCCCACTTGGAACAGAACCCAGATGGACATTTCTTCCAACAATATGGTACATATCTTAGTAATTGTTTACAAACAGATTTGAAATGATCTGTGGCAACAATATCATTACTTTGGTAGTAAAAAAAATCATATTTTTTCAAGATTATTGGATTCCCCCCCCCTTTTTTTTTTCTTTTTTTTCCCAGCTATTTTAGTCATTTTTGGTCTAAAATTATTTACAATATTTAAAATAAGTTGAATTTTCAGCTTTTTTTCTTAACCATTTTTAGTTGTATTACTGTTAAAATTATTTTTATTAATTTGATTTTTAAAAAGTCAGTAGAAATTATGATCTTATTAAAAAGAAAAAGTTTATTGAATCATTTGAGCACACAAAGTATATTTTAGAAATTATTATAAGATACTGAAAAGTTTCCCCAAAAAAATTATTGTACAATCTGGACCATATTATCTGTAGAGAAATGTAGCATTCATGGTCATATAAATTCAGTGGTAAAATTATTGGCCTTATTCAAATTACTTAATTTAGCCTGGATTTCAGGAACCCTTACTAAAATTCAAAGGAAGAGGGCTGCTAAACTGACGAATGGAATGAGTGGTTTGAAGTCATTTCATCACTGTTTGTCCACAAATTACACAGCAGTATTACACTTTCTATGATTTAATTTTAAAGTCTTTTACGTATCCCAAAGGGCATAACACTTATTTAGCATAATAAGAATGACTTGAATTCAAATATATTAATGAGGTCAAAGGCAGAAAAATAACTTTGGGGGAGGAGGAACAGAAACAAGAATAAGCTAAATAAACTCTTTACAACTCTCCCTAAAAATTCCTGCTAAGTAGAAATACAATTACAACCCAGCACAATTACTTGATTATTAACAACTGGAGGAAATTCGGGGAGTCTTCTGCATTGACTCCTATGGGATGAGAAAAACTTTTCTTTAGGGAGAAGCCAATGTGGGGCATCCCTTTCAGGCAGCCCAACGTTTTAAATAGATAATACTCTCCATGCAACAGCATGCTTTGATTCCTGGATTCAGATGAATTTTGAGAGAACCATGACCACAAATTTGCTGGAAGTAAGCATCAAATGCTATAAGTCTTCAGGTATATTAATTCACAATGTGTTATGTCTACTTGTCAAGAAATAAAGGTGTCAATCCTGGAAGCCATCTTTTACTTTGGCTCTTCAGAGCTGCCACATTTAGTGCTGCGAGAAATGTGCAGAAGGGATTGTATGGAGTAGGGGAGATATTTAGCCATAATTACACTCTTTTCGCTGAGAGTCAAGGACATCCTGCCCTTCACCTGGAATGGTGTGACTGGGAGACATCTCCAGTTGGGGACGGGGCATTGCTTGGCCATTGATGAACATGTGGGTGCTGAAGCAGGGACTTGGTCTTTGGGTGGGAAAAACCTTGAGGCTTTCAGATTCAGGTTTTCCCAGATGTGCCAATATGACATCTCTAATAAAATGGAACTTTGAGGAACTTCTCCAAGGCTGGTCTGGGGATGGAACCCTGACAAAAAGGGCAATTAATACAGTTATTACATACTTATGCTCACATATATATGTTTATTATTATATAGTTATTTCATGTTAATGCTTATATACACTGTTATGACAAAAATAAATAAAAAAAAACCCACAATGGAACTGATCCTTTAAATATAAGATTTTTAAAAAGAGGCTTAATATTATGTATCAACCAGCTATTATTTTTTATCTTCTAAAATGTGGTTTATGAAGTAAGTTTCACTGTTCTGCTATCTGCTTTCATTGCGTTTAGGCCCATTGGGATTTAACGTAATTATCATATGAACTGTGATATATACATATCTACGTCTACATATCTGAGCCAGAGTAGACGACACCTTCATAATCTGGCCACATAGGAAAGAAAAACTGGACAACTTCCTTATACACCTCAACAGCCTACACCCCAAAATACAATTCACCATGGAAACAGAAGCTAACAACCAACTTCCCTTCCTGGATGTTTTAGTCTACAGGAAATCCAATGGCTCCCTAGGACACACCATCTACCAGAAGAAAACACACACAAACTGCTATCTGCACACACTCTCACATCACCACCCAGCACAGATCAACTCCGTAGCTAAGACACTCATCTCCAGAACAAAACACTTAGCTGACGAACAACACCTAACAACACCTAAAAACCGAACTACACACTCTCACTAACGTACTAATATCCAATGGATTCCAAAGAAATAAGATTACCAAACTAATCCATAAAGAAACCCCCACTAAAATCCAAGACAGAGAACATTTATAAAAGGTAATCAGCAAGATCCTCCACAAACACAACATCAAGACAGCATTCAGCACAAACCAAAAAATATCCACCATCCTAAGAAACCCCAAAGACAACATTGAGTTAGAAAATCAAGGAGTATATGAAATCCCATGCACCGCCTGCAGCACCACATACATCGGACAAACCAACAGAAGAATAAGTGCACGCATTGAAGAACATAAGAACTCAGTCAAAAAAGAGGAACCAACTTCTTCCCTGGTCCAATACCTTAAAGCCACAGGACATAAAATTGATTTTAAAAATACCAGAGCTATTGCCAAAACTGAACACTTTAACAACAGAATAATTAGAGAAGCCATCGAGATAGAAAAATGCCCACACAGCATGAATAAACGAGATGATACCTCCCGCCTACCAGCCATCTGAAAACCCGCCCTTATTGACAAACGAGTCCCCAACATGAAGAATGACGCAAGACCCACACTCATGAGTGACACACAGCATGTCACCACCACACATCCACACAGAAAGCAAACTCAAACCCACATCGATGATGAAGCATGACCACAGACCAGAAGCCAGACCGCAGCTGCATCATTAGCCATTTCAAACCCCTCCAATCCATACATGCAGCAGACTGACACCCACCATGAAGATGTAGCACGAACACGAACGCAAAGCCAAACAACAGCAATGCAGCTCACCAACTCAAATCCCCCTGCATCTCAGACCAACCTGAGCACAACCAAGCCCCACCCAAACAGAACACCCCCCCAGCCAATAAGAGCACAGCCAACCCCATCATCCAATCAGAGCACAGCCAAATCCCCAACCAATTAGAACACACCTCCACCCAATCAGAACACAGCCAAGCTCCCAACCAATCAGTTCAAACCCCCACTAGCAATTAAAAGGAAGAAACAGCTGCGATCACACATTTCTCCTAGAAGCACAAAGCTGTAAACACCTAGCCTGAAGATGACGAATGGGATTTTGTCAAAACGTCGCCAAGACACTTCCAATTTTATGCGAGAGAAAACCCGAATAACCAAAGACCTACATACAAACACCCACAAAAACCTCAGAAAACATATATATAACAAAGGTGTTATATATATGTTTTCTGAGGTTTTTGTGGGTGTTTGTATGTAGGTCTTTGGTTATGTCAATGGGCCATCATCTGCAACATCATCTGCAACATAATAGGACCCATCTAGCAATTGAAACTTACCACATGACACCTGGGAAGATTACATCAGCCAGCAAGGCTAGCTAAGACCCCCACACCCTGGAAATCTGACAACCAATCAGGACACTCTTCCTGTGCCCCGGGAAGTTCAAAGCTTAGAGAGAGAATAAAGCCAGGGCGCACACAGCATCTCAGCCCTTTTCTGTTCAGGAACTCAAACCATGTGATCCTGACCACCATTAAACCATCTTTCCAAGCAGCCTCCATGTCTCCTGTGTCTTTGTCCCCACTTGGAACTGAACCCAGATGGGTATTTCTTCCAACACACACACACACACACACACACACACACACACACACACACACACACACACATTCATAGGTTTTCACGGGTATATGTATGCAGGTTTTGGTATGTTTGGGTCTTTTCCCATGTAAGGTTGAAAGTATTTAGGCAACGTTTCAACGAGGTCTCATTCAGGTCTCATTCAGAGTTTTTGGCTTTGTTCTTATGTGAGCAAAGTGTGGTTTTAACTGTTGTTTCTCTGTAAATACTGGTGTGTAGGGGGGTGTTTTTTGAAATGCTGGCCTAGCTGTTGCAAGCTGATTGGTTGGCTGTGTTGCGTGCATAAGAGCACAAAAGTGCCTACCGTTCCTGTCCTATTGTTCCTTTCATTATATCATATTAATATAGCTGATGCATATTTTTTACTTATATATATATAAGTAAAATATATATATTTTCTTCAAGATATGTTGTTTTTTTTATGACAATGTTTGTGTACACTGTTGTGACAAAATGAAATAAAAAAAAATTAATTGGTTAATGGAGTTTTTTTAAATGCTGGCCTAGGTGCTACAAGCTGTTTTGGTTAATGGAGTTGATGTTTGTGTGGGATGTAGCATTTTGGGCCCTGGTCATGACAGACGTGGGAGAAAACCCGAATAACCAAAGACCTACACACACACACACACACACACACACACACACACACACACACACAATTACTGTATAGTTTGTCTTTTTGGATGTGTCATATACCTGCTTATATCTGTTTTAAATCATAAAATCAGATAGCATTACAAATTCAAGTTTAGCTCAATAGATAACAAATTCAATGTCATTATGATGCCAACCAAGAAGGGAGTCTTACTAATGTTTTATTAACATTGTCATTTTTGGCCACCTTTACACAGAAGGGGTTAATAATAGTTGTTAGGCTACTAAATAAACTTGATACTAAGAAAATAAATAAATATAGCCCTGATACATGAGACTTTGGTTCTTACTGTAGTCTTCTGGTGAGTTGATAATTTACTTAGATATCTGATACAATGACAACAGACAACTCTGTTTAGGGGATATATATTAATGTGTAAAGGAAAACAGCCACCAGAAAGCCAAGTCTTACAGTACAGTAAGGACTACGTGACTCTTTAAGTAAATCCCAGCTGATTTGTATCCTTTTCAATGCACTTGGTAAATTATAATGATTTATATAATACGTACTCATTCAGTTATATGTAAATAAAAGCTTAGAAAATTATAATTTGGACAGAAGCACCTCTTGTGAATAACTACATTTAGCCTCAACAAGTTGCAAATAGGAAAAAGTGAGTGAATAGTACTTCATTACTTGTTTTAGTATTCCACATATGGTATGTGCAATAAAGACCAATGATTCAAACACAATCTTTTCTTAATCTCTACTTTTATTTTAGAGTAAAATTCTATCCTTACCAGTCACAATGATTAATGGTTTATTATTGTTTATTTACACTTAGAACTGAAAGCACGATGAAGACAATTGATATAGACTTTCTGTTCCATTCCAGTGCTTCAAATGTGTTACAAACTATAAACTTAAGCCATTAAAACTGTCCTCCGTGTTGCCAAATACAGCAATGTCTATGTACAATTAATATATGTTTATATAGCAAAATATAGAAGAAAATACTGAAATACATCATTCTATACGTACTGTGGAGTAGATATAAGTGAGAATAACCTTGGAAGTGAATTTTACCCATTTTACTCTTAGGTAAGAAAAATCAAATACACAAGTATAAAATTGGTGGAACCTGGTTCAATAGCAGTAACTGTGAGAGGGATCTAGTCCTAATGGACTAACATTTAAATATGAGTCACTAGTCTGCTGCAGCCATCCCAATAGCCAATGCAGTCCTAAACTGCATTAACAGACGTATAGAATCAAAACCATATTAGTATCATTTTATAATGCCTTGGTAAGTGCACACTTGGAATATTGTATCCAGTTTTGGTAGACACAATATAAAATCGATGTTGAGATTCTAGAAAGAGTCCAGAAAAGAGCAATGAAAATGATTAAGGCTCTGAAGGCCAAAACATATTATTAAAGGATTGCAGGAATTATGTATATCTAGTTTAATGAAAAGAGGAACTAGAGATGAGATGATAGCAGTGTTCTGATATTTGAGTGGCTGCTACAAAGAGGGGGTCAAGTTGTGGGTGCTCCATTACTGGAGATTTTTAAGAATAGATTGGATAGCCATTTTTCTGAAATGGTATAGGGTTTCCTGCATGGGTGGAGAGTTGGACTAGAGGACCTTTGGCAGCCTTCTAATTCTATTATTCTGCAGGATCCAATCTAGCTCAGTCACCAGAACCAGAGGTTTAGTCTTCCGAGCTTTCAAACTCATACTGGGCCCATTCTCAGGGAACTTCTCTCTTACCAGAATGTTAGAATTCCCTGATGTTTGGTATGAGAGAAGTTACCTGAGATTGGTTCCATTGCAAATCTGAAAGCTCAGAAAATTTAACCTCTGGTCCTGGTGACCAACCCAGATTGAATCCTGCAACATTATCCTGGGACATGTATATTTGCCTTCATTCTTTTATTCTGCTCAAAGAAAATCCAGAACGGTATAGGACCTCTTGCCATAAGCAGGAGGTTGGACTAGAAGATCTCCAAGGTGCCTTGCAACCCTATTATTCTATGTTCTAAACTTCAAAAATATCTATCATATTCCTAGATTCCCTGTAGTACTCTACAACTCAATCAGAAGCCACAAACACAAACGGTGTTCTTATGGACCTATCAGTGTATCAACTCCTCTAGGAATTGTACAAAGATTGTCTCAGCTAGTACATTCTTATACCTTGTCTTACAACAGCTACTTAGACATACTTCAAACAGCTTTCTAAATTAGATTTTACAGCATAAAGAACCATTGTGAGAAAGGTATCTGGAAAAGAACAAACAGGAAAGACCTAATTTTGTGAGGGAAAGCAATTTTTCAAGGAAAAAGGTGATTAGGGTGGAAAAGTTTGAAGCTGACACTGTAATATATACAAAAGCATACAGATTTTAAACTGTGTGCATAAAATTTGAATTAAATGTTACAAAACAAATCCTTTGTAAATGTATAATTTATTCCCAAAAATCTGGACCAATTTTCAGGTTTTATTTTACAAAGGCAAAAATATGTCATTTATTATCTGAAAATCTCTGTGTAATAAATAAGCCAATACAGCAGTGGTATGACCTATTTAAAAGTTGCCTCTCAGTAGAGCAAACTATAAGGATGTTACAATGACTAAAATATATCAAAAACATGTAATGAATTGAAAATTTAGTTTTTTATGAGACAAAAATAAAAATAAATATTTAAGGTAGAGTTCTTCTAAAAGAATATGATGTGTATTAACCTGTGGTAGCATTTATTCACCCATTGTGAATAAATTATTTCAGGTGGTGATTCTTTTGCCTAAAAAGAAGGTGCCCAGAAAAAAAGAAACAGCTGCAATCACACATTGCTCCCAGAAGCACGAAGCTGTAAACACCTAGCCTGAAGATGACGAATGAGACTTCGTCGAAACGTCGCCAAGACACTTCCAATTTTACGCGGGAGAAAACCCGAATAACCAAAGACCTATATACAAACACCCGCGAAAACCTCAAATATATATATATATATATATATATATATATATATATATATATATATATATATATATATATATATATATATATAGACGAATCCGCATATAGACGAGAGGTCGAACGACTAGCCTTGTGGTGCAACCAAAACAATCTGGAACTGAACACACTCAAAACCGTAGAAATGGTGGTAGACTTTAGGAGAAACCCTTCCATACTTCCACCTCTCACAATACTAGACAACACAGTATCAACAGTAGAAACCTTTAAATTTCTAGGTTCTATCATATCACAAGATCTAAAATGGACAGCCAACATCAAAAACATCATTAAAAAAGGACAACAAAGAATGTTCTTTCTGCGCCAACTCAGTAAGCTCAAACTGCCCAAGGAGCTGCTGATTCAGTTCTACAGAGGAATTATTGAATCTGTCATTTGCACCTCTATAACTGTCTGGTTCGGTTGTGCAACCCAACAAGAAAAACACAGACTTCAGAGGATAATTAGAACTGCAGAAAAAATAATTGCTACCAACCTGCCTTCCATTGAGGACCTGTATACTGCACGAATCAAGAAGAGGACCGTGAAAATATTTACAGACTCCTCGCATCCTGGACCTAAACTATTTCAACTCCTACCCTCAAAACGACGCTATAGAGCACTGCACCCCAGAACAACTAGACACAAGAACAGTTTTTTTCCCGAAGGCCATCACTCTGCTAAACAAATAATTCCATCAACACTGTCAAACTATTTACTGAATCTGCACTACTATTAATCTTCTCATAGTTCCCATCACCAATCTCTTTCCACTTATGAGTGTATGACTGTAACTTGTTGCTGGCAATCCTTATGATTTATATTGATATACTGACCATCAATTGTGTTGTAAATGTTGTACCTTGATGAAAGTATCTTTTCTTTTATGTACAACTGAGAGCATATGCACCAAGACAAATTCCTTGTGTGTCCAATCACACTTGGCCAATAAAATTCTATTCTATTCTATTCCATAATGTCCTCCTTCTAACTCAACATCTTTCAAATTATGTTTTCAAATACAAAATGCTCATTATCTAAATTCATTTAGCTTGAATCTCTAGCTCGAACTTTAATTTTGGCCACTAAAATGTATGCAAATAGTATCAAACTATGTCCAAATTCAATCAGAGCTTAAAATATTTCTGTGGTCCCAGGACTTCTTAATTGAAAAATGAAATAAAATTCAAGGATTCTCCACTAGGGGGACATGAAATACGGTTTTTAAATTCAAGGAAGGAAAAGATCATTGTTTAGTGAATGCTGCAGTAGAAAGCTGAGCCTTCTCTTTCAGTTCTGCCTGAAATAATTCCAGGATGAGAAGTGCTGGCAAATTCTGAAAGGTTGCCTGCAGGGTGTGCCAAAGGAACCAATCTGGAATGTTTCATTATGTGGGAAAGTGTTTTCAAGTTGGCCAGCTTCAGGAAGCAGTGCGGGCAGTCTCATAGTGAGCATGAAATGTGGATCGCTGGAGTTGCTATACCAGATTTATGGCTTAAAGTCTCAAACTATGCAAAGTTGTAAAGGAGTGCTTTGTTTCAGCTAAGTTTCATTAGCTAAAGCCTTTGTCTACATATGTTCAATGAAATAATACTCTTTCATTGGTCGATGTGTTCACTTTGATTTCTTAGTCTTTCTTGTAGAATTCCATTCCAAAAACGGTTGACAGAAGACTTTTCAGCAGAACATGGCAGCAAATTGCAAGGAATACAGAATTTCTGTGCATTGGCAATGATTTCTTAGGTGAAGAAATCCTGTAGCACATGTACAGAAATCAGCCAATCTGAAGTTACTTTGGTCTTTGCCACTGGCTGGACAAAAAAACCTTCTGGCAAGCATTTTCCAGGTTAGAGACAATGGCACTGATTACCAGTCTCTCTTTAAAATCAAAATCCTGGCTTTGAATTTCAGGACTGAATTTCCACTGGTATGCTCATAGGTCTTGGCTAGTAAATGATCTGTTGCTAATAAGATAGCTGTTAAGTGAAGCTTTCCCTGTTTGATGACCGTTTTTTGCCAGAGTTGTTAAATGAATCACTGCAGCTTTAAATTAATAAATGGTTGTTAAATTAATCTGGTTTCCCCATTGACATTGTCAGAAGGTTGCAAAAGGTGATTGCATGACCCTGGGATATTGCAACTGTCATAAATATGAATCAGTTGCCAAGCATCTGAATTTTGATCATGTGATCATGAGGATGCTGCAATGGTCATAAGTGTGAAAAACAGTCACAAGTCACTTTTTCAGTGCAGTTATAAATTGAACAGTCACTAAATGAACTATTGTAATTCAAGGGCAACTTGCATTTAAAGAAGCTAAGAAGCCATTTCTAAACATTCCATTATTATGGAATGCTGTTTATTATATGTGAGTTCTATCTATAGTGAAACCATAGTCATATCCTTGCCTCTTTTTTCCCCAGTCGAGCTATGCAGGAAGCAAGATGACCCTTTCTTCAGGGGATCAAGTTCCATTTCCATCTTCTATTTGCCCTTTGCTTTAGAATATATTTCCCTTTTTTAATTAAGTATTAATCTCCTCTAGTTTAAACTTGTTTCTAACAAACAAGGAAAGGATTGTCATCCCCCATGGTGAAGAAGGTTGAACCATCATGAATCACTGAAAGACCCACTAATGCAGTGCTTCTCAATTATTTTCTGTCATGCCCCCCTAGGAAGAAGAAAACATTTTTCGCGCCCCCCCGCACGACTGTAAACACGGGGCTTAGCTTGTTATGACAGTGTTTGCCGAGGTCAAATGCGCCCCCCTTTACGGAGCCTTGCGCCCCCCCTGGGGGGCCCACCCCACTATTTGAGAAGCACTGCACTAATGTATTTGATCTGATCTATTTATTTATTTACTGCCAACAAAAGTGTGTATAGTTAAGGCCATGGTTTTCCCAATTACAGTGTATGGTTGTGAAAGTTGGATCATAAGAAAGACTGAGCACTAAAGAATTAAGGCCTTTGAACTATGGTGCTGGAGAAGATTCCTGCGAGTCCCTTGGATCGCAAGGTGATCAAATCAGTCAGACCTAAAGGAGATCAACCCTGACTGCTCATTAGAAGGCCAGATCCTGAAGATAAAATTCAAATACTTTGCCCATCTAATGAAAAAGAAGGATTCACTGGAGAAGAGTCTAATGCTGGGAAAGATTGAGGGTAAAAGAAGAAGGGGACGACAGAGAATGAGGTGGCTGGATGGAGTCACTGAAGAAGTAGGCGTGAGATTAAATGGACTCCAGAGGATGGTAGAGGGCAGGAAGGCCTGGAGGAATATTGTCCATGGGGTCACGATGGGTTGGACATGACTTTGCTACTAACAACAACAAATTTGTGGATTTGATTTCTAAGGATGGTATTATTGTCAAAATATTCTCTCATGAGATTTAATAGGCAATACAACAATCAGCTTCTTAGATAAATAAATAAATGAACATACATAAATAAATAATAAAGCCAATGTAGAAAGAAACCTACATTAAGTTAGAGCTGCAGTTTCAAATGCATTGGTTTTTCAAGAGAAAAACAATAACATGCCATATGTTCTTAACCTCATTCTAGTCTATTAGGAAACTCATTACCCAAATGTGAATCCTTATGAGATACATAAATAAACAAACAAACAAACAGAGAAGAGATAAGGGAGGCATATCAGTTTGTATTGGCAAAAGTTAAATGAATTTAATTAGAATTGTATTCATGTGTATGGATATTGAGACGATGGATTGAAAGGACTGGGAAGAAAGGAAAAATGAGTTGGAATGTTTGGGAATAGGTATTCTTATTTTATTAGAAATTATTTTATAGCAACAGAAAAACTTGATGTTACATTATGATGGCTATGTCCCTAAATGGAACTGATGTATTAATTATTGCTTCCAATAAGATAATGAAGTCATAATTCTATGGGATCTCAGATTGAACTCCTGTCCAAGCAGCAGTAGACAAAGACTTCCTTGTCTTTCACCATCTCAGATGCCTTTAACTTTAACTTGGGACTTTATTTTCCTAAAAAGATTATTTCTATCAACACATAATTTACAAATATATATTATATGTTCATGATACTACCTGCATTTTATTTGAACTAAAAATTCAAAACTCTATTTTGAATCATGCTCTACTCCTGTTGACTTCCTGCATATGTTCATTCAATTTTCTTGGCAACAATACAGGTAGTTCTCAGCTTACAAAGTTGGGACCAGAATTTCCATCACTAAGTAAGGTAGTCATTAAGCCATGTCTGATTTTACAATTATTTTTTTTTGCTTTGATTGTTAAAAGCAAATCATACAAACATATTAAGCTTCTTTTCTTTACTTTGATTGTTGGAAGGTCACAAATAGCCATCGAATGACCCCAGGACACCGCAAGCATTGTAAACATTTCCCAGGTGCCAGGAGCCCAAATTTTGATGTCACATGACTATGGGGACACTGTAAGTATGTAAATATAAGGACTGCTGTAAGTTATTTTTTTCAGTGTCATCATAACTTTGAATGGTCTCTAAATGAATGGTCAAAAGTCAAGGGTTCCTATATGGAATTCTCCACTTGCAATTTCCTAGTAGCTTTTCTTCTAGATAATAATCAAGTTTGACCCCGCTGGGTTCTACCAGAGGGGAAGGCACAATACCTCTTTTAATATAAAAGTTCAATAAGCAGTAAAATAAACAATAAAAAGTCATTAAACAGGAAGTCAAATAATGTTAAAGAAAAGAAAGAAAAGGATCTAAAAGTCTTTCTTTAAAAAAGCAAGAAATTACAAGTCAATTATGTATTTCTGCTTATTGTCCAGAACGTTTTTTTCTCCTACTACATTAATTAACCCAGAACCCTACACTGCTGTTCTATCCATGTGCCAATAGTGTTGTTTATTTTTCAGCAGACAATGCAACCAATAGCTGCTTATTCCTAATAGCCTCTACTATTAAGAGACAAGAGCCATGGGGGAAACTGAAGGGAAAAGAAAGCTGAATCAATTGCCAAAGAAAGTTACAGAAAACTGCACTACAGATCCAACAAATCAGCAGGAAGTTATCTGAGATTCTTAAAAGGGAAATAATAATAACAAAAGTTGCAATGCTGAAAGTTTCATATGGATTTTCAATCTAGCGGTACATAAATAATCTTAAATCTCATGCTGTTTAAGGTTTATAAGTATAATAAAAGCAGGTAAATAACTTAAAATTCCATGCTGTTCTATAGACATGTCCCCATGAAAATATTCCCCCAAAGTCAACGGGTGTATCTTATGTCTCTATATAATCCAAATTTTATTCTCTTCCAATGTACCACTGAATTTTTGGAGGCATTTCCCACTGAAACTAAAATGAAGAACCACAGGAACTGGATATGTATTTACAATAGTCTTGATATGCTAAGCTTATTGGTTGAAGGGGACAGGCTGGGTGAAGACAAGATTTCAATTTTCTTTCTGGAGACACAAGTTGTACCACTCCACATTGCTGATTTTTTTCCTGGCTTATTAATAATGCCCACCTGCCTCCACCTGCTAGCACCCTCTACCAAATTACACAGTCTCACATCCTTTAAGTCAAACCATGTTAGAAAACTAATTTATTTAGGTATAATAGTAAAAACCACCAAGGACTAGGATTTAAATTTTGCTTCTCCTTTCTTCATGATTCTTCTTCTTCTTAGGAAACAGCTATATTTTAAATGAGATACGTATATGTATGGGGAAAAAATCATTGATCAAAAATCAGAAAACTTGTGCTTCTGTGTAGAGAACCTATGTTGCTGTGTAGCAGTAATTTGCCTTAGTGTTGGTGTTTCTTTTAAAAAATCCAATATATTGCTTGGTGATCAGCCTGATCTTCCAAGCTGTGCATGACTGAACCCACTTTCTCCTTTCCAAGCTATTGCTAAGAAACCTCATGATTGCCTAAACCACTCAGAACAATGGAATTGTGGGTATAAGATGCACAAGCAGATCTGCTTTTATGTGTTTATTTTTCTAGGGGATTAGGGAGTGATGTGACAGACTGTCTTTTTTGACACCTTGACATATTTTCAAAACATAAATTGTTTCAAAATAGATAATTGAAATCAATGCTTACTATAGCCAACGAAATTAGCCAAATGGGAAAAGTTGGGATTTTCTATAAATGAAAGAGAATTAATATTTGCATCTTGCTCATCTAATTCTCACTCCTTTAGTCAACATAATAAGCAGACAAATCAATAAATAGTGACATTTGTAGAATTATTTTGGGTTTAGAGCTGCATACTGTAATAGCATAATTGACCCAAAACACTGCACCATTATGTTTAGCAGCACTAAATGCACTCTGAAAGTATGCAAATTATATTCTTTAGTGTTAATTGCTCAGTAAATTGTAATTAACATGCAGTCTATTTACAGAATCATTTTGTGAAAATATGAAGATGATTTTTTTAATGCACATTATTTGAATGTCAATTTATGCTATGGAACATATTCAATAGTGCTACTAATATGGCTAAAGGAATGCTTTTGTCAAAAAGAAATTAACATTATGCAGTTGTCATACAAATTATGTTGCAAATATAAAGTGTAAGATGCAATGACATACATATTAAAGAAGCAAGTTTATGTCATGAATATGATTCTCATTTTGGAAAATGAATATGCAAAGCATTGTATGATTCAGGGGGCAAGAAACTTTTGATATAATGTAATGCTGAAACAATGGAAGAATATGTGGATGAAAGGTCTAAAATTTATACTAAATTACAATTTAAAAGAATTTTTTTTAATAAAATGTTGTATCATTAGTATTTAACACCAGAAAAGTTGTCAAGAATGAATAAAGATATTTCAAATGAATTTTGGAAATGTAAAATGGGAGGTTTTATCATCTATGGTATTCATGTGATAAAGTAAAGAAATACTGGAGCAGGATTCACATCTTAATATAGAAAATTTCCAAAGTGAATATAAAGATAAAACCAGAAACTTTTCTTCTGGGTTTAATGAAAAAAAAACTTGGAAAAAGAGCTTTTTTATTTTATATATGTTGACGGCAGTAAGATTACTTTATACACAAAAATGAAAGGACAGATTTCCACAATAGATGATTGCCTGCAAAAGTTGATGGAGTTAGTAGAGATGGCTAAATTGACTGCTTTGATTAAAGAAAAAAATACTATTACTTTTGTTTCTACTTGGAAACCATTTCTGGACTTTGTACTTAAGGTGGAAAAAAATGAAATTTTGATTTTGTGTTTTACCGATTACCGTATATACTCGAGTATAAGCCGAGTTTTTCAGCACGTTTTTTGTGCTGAAAAACGTCCCCTCGGCTTATACTCGAGTATATACGGCTTATACTCGAGTTTTTTTTTTTCTTCTTTTTTTCACATTATACCGGATGGTGCAAACTTGGCGGGCTTTTGCATTAGCGCGGGGAAGCCCTGCCGGTGCAGTGAGAGGGCGGGGCGGGGGAGCCGCCAGCCTTCTCGGCTGAGGGAGGGAGGCTTTCCCTGACCGGTAGCTGCCTCATTTCCCTCCCTCGGCTTATACTCGAGTCCCCAGTTTACCCCAGTTTTTTGGGGTAAAATTGGGGACCTCGGCTTATACTCGGATCGGCTTATATTCGAGTATATACGGTAATAGGTTTGTTGTATAGAAATGGCTACTTTATATTATTATGTAAAAGTAAAAACTTGAGGAGTGATGTTACCATCTTATTCTACTGCATCAAAGAAAGTCAGAAGTCAATGCCATTCTTTTTTTCCCCCTCTTGCCTATTTTTCCTTTCTTTTTTCCCTCTCCTATTTTCCTACTATTTTCTTTTGAAATTTTGTATTATATATTATAAACTAATTAAAAAATGAATACCATTCTCATTTTACCATTTGTCACCCCTGCAAACACTCATGACTACTACAGTGTTTCCCTGAAAATAAGACCCTGTCTTATATTTTTTTTAAACCCTGAAATGAGTGCTTGGCCTTATTGCCATGCGCTCAAAAGCCCGATTGGGCTTATTATCAGGGGATGTCTTATTTTGGGGAAAACAGGGTAGTAATATTTTCTTTGGACATCAGCAAATATTATTTATCTTCGTAGTACATGGAAGTAGTAATGTACTTAAGAAAATCAGGAATGCTGCTTTCTTTTGTAGCATTTAAATTCATTTTGTATGGCAAAATAATAGCACAAATGGAGCAAATGCGTTCTTAATTAAATGATGAGTAATTTTTTTTACCTTTTTTACCTTTACTTAATGTTCACATTCATAATAAAAATTTACTCTATACCCTTTGTAGAGACAACCTTACATTCAGAAGTGATCATTTTCTGTGAGATCTAATCTGGAAAGCAGTGATATGAATGTGCTGTTAGTTATCTTAATTCCTTCAAATGGGGAATCAGTGTTGCTTTATTTTACAGAGAATAAAAAAATGTAATAAAAACATTTTTCAGTCATCCAGCTGCTTCTGTGTGACAGAGTGCACATCATTTTGCTAAACAAAATTCTATCAATAACTGCTTCTTAAAACTTTACATGCTTATACTAGTATCCTCTATGATATCTATCTTGTCTATGGTTGCTACTCTGTTAAATTCCCGTCAGTTTTTCCATACATCAAAGTCTTCTTTATTAACTTTTGCTTTTGCAACAGTTTTGTGATTTTAATATTTCCACTGATAATCATCTATTACTAAATAATTTATTCATCTGCTGGAACAGCACCACAATCCATGTGCATTCTTTTTTTGGGTCCTTATTTGTACTGGGTCATCATCAAATCAATCAAAAAATTTAGTTGAAATTTCCAATACTTCCAACCAGCATTTTTCATGCTATAATCTGCATGGAAGTTAAATAAATAGGGTGATTTTATATAACTCTGATACTCTTCTTTTCAATTTCCAGCAGTTTACTTACCGTATATACTCGAATATAAGCCGATCCGAGTATAAGCCGAGGTCCCCAATTTTACCCCAAAAAACTGGGGTAAACTGGGGACTCGAGTATAAGCCGAGGGTGGGAAATGAGGCAGCTACCGGTCGGGGAAACCCTCCCTTCCTCAGCCGAGAAGGCTGGTGGCTCCCCCGCCCCGCCCTCTCACTGCACCGGCAGGGCTTCCCCGCGCTAATGCAAAAGCCCGCCAAGTTTGCGCCATCCGGTATAATGTGAAAAAAAGAAAAAAAAAAAACTCGAGTATAAGCCGTATATACTCGAGTATAAGCCGAGGGGACGTTTTTCAGCACAAAAAACGTGCTGAAAAACTCGGCTTATACTCGAGTATATACGGTACTCGGTATTTGTTTCCCACTCTTGATTTCTGGTCATCATGAAAATGTTTCCATAGGCAAATGTAGTAGCCTAGTACATTTATGTTTTTAAGGATGATCTATAATTTGTTATTATTTACACAGTCAAGTGCCTTTCTATAGATAAAGAGTTTTGACATTGCACAAAGTCTTCTTAGTTAAGCTTGTGGGACACTATAGAAACACTCTCTTGGAATAGCAATGCCCTTGCAAATCTTGGCATGTAGAAACTGTACAGCGTGTCCTCTTGTCTTCTTCCAGTGTTTGGACTATTTCAACCTTATCCTACTACTTCTATATGACAATCCAGAACATGTAGAACAAATCTACAAATTTCTGCTGCTTTGGAGCATCAATCTTGTCACAATATAGAATGTTGCGAGGCTCTGTGCAGAGATGCTCAAAATGTACTAGACAATGACATCTGGATTGGGCTAAGTATACAAATTTACAACGTAGTCTTGGCACGTTCCTATCTGCAATAACAAAATGTTTCATAGACAAGTGACATATGGTCTTTTACTTTACTTTATTTGTGTGGTATTCAACAGTATAAATGTAAAAATTGCCTTCTCACCCCTATGTTGGTATGTCTTCCTCATTCTCAGATCCTTCATTAGAACCTTGGAATTTGGAGGTTCTGTTCAGTATCTTAGCTGTTACTAAAGACATATTTATTTATTTATTAATCCTTGCGTCATATGAAAGTGCAGATATTTTAGCTGTTACTAGAACTGTACTCATTTGGTGTCATTCCTGGAATATGTTGGAGCCACTCTCCCAGTTTAAGAGTCACAGCTCTCCTACCACCACTGGGACCACTTTGGCCATTACTTTTTACATCCTATCTAGTTTCTTCTTTGGACACTGAAACATCTCCAGATTCTCATATGTCTTTTTCCTGATGTTGATGTTACTTACCTACAAGCAATATGTGTGGATTGCCTAGATCTTGTTTGCATATTAAGCTAGTTCTTCAGGACCTGATTTATCTTTTGATGATACTGGGATGTTACTGTCTTCCTTTTCTACTTATTTTGGTTTTAATGTGACTATGAACTAACAAGGTATTTATAACTGGCCTGCATGTCTGCTATGGTCCACTGGTAGTTCTATCTTCATCATCCACATCATGTTAGCCATTGTCTATCCACTGCTGGATGAAGGCCTCTTCCGCAAGTTTCCAACCTATGGTCTTGAGCTTTCTTTTGCCAATTGGGCCCACACCTCTTGCTGATGCATCTTGCATCTTGTTTCAGGTCTCTTTCATGGATGCTTTTTATCAAGTGGGATCCATTCTATGATTGCCTTGGTCCACTTGCCATCAGTTCTTCTTGCTATGTGACTAGCCCATTTCCATTTCAATTCTTTTACTCTCTTGATCTTGTTCTCTAATCCGTGTGCAGGTCTTTCTATTGAGAACATTAAATTATGCACAGCCAAAGGAGAAAACAGGGTTCAGAAGTGGCTACAGCACAATGGAACACATCCAGGTTGTTCAACAAGTCATTGAAAGGCACAATTAGTACAACAGGCCTCTGACCATGACTTTCATTGACTACAAAAAGATGTTTGATTCAGTATTAAAGCAAGCAATAATTAATTAATGTATTGCTCAATCAAGGCATATACACTGATTATATAAACATACTACAATCAATATACAAAAAACAACAACAACCCAATAGCAACAATTTGCCTTACTGATCATAAAGTAGAAATCAACATAGAACGAGGTCTACAACAAATCTACCCTTTTCTCAGCCTGCCTTGAAGAAGTATTTTGCAAACTAGACAGGGAAAAAGATGGAATAAAAATCAGTAATGTCTATTTAAATCACTTAAGATTTGCAGATGATTTTGTTCTCATCTCACAAGACCAAGAAGAGCCATAAAGACATATACAAGAGCTGCACAAAGCAGGAGTGTTGTTTGGCTTAAAAATAAACCTGAAAAAGATCCAGGTTATGTTTAATAAATTCACCAAAGGATTATATCTGGAGAAGAACTAGATGTAGGAGAGCCTTGGCCAAGGGATCTCAACAGAAGGTAATATAATAAAGAAAATTGAATGATGTGTTAAACGTGGTTCGCAGACATTCAGCAAGCTAAGCATAATTTTCAAGAACAACCTCCCCCTATGCCTGAAGAGAAAAGTTTTTGATCAGTATGTGCTACCTGTTCTTACATATGTCAGTGAAACATAGACACTAACCTCACAATCAATACAAAAACTACAACTGGTGCAAAGAACTATGGAAAGATACACGCACAGTATTACAAGACAAGATAGAAAGTTCTCTTATCAATTTTATCTAACTTCTCTTACTTGACTACTATCCAGCCATACTTTACCAGTCAGAATAAGATTCCAATGTCCTCATAGTTCTGTGTCAGGTGGATTAGTGAATCGATCTTTCATTTAGTCTTAGTAGCTTATGTTATCCATGTAGATAAGATGACTGTTGGTAATTATACAACTGACTCATATGCATATCCAGTCTTTATGACTATCTGAGTGAAAGATTCAAGCTTATGCAGAACATCAGGAGGGACAGTGCACCACCCTTTTACATGCTGCATTTGATGGCTATTTCTGTGAGCTGTCTTGGGTTAACTTCTGGTCTAGTCTTCTATACTCCCATTGAGTTCTTGCAGAAGTTCCTTGGTATCATGTTCACTTTCTATAGCAGGGATATCAAATTTGATTTCATTGAGGACTGATTAAGGGTTGTGTTTGACCTTGGAAGGGCTGGGTGTGTGTGGCCACAGGGTGAATGTCCAGCTTGTCATCACTCATGTCAGGAGCACATGTGCCCAAATGCTCTGCCAGTGAAAAAAGCTTTCAAGCTCCATTTTCAGCTGCAATGGCCTCCTGCAACCTTCTGTCAGTGAAAATAGAGCTCGGGAGGCTGTGCTCTGTTTTTGCTGGCAGAGGGCTAGCAAAACAACTAAAAACAAAACAAAAGGAGAAATGTTTACCCTTTTGCAAGAAGAGACAGAAAAGGAAAAATGGAAAGAAGAAAGGCAAAGAAAAAGAAGAAAAGATGAGAAGAGAGCTAGGAAGGAAAAATAAGGAAAGAGGGGAAAGAAGAAGAAAGGAGAATGAAGAGGGAAGGAAAAAGAAGAGAAGGGAGGGAGGGAGGGAGGGAGGGAGGGAGGGAGGGAGGGAGGAAGGAAGGAAGGAAGGAAGGAAGGAAGGAAGGAAGGAAGGAAGGAAGGAAGGAAGGAGATTATAATGAGAGTGAGGGAGCGTCTGAGGAAAGTCCTGCCTTAGGCTTGGCCAGCACAGGTGCCCTCAACATGAGTGATGTTGAGCTGACCACACCCACCCCACCCATGCCCCTTCCCAGCCATGTCCCCGTACCACCCGAGGTCAAACACAACCCTGATGTGGCCCTCAATGAAATCGAGTTTGACAACCCTGCGATAGCCCATTCACCATCATATTGTACCAGTGCCCCAACATTTTAGGGGAGCCTTGTTAATCTAGGTGATGTCCTAGCTGGTATGAATCTCTTAGTTTGTATCTTTCATATTTAAGGTAGACAAATGAAACATTGGGGGATCTTTGTTAAATAGACACTAGCCAGGATTTGAATCCTGATTTCTCATGTCAAAGGTCAAGCTCTATCTACTATGGAATCCAACCACTCAAAGCTATATATAACATAGGCCCATATCTATTTATATCCCTAAAACTTCTTTTAATTCTATCTCTAATGCTGGTCTATGATTATAATAAAGATTTGCATAATAAATAACACAAAGAATAGAAATTATTTTGAACTTCTTTTTCCACCATCTATC